>NC_092509.1:102814614-103117644 GCF_047511675.1 Marmota flaviventris | reverse complement strand
TGCCATTCCTTTTTGGTTTTTTTCTTTTTAATATTTTCTTAGTTGTTGATGAACCTCTGTTTTATTTTTTGATATGTGGTGCTGAGAATTGAACCCAGTGCCTCACACATGCTAGGCAAGCACTGTACCACTGAGCTACCACCCAGCCCCCCTTTTTGTGTTTTATATCCTTTGTTCTTCCCCATCTTAGTTCTTCTTTTGCTATCATTTTATACTAAGAGGATATTTTCTAGTGTAACATTCAGAACCCTTAATGATTTTTTAATAATATTTTTAAATTATCTTCTTAGTGGTTTTGATAGGGGACAAATGCAAATGGTGGGAACATGAGGTTAAGGGAATAAGTCTATAAAATGGGCTCACTGTGCTGACTCCCACATGCATTCTTTTTTAACAAGCAAATTACCTGCAGCACTGACTTTATATTTTCATAGTCATGTTGCTATTATTACAATGGATATATAGTTTCAGTTCAATGGATCTCCATCCAGTTCTTCACTGATTTTTGACAATGGCCTTGGAATAAAATTCTCTTCCAAATTTAGTGACAGTCCCTTCAGGTGGAGTTATGGAGCTCTTTCCTGATGGCCCTCCTCTTCTCCTGGGCAGAACTTCTGTACCAATGAACCACAGCTGGGGTCCCCTCCCTCCTCCCTGAGAGCAGGTACTTGGCAGCACATATTCATATCCCCTGGTGTTGTCAACTTTCCCCTCCCTGTGTAGAACCTCTGTCCTGATAGTGAGCTACACAAGAATGATGGGCCACTTGTATTTTGACCCACTGTGCTCAGAGCAGAGTTACTATCCCATGAGTGAGGGCTGAGTGGAGCAAGGGAGCCTTACTCCTCTCAGATCTGCAGGCATACAGCTTCTGCAACATGGGTAGAGGGAACACAGGTAGTCTACTCCTCCCAGAGTGAAGCCATAGCCCTAGACTGGGAACTGGGTGGGGGGGCACTTTCCTTCTCACGGGTGCCCAGCCCAGGATACAGCTTCTAAAACAGAGTAAAAGGGGTGGATAATAATAGAGGGACTGTGACTCACTTCTTTATTCTCTGTTGACCTCCCCAGCAAGCTACTGGTGTGAGTGTCTACTTTTGGAGAAACCCACACCAAGAAGAAAAAGGATTATATATTATTGAATCAAGTACTAGAAAATCAAGAGACTCATCTAGAGGGAAAAGTAGGATATCAAATAGTAAGAATTAGCAGGTCACTGACTAACAAGCTAGCTCCTTTACCTGTGCCATCCTGCCTGCTCTTAGTTTGTTGACTTCCAAGCCTGAGCAACATGATCTCAGAAGTTGCATTATCAGGTCCACTGGGAAAGTCTCACATGGCGAGTCTGTTGTGCTAACCTTTCCTTCCCAAGGCTGTCAACATATGCCTTCTTGATGGTTAATGAGGAGGAGGAAGCTACCAGTGCTAATGTGCATGTGATTCCGGGAATGAGGGTATTCCCAAGGCATAGAGATACTAGTAACTGTCATTTTCAAAATTACTGTGGTGATGCTGGTGATGAATGTACCCCAGAATAGTTGCCTGCTTATCTGGAGGACAGTGAGGTTTTTTGGACCCATAGGGGTAGGCTTAAGCCAGAAAGCTTTTCTCTCAGACTGCCTGAGCTTTGTCAACAAGAGCATGGAATTCTTGTAGCTATTTTTAATATTTACATGATGAAGAGCAAGGCTGGCCTTTGGCTCTTCACCTGCTGTCTCGGCTCTTCAGCTGCTGTCCCATGATTTATGCTTCCATATCCTAACTGACCTTCTTTGTGTTACAAGGCAGAAACCTCAGGGGAGAAGCTATGCAGGAAGCAGACAGGAAGAAAAGATGTCTTTAGCAGACTCCCATGACTCCCATGAAAAGATATTTTTAAAGGCTAGAGAACTGAAAGAATGAATCTGACTGATGTTCCAAAGGACTTCCAAGCATTTCAGGGAAACAGACCTCCAAGGTTCATGATGGTCTAGAGTAGGCTTTCTCATGAGACTCTCATTAACATTGGCATCATTGCCAAATGATGAAAAAGTGTTTCCATGCAGTAAATAACAAGACTACAGAAAGAATGCAAGAAATCATTTCCAAATGTTTTGAGGCTTGGAAAGTGACTCTGTTTTAAGACTTAACTGATGAAGTATGATTTTCTGAAAGTAAATTGGTTGAAAACAACTGTTGAAATCAGGGTGAAGGGCACAATGTCTATGATTGGTAGAAAACTAAATTAATAAAAAATGATATAAAAGTATTTATAATTTCTTTTTTCATTTTAATGGTAAAACAAAATTCTAAACCATGCTACTCTTTTCATAAATATTTGACAAGAAGAAAAGAAAAATCAGCATTCATTTGTTCTTTTTGGAGGGTTTGCTCACTTCTTTATAAAGAATGATTTGTTGCAATTCCTTAACTTATTAAAAAAAGAGTCAAGAAACATGGTTGTATATCATAAAAAGTGAACAAAATAGCTTCTAAATATGTTTTTAAAAGTTTAAAAGTATGAGAAATTAGTAGTATGGGAGTATGTTAGTCAGCTTTCTATAGCTGTGACAAAATACCTGAGATAGCAACTCAAAAGGAGTAAAGTTTTATTTTGGCTCATAGTTTCAGAATTTTCCTCCATGGTTGGATGGCTCCATTGCTTTAGGCCTGAGGTGAGGCAGAACCTTATGCTGTCCAAGAAGCACAGAGAAAGAGAGGAAGGGCCTATATGTCCTCCAAAGGCACACCCCCCAGAAACTACATATCCTTCATCTGGGCCCTGTCTCCTATTGATAGCCCATTTGGCAGTAAACTCATCCATTGATGAGGTCAGTGCCCTTATGGTCCTATCTGTTACTTTTCCCAAAGCCAACCTCTGAACTCTGCTGCACCAGGGACTAAGCCTTTAACACATGAACTTTGGGGAATATTCCACATCCAAACTGCAATAGTGAACAAGTGCTAGACACTTTATATACATTTGTACCAATTTACTTTGGATAATTCATACAAGGAAACAATTTTTTTTAATTCCTGAAAATATTACCAATGAATTTAAAATGATCTTATAAGATTTAAAATATTATTAAAAATGCTAAAAACTAAATTAACATTTGCAAAGAAATACAATGATTCCTGAGTCAAATAACTTATGAAGATTTAAAAGGAAATGTAATATAAAAAATAAAATAAATTCACAATGTATAGAAATTATTTATACATTTAAAAATACAATGACTGGAATTTTTTTTATTTTTAGCCAATTTTCTTTTGAATTCAATTGGATGGAGAAATTTTAGTCATAAAATCCATACATTTTCCTAGATGTTTCTATAAGATCAAATGACTTTTATGTGCATTATTTCCAAAATGACTCAGTGAGATCAGAAATAAAGACTTTGGGGTTGATGAACTGGTAGATGGAAATCTTACTGTCTGGTGCAGCATACCTTTGGATGTTCCTGTTTTAGGGCAGTATGTACGGTTTGTTATTACTTGGCCTTTGAGCAGAGAGAGCAACTGTGTGCTGCTTCTCAAAGACCAGCTCTTGAGGATGAATTCCTGCAGAAGTTCTGTTAGGCTTGAGTGGACAATGCAACATGTGATCCTCTTAATGCTTCAGTACCAAATATTTTGATACTGTAATCTATGCTCTGTCCACTGAAGAAGTATCAAAGTAAGTCATAATAAAGCATCCAGTGAAAAAGTAGTGTCCACAGAGCAAGCTGCAGAATAAAACTTGGGTATGTCATAAGCATTGTCACATAATGGGCATTCCAAATTCCTTTGATTGAGACAGAAGTGAAAAAATACAAAGAGAAGGGCGGGGGTTGTGGCTCAGTGGTACAACACTTGCCTGACATGTGTGAGGCACTGGGTTCGATTCTTAGCACCACATAAAAATTAAAAAAACAACTAAAAATATATTTTTTAAAAAATTCAGCACACATGAAATAATATTTCTAAAAAAAGATAATACAGAGGGAAAGAATGAGCAAACTGAGACCATTATGATATTAGATTAATATAGATATAATAATCATTATATTAGTTTTTCCAGACTTAAGAACATCCAAAGTAGCAAAGGATATCTGATCAAATTCTTCGCAAATTTTGAGAACTAGTCAAATTTTGATGAGTACTATTCATTTCATATTACTAAATTAGATCCCATACAAGGATTTAAATGACTGGTTCTTGGTGAAAAGATCAGAGAATGTCCTTTCATCCATTAGTGCTAACTGAAAAAGCTATAGTTTTTTTTTTTTTTACAAGCAAAGGCAACAGGTTGAGAAGTGTATTTCCTGAAGGGTAGCTTCTGACATTTGAAAGTGAAAGTCAGCATTAGAAGGCTAGATGTATCCAGTGAAAAACAATCTGTGAGCTGTGAAACTGCAAAACAATTTTCTGACTCATTCAGTGAAGTCACTTCTTGATCTGGTTTTCTTCTCTACTGGTGCTAAGATATTGACAAAATTGCTTTATTTGTGTGTTTTTATTTTCTACTATTCTGAATGCTAATTAAGGGGTCTATAACAATTTTTGATGACAGAAATGTAATCATCATCATTTTCATATTTACTAAATGCATGCTTGGTATACATCAAACAAATAATAGTGAATGAAATGTTGTCTCCCTTGCTGGTTCTCTCCCTAAAGTGGACAGTGTTGTCAGTTTGCCATGTGTTCTTCCTTACCTTTATGTCTGTCAAATGATGTGCATTGATTTGCAAATGTGGCAAAGCATTCTTCTCACCCCTGAGGACACTCTTCCACTCAGTGTGACTTTACTGCTGCTCACATCAAGGAATAGTCTATTTCTCCATCTGTGGAATCTGGGTTTGGCAGAGGCAAATTCCTTTGGGTCACTAAGTGTTATGGTCCACAAAGGTTCATATGTTGAAAGGATTGGTCCTGAATATGCAGTGCTCAGCGGTGGTGCTTTTGGAAAATGGGTAATGAAGGTTCTAATTTCATCAATGGGTTAAATCATTGACAGATTAATAATTGAATGGACTATTGGGAGGTGGTGGAAACTGAAGGAGATGAGGCATAACTGTAAGAATAGGTCACTGGGAACATGCCCTTACAGGGCATGTACTGTCCCTGGCCCCTTCTTCTCCCACTTGTTCTCTTTCTCTTCACTTCCCATCTGCTGTGAGGTGAGCAGCTTTGCTCTGCCATACTCTTCTGCCATGATATTCTGCCTCAACACAGGCCTAGAAACAAAGAAGCCAGCCAACCATGGACTGAAACCTAAAACTATGAGCCAAAATAAATATTTTTTCCTTTAAGTTATTTTCTCATGTATTTTATCACAGTAACAGAAAGCTAACTAACACACTGGGACACGACAAATATAATAGATGTGACATTGGGACTGAAAACAATGAAAAGAATTTGCCATTCAGGCTTGTCCTAATTACCATGTGAGTTCCATCATGTCATAGTTAGGCATACACTGCCCTCCTAAATTATGAAATAAATGTAGTGTGTTAAAAAGATTTCTGAAGTCTTTAGTTTAAAGGGCTAGGCCTTTTATACCCTTTGCCCAATCAAAGTTCTTCCATTTTTCCCATGTGCCCTCCCCATTATGGATCAGCATCCACATATCAGAGAGAACATTCACCTTTGGTTTTCTGGGATTGGCCTACTTCACTTAGCATAATATTCTCTAACTCCATCCATTTACATGCAAATGCCATAATTTTATTTTCTTTTAATGCTGATTAATATTTTATGGTATATATATATATATATATATATATATATATATATATATATATATACATACATACACACACACACACACACATACATACATACACACCACAGTTTCTTTATTCGCTCATCTGTTGGAGGGCATCTAGGTTGGTTCCACAGTTTAGCTATTGTGAATTGAGCTGCTGTGAACATTGATATGGCTCTTCCACTATAGTATGGTGATTTTAAGTCCTTTGGGTATAGACTGAGGAGTGGGATAGCTGGGTCAAATGTCTGGTTCAATTCCAAGTTTTCTAAGGTATCTCCACACTGCATTCTATACTGGTTGCACTAATTTGCAGTCCCACCAGCAATGTATGAGTGTACCTGTTTCTCCATATCCTCACCAACACTTATTATTCCTAGTATTCTTGATGATTGCCATTTTTACTGGAGTTAGATGAAATCTTAGAGTAGTTTTGATTTGCATTTCTCTAATTAAAAGAGAAATTAAGGGCTAGGGTTGTAGCTTAGTGGTGGAGACTTGCCTCGCATGCATGAGGCACTGGGTTCAATCCTTACCACCGGAAGGAAGGAAGGAAGGAAGGAAGGAAGGAAGGAAGGAAGGAGGGAGGGAGGAAGGAAGGAAGGAGAGTGTCCATGTACAACTAAAAGAATAAAAAAAAGAGAAGTTGAACTTTTTTTTAATATATTTGTTGATTGATTGTATATCTTCTGAGAAGTGTCTATTCAGTTCCTTAGCCCATTTATTAATTGGGTTATTTATTTTTTTGATGTTAACTTTTTTGAGTTATTTTATATCCTGGAGATTAGTGTTCTATCTGATGTGCATGTAGTAAAGATGATCTCCCACTCTGTGGGCACTTTCTTCACCTCAGTAATTATCTCTTTTGCTGAAAAGAAGTTTTTTAGTTTGGATCCATCCCATTTATTGATTCTTGATTTTATTTCTTGTACTTTGGGGTCTGGTTAAGGAATTTAGGATCTAATTCGACCTGATGAAGATTTGGGCCTACTTTTTTTTTCTATTAGGTGCAGGGTCTCTAGTCTAATTCTTAGGCCCTTGATCCACTTTGGGTTGAGTTTTTATGCATTAAATGTATTCAACAAAGCAGCAGGATATAAAATCAACACTCCTAAAATCAAAATGCATTTCTATGCATCAGAAAAAGAAATTGGGAAAACTACCCCTTCACAATAGCCTCAAAAAGAAATAAAATGCTTGGGAGTCAATCTAACAAAAGATATGAAAGACCTATACAATGGAAACCATAGAACACTAAAGGAAGACATTGAAGAAGAAGATGAAAGATTTCCCATATTCTTGGATAGGAAGAATTAATATTTTCAAAATGGCCATACTATGAAAAGAGTTATACAGATTTAATGCAATTCCAATTAAAATCCCAACAACAATCCTCATAGAAGTAGAAAAAGTAATCATGAAATTTATTTGGAAAAATAAGAGACCCAGAATAGCCAAAGCAATCCTTAGCAAAAAAAGTGAAGCAGGAGGCATCACAATACCAGACCTTAAACTCTACTACAGAGCTATAGTAACAAAGATTTCATGGTATTGGCACCAAAATAGACATGTAGACCAATAGTACAGAATAGAAGACACAGAGACAAACCCACAAAATACAGTTATCTCATTCTAGCCAAAGGTGCTGAAAACACACATTGTGAAAAGATAGCCTCTTAAACAAATGGTGCTGGGAAAACTGGAAATCCATATGCAGCAAAATGAAATTAGAATTAGGATATTGATCATTAATGTAGTCAAGAGGTTTTAGTTTTCATTACTGGCAGAGGAAGGAAAACAAAAATGTGACTCTACTAAAATACTATACCTAAATATTTTAGCATATGGAAATATTAGAGCCAACCAGATCATTTTTCAAGATCTATACAAAATTGTAATAGCATCAACTCATCAGTAACAATATTCACAAGCTAGTTACTTCATTACAAATCACATTAGTATGACCAACTATTATTCATATATAAACACTTAGGGACTAAAATTGGTATAGCTAGATTAGATAGATAGATAAATAGATGAATACATACATAGGCATTGAGAGATATAGGGAGAAAGAGACAGATATAAATTTGTTTTTATAAGAAATATTGTTGTATAATTCAATTTAGTCTGCAATTGTTTGTTGTCTTTATTGCCTTCTTTTTTATACCTGGATCATAGTCTTCTTCTGTATAACTACCTTGCTATCATCCTTGGTGAATTCAAAGTGTACAAATCTTAAATTCAAACTTTCTACTCTCTGATCACAGACTCTGGTCCTATACTTATCGGTTCTACTACTGTATTCTACCTTATATCTCATCAAGACCTCCAGTATCTTGATACCTTCCTGTGACCAAGTACTCATCCTCTGTCCTTCTCTCTCTTTCGTCTCCCATCTCAACTGTATGATTCCTCACTTCCAATATTCTCTTGCTAATACTGACCGACACTCTTGTCTTTTGACCTTCTACCTGCCAGCCTGGTAAGACTCAAATTATTTATAACATATATTTTTCAATCCAACTCTTTTCTCTCTGTGTTCTTATGGTCAAGCTGCTGAGCACTAATTTAGTACTATGATAAAAACATGGTTTCAACTTTAACTGAGCCTCACTGCTACTCAGCAAATATTTCATATTCATTCCATTTCTCATAATGATTATTTCAGAGATCATTCACTTTTCTCAGTCCTCTTATCTGGAAACATCTTTCCAAAATCATAAAAAAATTGCCTCTCTCATCTACTTTTCTAACAAACAAAAAATAGTTCTCTTGGTTGACCTTGGTGTTCTAGGATTGATATGGCTCTTTTAGAAATTGACTGTTTTTAATGAAATAATTCCAAGACTCTTCTGAAATTCTCAATAAGCAAAATAATTTTAAAGTAGTGACTGATAACCGTAATATCTGGAGCCCTTGTGGGTCCCTTTCTGTACCTGTTGTTTCTGTTAGTTCTCACCTTGTCTCCTGATGTGTCTGATTAATTCCTAGTGTGTGCTGACTCTGTATTTGAAAAATTGTTCATAAGCTATTTGAGGCCTAGGATAATTTCACCATTCTCCAAAGAGCGTTGATTCTTGTAGACACCTGGAAAATTTGCAACCTGGCACCACTAAAATGCAATTTCAGGCATTGATGTGAATCTGGGCTACAAGTTCTGTAAGGGAAGTTTTATATTACCCTTTCTTTTATGGTGCAGTTAAGATCTTCCTAAGGAGATGGTAAGAAGAAGTAAATCTTGATGTGGAACCTTGGTTATTAAATGGATGAAAACAACAGTGCTCTGACTGAAACTAGAAGGCAGGGCCTAGTGCATGGATTCAGCCTTTTTCTGGTTTTTATCATCATTCCCAAAATCCCTCCAAGGAACTCAACTTTTCTAGATCATCTTTTAAGACACATTGAATTTAAGAAATGAACATTTTTTAAATCTATTTTTATAAAGCTTAGTTGGCTCAAGAACAGGTCTTTGCCATGCCTATACATCCCTCATATCTCATTAGATTTATTTACATTTATACTCATAGGCTGTATCCTTACATTCAGGCTCTCATTAATAAAATTTGAGTCCACAGCCACAGAACCAGAGAATAAATTTAGCTTGATATAAACCAGTAGTACCCCAAACCTTATTATTTTTGTAGATGAACAGAATGTCTTGATTATTTATTTACAGAAATACTTTTGTTCATTACCTATGATGTTCTAGATTAAAATTAGACATGGTTATTTAAAAGGCAAACAACCTGTTTCTAGTTTTCCACTCCTCTGCCTGTGTGGAAAGACTCTTTTTGTAATATGCTTTTAACCCTATGTTTGAACACCAGGTTTTCAGTAAGTCCATATTAGTATCTCTTTAGTAACAACTTACACTTCTATACTTTCTATTTCTTATATGTATTCTTATTCACCTCTGATTGGTGACATCTCTTCCTTTGAAACCCCCTTAATTCCAAGAACCTGTCCTATGATGGCTCCCATAGCTTGGAAGATTGGGCCCGAGTTTTTGCCCAACTACAGCCTCTTTCTGCCTGGATTTGAGCTCAGCAGCCTTTATCCTACTGATAAGTCTTTTCTCATCAATTTCCTGCAGCAGCAGTTTTATACTCTATGACATGTAAGTAATATGTTTTTTGGCAATAGAATGTTCCTTATTTTCTCACTCTTTTCATGGTCATGTTCCTAGTCAAAGGCTACTCCTCAGATGGTGCAGACTCTGAGAACTACTCCACAGTTGGTTCTCAACATCCCAATCCTAGTCTTTATCCCGATGGCTTATCTGATGGCTTCGTGGTTGCTTTGTCTTTCTTCTACAGTTATCCCTGCCTTTGCAGTTCAACAACACACTTATATGTGTAGGTCTTGGACTTGGTCAGTACCTGGAAAACTGTGACCTTTAAAGTCTTTAACATCAAAATTTCCCTTTTGACCACAACCTATTATTATTCTATATTTTTCTTCCTCACACCCACTATACCTCACTGTTGAAATCATTTTGAATTCTAACTCTTTTGATCTAGTTGATTAGGCTGGTTTCCCAGGTCCCTCACTATCTTTACTTTCCTTCACTTTCAGATACATCACCTCCTTATCCCATAAGTTTTCTCATCTTCTCATTACTCTGCCAAGTAAAACCTTCTAATTTATGATACAGTATTCTTATTATTTTATTTCTGATTTAGGTTTCCAGCTGGAGAAAAAGTACATGTTGTTATTGAATAAATGAATTTCAGATGTGCTATTCCAATCTCAGTCAGCCTTCTTCAGCCTTCCTGCATCTCTTCCTGTCCCCCACAAAGAGTACTCTGGACTTTTCTCCTGTGCTCCAAGTTCAGAAGATGGCTCAGTTCCTATTTCACAAAGAAAAGAAACACTGTGAAGTAAAAATATTCCCATATCCTATTTTCAACTACTTTTATCTTCTTCTGAAGTAGAAGAATGAGTTCTTCTGAATTGGTAGGTTAATTCATCTGTACGTTTTGGATTTAATCTTCTCCTGAATTGTCAGGGATTTTGCTGTCAGTCAACTTATTCTTTGTTTCTCCATTTCTTTTCATTTTGCATGAGTCCCAAACAGTCAGTCACAGATGTGTTTATTATTTAGTATTTCCCTTTCTGAAAAGCCCTTTTTCGTTCAATTGTCTTTCTTTTCTCCACCACCAGTTTATTTTCTTTGTCACTTAGTTTATTGATGACATGTCACCACTGCTTCTTTACCTTTCATATGATATTATCCATTAGATTTGACTTCTGCTTCTTTTGTTCTGACCATCTCAAAGGTCACCAGTGAAAAAATTCTGTTTCCCAAATCCAATGGCTTCTTTGTTGTCTTCATTCTTGAATCTCTCTATGGTATTTAATAATATTGATCACTTCTTCTTTCTTGAGACTCTCTCGTTTTTCAACTTCAAGATGGACCTGTTCTTTTCTTATTCTTTTTCTGTCTCCTTTACCTACTCTTTGGATCTCCTCCTTATCTTCCTCTTACATGTTTATTAGAATCCCAACTTCTGTTCTGTTCTTGTTTGGTACTCTTCTCCTGAGTGTTTGCACCAACTCTCTCTACAGTTCTCATCTAGAGGGCCTAAAAATCTCTTTTACCCTTCCCTTCCCTTTAGCTTCAGCTAGGCACTTCTCCCTATTGTCTTGCTCCTACAGATACACCCCAGTTCAAACTTAGAATTTTTTTCTTTTATGCTTCTTCCCACAACTTAACCCCCAACAAAACCTGAATAGTCCTGTTCTTGAGTTCTTTCTCTATTACTAATCCCCCAATTTCCTTCATCATCCAAGTTGGAAATTCTGGAATCATGCTGAATCCTCTTCCTCCACCTCACTGAATCAGTTGGTAAGTTCTCTTTTTATTAAAATTAATTAATTTATTTTAATTAGGTATATATAACAGCAGAATGCATTTTGATTCATTGTACACAACTGTAGCACAACTTTTCATTTCTCTGGTTGTACACAATGCAGCGTAGCACCATATGTGCAGTTATATATGTACCTAGGGTAATGATATCCATTCCGCCATCTTTCCTGTCCCCATACCTGCTCCCCACCTCTCCCTCCCCTTTGCCCCATCAAAGCTCATCCATTTTTCCCATGTGTTCCCTGCCCCTCATTATGGATCAGCATCCACTTAGAAGAGAGAACATTCAGCCTTTGGTTTGGGGGGACTGGCATGATATTCTCCAACTCCATCCATTTACCTGCAAATGTCATAATTTCATTCTCTTTTAATGCTGAGTAATATTCCATTTTGTATATACACCAGTTTCTTTATCCATTCATCTTTTGAAGGGCATCTAGGTTGGTTCCAAAGTTTAGCTATTGTGAATTGAGCTGCTATAAACATTGGTGAGGCTGCATCATTGTAATATGCTGATTTTATTCCAGGGATACAAGGTTGGTTCAACATATGGAAATCAATAAATATAATTCATCACATCAATAGACTTAAAGAATCATATGATTATATCAATTGATGCAGAGAAAGCATTTGACAAAACACAGCACCCTTTCATGTTCAATACACTAGAAAAACTAGGGATAATAGGAACATACCTCAACATTGTAAAAGCTATATATGTGAAACCCAAGGCCAACATCATTCTAAATTGAGAAAATTTGGAAGCATTCCCTCTAAAAACTGGAACAAGACAGGGATGCCCTCTTTCACCATTTCTATTTAACATAATTCTTGAAACTGTAGCCAGAGCAATTAGACAGACAAAAAATACAAAGGGATCTAAAAACTAATACAAATAGGAAATGAACTATCATTATTTGCTAATGACATGATTCTATACTTAGAAGATCCAAAAACTCCACCAGAAAACATCTAGAATTAATTAATTCAGCTAATTAGCAGAATATAAAATCAATACTCATAAATCAAATGCATTCCTATATATCAGTGATGAATCCACTAAAAGAGAAATTAGGAAAACGACCCCATTTGCAATAGCCTAAAAAAATGTTCTCTTATTCTGTTTCCAAAGCATATTTTCATTTGACATGGCTTTCTGCTTTCCCTTCATCAAGGCATCCTCTCATCACGGTGTCCCCACATCCACCCTGCTCTCTCTCTGCCTCCCAGGTGGCTTTTGTGAGCCCTGACTCTAACCATACCAGAACTTCCTTACCCTCACCCTCATGTTATTCTTTTTCACAGTGTGACCCAAATGGTGCTCAGTACTCGTATGCTGGAAGAAAATTTTAACCAAAGGAGGGCAGTTATTCCCTTTTTTAATTAAATAAGTTACTAAAGTAACTAATTTTACTAAATTTAACTTTTATTGGAATTACCATCTTTCTGAATGGTTTTTACATCTCTGGAATTAGTAGAGGGTTCATTTTGATGTCTATAATTTATAGAATAAGGATGCTTTAATATGAAAGCAACTTTGAAATCATCTTCAATTCTAATTTATCAGTCCCCTCTTCCATCAGAAATTTCCCAGTCACTTAAAAAGGGAAGGAAAACAAGACCATACCAATAAAGCTGACTCTTCTCAATTGTCTGTGTTGGAAAGCATTCATATATCCCAGCCTTCTTTATTCTTTTCTTCCTGGCTTGGGGATTTTTGGAATATGTCCTTAGTCATGAAAATCTTAGAGTAAAGAATAAAATGAATTAAAAAACTAAAACTTAGTCAATTTTTGTACTTTTAAAAAATTCTAATTAAAATGAAGTGTTGAGCAGATGACAAATAAATAAATCAAAGGTCTTGGTACTGTAAGTAGATGCTAATTATACAAGATTCACTTACTATTGTTGTCAATGACTGAGAGTTGCCATGTGTGATTCTAATTGTTGATTGTGATATATAGACTGAATAGATAAAACAGGGCATTAGATTTATAATGGTGATGAATTTTCTACAAGCATATTTCATATATAAAAAATCCCATGAATGTTTAGCAATGCATGAATTAATTTTGGAATCAAGGAAAATTCAATTTTTTGTACTTTGAATTCTCTATAGAGTCATATAACAGTGAATATTGTACATTACTATATCACCTTAGACCACAAAAGAATTAAGGAAAAGAAGGTTTTCTTCTGAATGAGGAAATTCAATGTCTAGACCTGAAGTTGATTATGATGGCTTGGTTACATTCATGTGTGTGAGTGAGTGTGTGCGCGTGCATCTGTGCGTGCGTGTGTGTGTGTGTGTGTGTGTGAGAGAGAGAGAGAGAGAGAGAGAGAGAGAGAGATCACAAATTAATAAATGTGGAAGTGCTTTAAAATGAAATTTAAAATGCAAATCAGTGTTTTCATAATACTTTGAGGTTTTAAACTGGTTCTGTAATATCTTAGATATTTAGAGCTAATATCTTCTCTAAATTATATGTTTGATATTCTTTAAGCTAGAAGTAGAGTAATTTTTGGACATTCCACTAACTAATAGCAATGTGTTGAGTTCAAAATCATGTCATTTAGTTTCTCGTAAAATTAAATGTCATGATGCAACATTGACCTTATAGACCACCTGAAAATACTGTCCCTGTGGCAAACTTAGTCCTCTACTGTTTCAGAAAGTTTCAAAATGTATCTAATTTTAAGATGTGGTGACTGTTATTAGTATATGTCTACCAGTGACATTGTTCGTCAGAGTCTTTGGCTATATAATGAAGAGATACATAGAGCAGTGGTAGAATTTTTATGAAATCAAGTGTGGTAATACCATTATATGTAGCAAAAAAACCTTTTTTTACAGTTTAACATTTTGCTTTATTCTTCAAATTATTCAGCAGACTAAATGTTCCTAATAAGTGAGAGTAGTTAAGGGAAGATAGGTCAGAGTGTACAACCCTCTTATTAAAGAAGAGTGCATCCTCTCTTCACCATCATTAAGTGAACACATCATTTCCCCACTGGGAGTGCTATCATTTCTCTTTTGCAGTTTTCATTTAAAAGCAAATCAGGATCATTATCTTCCTTCCCTAAGTTTGAATACTTTAATCATCAGTTAGGGAAAATTTATGTATTAAAACTGAAATGGGGAGTAAGAAATCTAGTCACAACAAATGGGTCTAGGTTGAGAAACCTGGAGGGAGATTTACCATTAATTTTTAGTCAAGTCATAATTCCTGTAACCCAGAGAATTCCATTATTGCTCTTTAGATGTCTTTATCCAGCCCAATAATATCTGCATACAAAGTTGATAGTGTGGATTTTCTTTTCATTAACTGTTACTACAACTGTAATCTTGCTAAATAAACTGTTTGCTGGCTATATGTCCTTTGGGTTATCTCAAAGCATATTTGACCGTTTCTGTATTCAACATGTATTCCCTGCCTTTGGATCCATTTATATCACCTGTTCACAAAATGCCTACAAATTTATTTGTCTATCCCTAAACATTAATGATTCCAAAATGTTCTTCAAATATAAGCAGAGAGTGCTTAATCCGTAATCACTGATTGTGAGAAATGTGGAATAAAAAAGAAAAATGAGGAACTGTGGAATGAAATTGACCAAACTATGTATGCTATGTGCATGTATAAATACACCTCAGAGAACTTCATTTTTATGTACAACTATACACCAATTAAAAGACAATAAATAAATAGAAGGAAGACCAGAAGAAGAGAGAAGGGGGAAGTACTGGGGATTAAAATGTGGCAAATGATGTTATATGCATTTATGAATATATTATAATGAACCCCAGTGTTAATGTAAGTATAATGAACTACAAAAAATTCTTAAAAATGAGATTTGAAGTTAACAGCCATATCATCAGTTCATTAGAAAAGATAAGAAAAGAAAAAATCAGAAGAAGTTCCAGCTTCAAAACCAATGAACTAAATTAAATGGCATAACTGGGTCCCCGTGTCTCTTGCCTTCCAGTAATCATCTCATGTGATACTTATGGAGCTGTCAAGCAGTTTGATTGGCATTTGAGGAAAGGCTTATTCTTTGTGTGTTTGATTGGGTCGTGAGAGAGACAGCCTGAGAAATTCAGGAATAATTAATGACATGTTCTTGGTTGAATGGATAAGCCCTTTTGAATTTTATATTTGGCAGGGAGAAAAGCACACGGACATAATTAAAGGATCAAACCAGCAAAGCACATCAGCCTCAAAGCCAAGGAAATAGAGACCTTAGGGAATCTTGCAGGAAAATATCAAGTGTCATGGTACATATAGAAAGGATGTTTCTAGAAAGGTAACTAATTAGAAAAAATATTGGAAGTGGATGGAACAAATACAAAGAAATCTAAAGTTTTGATAGTAGTTACCTTGGCTCAGTTAATCTTAATTACCATTGAATAAAACAGCATTTTGTAAGTGTACATAAATTAGAAATGAAGGAAGTTCTAATATGTAGAGGACACTGCTTTCATGACATTTTTATGAAGGATTGTTTTTTTTTTAATTTTAATATTTTATTTTTAGTTATCGGTGGACACAACATCTTTGTTTTGTTTTGTTTGTATGTGGTGCTGAGGATCGAACCCGGGCCGCACGCATACCATGCGAGCGCGCTACCACTTGAGCCACATCCCCAGCCCCAGGATTGTTTTTGATAAATATGAAAGTAGGACAGAGTGGCTAATTTAGCAATAAGAAGATATTGTTCTGTAGGATGGCATCTCCATTTGCATGCCCTGCCATGGTGGCACAAATCTCACACAGTTGTACATTCTTGGCTCCTCGAGGCTCTGGTGAGCAGCTAACTTCTCCCCATTAATGATAAGACTCAAATGAAAGTGGTGAACCTATACCCATTAAATATGCTGGGTTCCTTTTGGGTTTTCTTTCCTGTCACTGCTGGTTCGACCCCCACAGTACATGCACCCACTTGTGGGGAGGGCAGACATGGACTCTGTTTCCTCTTTAGGTTGGTCCAGGTCCTGCCAAGGCTTACATCCATTTATTTGTTATCAGAATTTGGAAGTGTCATTTCCTTCACTGCCTCTAATGACTAACAATCACTTTTGAAGCCATTGTTCCCTTTGTGTGTTCCCTTAACATCTTGCTCTCAAATGTGAAGGTGAAAGCATGCTGAAAACCTGCCTACAATTTTGCAGCTTTGATTTTCATTCTGGAAAATCCCTGAAAGAACTTGGCTGCACCCCTTGGTGGATAGACAAGCAACTAGGCAAATGGCTTGCCCTCAATAAGTCTTCAGAAGTTTGAACTGTAATTTCATCCTTGAAAAAAATGCTCTCATAAATTTAATAAAGCTTCTTATGCCACTGACGTTTTTATATTTGCTGTAATCACTTTCCTTTAGATATCTACAAAAAGGTCTCTGTTGTGGCTCAGCAGTCTCCAGGATTTTTTTATGCAGTTTCTATTCTGGCTTTCAACTGGTGGGAATTGATTGCTACCGATGTATTTAGAGATGGAAAATGGCGTTGGCACATGCCAGAAGTGGAGGTTGGGAAAGGTGGACAAGAGAAAGAGGGGCTACTACTCTTGGCTCATCACCTTAGTTGAAATGGATTCAGTGGGTTTAATTCCTAATGGTGTTAAATATTTTCACTGATAGCAAAACACAAATGTAGCTCCCTGAGGATTAGCAGAATTGTTCATTCAAGCCTGGAGCGGTTCCTATTACAAGTGTTTGTGATTTGTTTTTGATTTGATGTAGGAAGTGTTGGAAGGACCAACAGTTGTTCAGATAATTATTTTGGGACAGACCATGTCCAAACCTCTCATGTTTCAAGGAAGAGGGCAAGTGTGAATAAAAGTGAACATGTGTCCCTCTGGCCCTTTGGGGCTGAAGAAAATAAACTAACTGTGGCACCTGCCCCAGGAGTCAAGAGAGATTCAAAATGCAGGATGGTAGGCATCTGTCAGAGCTGCAAACAAGGTTACCATGGTTTATGTCAAAACTTCAATCACAGAATCTTCCTTCCTAAACTTCATAGAAAAACTCCTTCCATCAATCTCCATCTTTGTTTTACTTCTATACTTATGTTGGAAAATGCCTTAAGAGAGCACAGGGCAAAATCATTTCCTCACTCTTCATATTTCTGCTGGATGACTAAGCTCTCCTTCAACCCCAGACAGAATGTTTATTCCAGACCTGCCTGTGGTGTGGGACTGGATCCAGTACTATCCCACCCACATCTGTGCAGAGACACGACATTGCTTCATAGGGAGACACGGAAGCACAGGGGTGCTTAAGGAGGACGCCCTCAGCCCTGCTGTATCTAACCCCAGGTTGTCATCAGCCTGTACTGTGAGCCACACTTGGGGCAGCAGCTGCCACTACACATTCTCACAAATTACAGTGCCTATTGCTGTTTGAATTACTGTAGCATGAAGTCTGTCACCTACATGACAGAGGTCACATGTTGTCAGCTCCTATCTAGGCATGAACCTCCTCTGTCGCGTCACAGTTAATTTCACCTGAAGAACAGGGTCACCAGACTGCAGTGGGGAAGCAGACGTGATTTGGGTCTCCCAGCTGAAACAAAAATGAAGCATCTAATGTCTGATGTTGTCCACTTGCTTCCTGAGGCAAAGCTCTGTGCTTTCTCACTCTTGCCCTCAGGTCTTACATTTAATCATTTTATTAATCTCTGACATTATTTATGTTGGCATGGCTTGTTTTCCTGATTATCCTTCTCCTTCAGTTTCTGTTATAAATTAAACCAAATTCAATTTACCTTCTAAGGTAATCCTGCCTCTTAGTTTATGGTGGGTTTTTTGTTTATTTGTCTATTTTTTTAAAATTTTTCAAAGTCTTGATTTTTAAGGTCAAATTTTCTAACCTCTCTTTTTAGGTTTCTGGATTTTGTATTTTGTTAGAAAGGCCTATTCCTATGACAAAGTTAACTTTTATTTTCTTTTCCTCTGCAATTTATTTTAATATAAGGGGTAAGGTAGCAACTTTTTAAAAATTTGTTCAGTGACTTTTTAAAAATTTGTTTAAGCATCTAGGTTATTGTATAATTCAACATCACTTATTATATAATTCATCTTTCTCTACTAATTCAAATGTCAGATTAATCTTTTTCTAATTTCCCATGCACATTGTGTTGTCTTTAGATTCTCTTGGTTATTACGTAGATCTATTTATCTCTAACAGCACCAACTAATTTTCATTATTTATTGTGGCTTAAATTCATTCTTTTATGCCTTTATCCAACATATTTATTGAGTGCCTGCTGTGTAAGGGCATTCTTCTGTGTTTTGGAAATGCAGTAATGAGCATAATACATTTTAATAACTAATAATTTTTCTGTGGATAAGAATTTGTTGATCAGTTTTTTGGTTTATCTTCATATGAATTTTAGAATCAGTTTGTTATGTTAAAAGAAAATTCTTTCACTATGTTTATTGGGACAGCTTTAAAATAATTCCTTAATTTAAAAAGAATTGGTATCATTTAAATATTACAAATTTCTATCCCCAAGGAATTATTTTCCATAGATTCAAGACTTCTTATATGTTCCTGTGCTCCTGTTAGGGAGAATTTAATGTAGGTTCTGGATAGTTTTTATTAAAAGTTTGTTTCTATGTATTTCTCTCGTTTTCATCATAGATGGCATCTTTTCCCCATTATATATGTGTGTGTATATATATGTGTGTATGTATGTGTGTGTGTGTATAAATATATATATATATATATATATATATATATATAGAGAGAGAGAGAGAGAGAGAGAGAGAGAGAGAGAGAGAAAATAAATACATATATTATTGAAAACTACTGATAGTTGTGAATTATTTAATCAGTCACTGCCGATTTCTCATTTTTAAAATCAATTCTAAGGGGTTTTTTTCTTTAAATATTCTAACCTATATTATCAGTAAATAATTGAAATTTTTCTTTTTCCTTATTATTTTTACATCTTTCTTTCTCATATGTAATTACATAAGCTTGTAATTCCTGAATAGGCTTAAGTACAATGCTGAGAATGGTTACCTTTATCTGATTTCTAATTTTAATTAGTGCCACATTGTGATGATGGCTTAACATTTGAGTTATTGAACTTTTTATCACATAAAAAACTAATCCATAAGTTTCTATTCTGAATTTTATTTCTATAATTTAATTATTTTTTTCTTTTGACTATGAACATAATGAATTGCATTATGTATTCATGTATCTAGTATAGAGAACATTTTGCATTTTTGGAAACAAATCTTACTTTGCTGTAGTTTGTTATTTTACAATATGCTGCTGAATTTTACATGTGTCTATTTTAATTAAAATTTTTGAATTAATATTCATGTATCAATGCATCAAAATTAATCAGAAAGTTTTCCTTTCT
The DNA here is from genome assembly GCF_047511675.1 of Marmota flaviventris. Lineage (NCBI taxonomy): Eukaryota > Metazoa > Chordata > Mammalia > Rodentia > Sciuridae > Marmota > Marmota flaviventris. Next base: position 103,097,667 of record NC_092509.1, on the reverse strand, counting down.
TTGTCAAGTTTGGTATTAATGTTACCATGGTTTTCCAAAAAGGAAAGTTTTCCTTCTATTTTAAAGTTCCTGAACAGTGTTAGAATTTCTCCTCCTATTCCCATGATTTTATCATACTCAGTCTTATATTTAAAAAGAAGTAAAAATTTCAGGCCACTCATGTTTTAAATTATATTCTTAATTTAAATTAATTTATTCTATGGCTAGTACAATGTATTGTATTCAAATATGATATATAATAGTCTTAAATATTAAATAATTGGTAGTTTATTAAATGTAAAGGAATTTAAGAATTATCTTCTGTAGTGTAAAGAGAGAGAAATATAGATGAATCTTATGTTCTTACTCTGACTATCCAATTCTGGGACTTAGGAAAGACGCTTAACCTCCTGGGCCTCCATATTTTCATATGCAGCACAAATATTAGATAATCTGTAGGTCCAAACACAACTACAACATAAGTCTGATTTAAAAACTCATAATTGCCTCCTTTCAACTACAATGGTATTTGAGGTTAGATCATCAGGACTATTAGGTCCTTGCCCTGAATACTATTTTAGTATTTAGGTTTCTAAGTATCTGCGTCTGAGATGTTGGTCAGATAGTCTAATTGCTCCTCATGTCCTTTGGTTTCTCAGTGCCCAAGGTGGGAGAAAGAAAAGTGTGGTGAACAAGAAGCAGGTCTAAATAGGGAAAAAGACTACCTACCTGTCTGCCTAAGATCAATAAAATCAAAAGCCATGGTAAAAGATGTGCCATTACAGAAGCTTGACAACTGAAAATAGTCCACTGGAGAGATGCCACAAACCATCTAGCTCAGCTATGACTCCTTGCTGACTAAGACCCAACAGCTGAGCATAGGAGTTGCAGATTTGTTTATCTTCCTTGAAATTTGCAAAAATAAGCTCTGTTCAAATAATTACTTAATCAGTATAAAGTCAGACTGGCTGTCTCTCTGCCTTGATTCAAATAACTACAAGTATTACTCTCAAAGAATCATCATCCTGGGTTCGATCCTCGGCACCACATACAAAGATGTTGTGTCCACCGAAAACTAAAAATAAATAAATAAATAAATATATTTTTTTTAAAAAAGAATCATCATCCATTTCCTAAAACCTTGAAAATCTTGTGAAACTTTACTGATGTCTAGAAGGCAGAAACAGAGGATGTCTATGCAGGACATCATACAGCAAGCTCCCTAAAATCTTCTTTGGGCCTCTCTTTCTGTTCCCCAGTTTCACTCATGATTGCTATTAAAACCAGTCCTTCTCTGCAAACCCCTTCCTTTGGGCGTCTTCAGGGCCTTCTTGCATGCAGTGGGACCCACAGTGGAACCCATCAGTCCATTCGTTGACTTTTTCCAACAGCCTGTCCTCCAAAAGAAGAAATTTCCTACTACCCTTGGAAAAGGGTGTCCCTCCCAAGAGGAGTTCCAACCATAATTCTAGCAAATAAAGCCTTTCATAGCTTTAAATTTATACTCCCACTACCACAGCTGAGTTTCTCAGGGCGTACTGAAGAACTAGAGAAGAATTTCCATCTTTTGTTTTTTTTTTTAATATATGACAGCAGAATGCATCACAATTCTTATTACACATATAGAACAACTTTTTACCTCTGTTTGTATATAAAGTATGTTCACACCAATTCATGTCTTCATACATGCACTTTGGATAATAATATCTATCACATTCCACCACCCTTGCTAATCCCCTGCCCCTCCTTTTCCCTCCCTCCCCTCTTCCCTGTCTAGAATTCATCTATTCCTCCCATGCTCACCCTCCTTATATCATAGAAAACATTTGGCATTTGTTTTTTTTGGGGGGGATGGGCTAACTTTACTTAGCATTATCTTCTCCAGAGGCATCTATTTACCTGCAAATGCCATGATTTTATTCTCTTGTATTGCTGAGTAATATTCCATTGTGTATATATGCCACATTTTTTTAAATCCATTCATCCACTGAAGGTCATCTGGGTTGGCTCCACAGTTTAGCTATTGTGAATTGTGCTGCTATAAGATGTGAAAGATCTATACAATGAAAACTACAAAACCCTAAAGAAAGAAATCAAAGAAGATCTGGGAAGATGGAAAGATGTATCTTGCTCTTGGATAGGTAGAATTAATATTATCAAAATGACCATATTTCCAAAAGCACTATACAGATTTAATGCAATTCTTATAAAAGTCCCAATGGCATTCCTCATAGAAATAGAAAAAGTCATGAAATTCATCTGGAAAAATAAGAGACCCAGAATAGCTAAAGCAATCCTTAGCAGGAAGAGTGAAGCAAGTGGCATCACTATACCAGACCTCAAACTATACTACAGAGCAATAGTAACAAAAACAGCATGGTATTGGCACCAAAACAGACTGGTAGATCAATGGTACAGAATAGAGGACACAGAGATTAAACTACAAAATTACAATTACCTTGTATTAGTCAAAGGTGCCAAAAACATACATTGGAGAAAAGATGGCCTCTTCAACAAATGGTGCTGGGAAAACTGGAAAACCATATGCAACAAAATGAAATTAAACCCCTATCTCTCACCATGCACAAATGTCAACTCAAATGGTTCAAGGACTTAGGAATACAACCAGAGACCCGGCACCTAATAGAAGAAAAAGTAGGCCCTAATCTCCATCATGTGGGATTAGGCCCCAACTTCCTTAATAAGACTCCTATAGCACAAGAATTAAAACCAAGAATCAATAAATGGGATGGATTCAAACTAAAAAGTTTCTTATCAGCAAAAGAAATAATCTGTGAGGTGAATAGAGAGCCTACTTCTTGGGAGCAAATCTTTACCCCTCACATCAGCACTAATCTCTAGGGTATATAAAGAACTCAAAAAGCTAATCACCAAAAACAAACAAACAAATAACCCAATGAATAAATGGGCCAGGGACCTGAAGAGACACTTCTCAGAAGAGGATATTCAGTCAATCAACAAATATATGAAAAAACGTTCATTATCTCTAGCAATTAGAGAAATGCAAATCAAAACTATTCTAAGATACCATCTCACTCCAGTCAGAATGGCAGCTGTTATGAAGACCAGCAACAATAAGTGTTGGGAGGATATGGGGAAAAAGGTACACTCATACATTGCTGGTGGGACTGCAAATATGGAAAGCAGTATGGAAGTTCCTTGGAAATCTGGGAATGGAACCACCATTTGACCCAGCTATCCCTCTCCTTGGTCTATACCCAAAGGACTTAAAAACCGCATACTATAGGGACACAGCCACATCAATGTTTACAGCAGCACAATTCACAATAGCTAAAGAATTTCCATCTTATGGAAGGAAATTATCAAAGAGAAATACTGTGACCCTTCCAATGAAAGGAGAGATTTCATTCAGGTTCTCACTAAGTGAAAGTTTGCAGAGGTGATGTTGCTACAGGCTGTTTGTATAGAATTTACTGTGATCCCTTAAAAGCATCTTAGACTGTAACATTCTACTTTGTGATTTCTTTAATTCGTTGATAAATCTCTCGAAAATCAGGACTACTTTAGTATGAATCAGTATAAGATCATTCCCACATTTACGCCTAGCCTATTTGGAAATTCTTGGTGGAGACTTCTGAAGATAGATGAAGTTTGTGAGACCATTTGGGAAATGGTACTTAATTAACTGACTTATTTTCCTATCAGGAACTCATGACTGAAAATAGGAGAAACTGCAGAAGAGAGCCAACTTGTGTTTTTTGGGGTCCTGTCACATCCCAGTGAAAGCAGGGGTGAAAGTATTTTCCCCCAACACATCTTCATACAAGGGCATTCTTCTGCAGAGGAGAAAGGATAGCCCCGCTGGAAAAAATACAGGCTAATGGGGAGTTGGGCTGGAGGAGATGAACTTCCTTGGATGTTGTAGCCCAACTCTTACCTGCCCATTTTAGAGGCGCTGTTTGTCTTTTCTATGGAGTTTGCTTTCAAAGAAAGGCTTCCTGAACAAGCAGCTCACTTCCTGCCCCTTTAGAGTGACTAGTGATGGGAGAGGATTTTCATTTTCTCATGCTGAGGCTACCAGTTAAAGCAACAAGAAATTATTTATTACAGCCAAATAAAAGTAGAAGTATGCAAAGGCAGAGCAGGGGACATCTGTCCCAGTAGGGTTGTCCTCTCAGACCTTAGTTTACTCCCCAGAAGGGGAAAATCTATTTCTGAAGCCCATAAAGGAAATGAGAGTTGGTGTTATTCTAAATATTGTGTTCTTGCGTTAGCCACATTTCAACAGTCATAGGAATTGAGAGAATTTCCAGGGTTTTTTGTTTTGATTTGTTTTGTTTTGGACACTCCCCTCTTTCATAGGTGGCCCTGCCTAAACCCATCCTTAAGTATATCCTGTTTGTCAAAATCCTGAGGAAGAGACACATGACAATCTGTTTCAGAATCCAAAGTCAGGAAATTGCATCACAGCCAACCCAACTACATTTGGTCCAAGTCTGTGGTTTTTTTCTACTTGAATGGCACAATATGAGTTAATAAATTAATCTTTAATCACAAAATCTTAGTGTAGAGTGAGGCCTTCAAGTGTCATCTAGGCCATTTATTCTCATCCAGAATTATACTATGGACTGACAAAATAATGAATTTTTCTAACATGGACCCTAAGCATGTAGGAGAAGAAAGGTTCTGTAGGAGAAGAGAAGGAGGTATGATTAAGGAAAAAAATTTACCCAGAGGTCAGAAAATACACTTCTTCAGACCAGTGGTTTACATATATCATATTGAGTCCTCAGCCTGGATTGCTGTCTACCAGATGATCAGAGCAGTTTGTTAAAAATCTAGATTATAGGGCTCCTCTCGTTTCACCCCCACCCTCAATTTCCATCCATTCTAATTCAGTAGGTGTCACTAAAGTGAAACCCTAAAGCATTTAGGGTTTCAAGATCTTTGCAACACTAACACTCTCACCCTGGTCGGTAGAAAGACTTCCTGCATGTCTGCCCAGCCTCTGCTTCAGCCTCTGCTGACGTGAAGGGCAGGAGCATGGAGGTTTCTATCACCTAATGAAGCAACCACTCTCCTTTTCAGGCCATTTTCATTGTCACAAAATTTTTCCATGTATGAAGCTGAAATCAATCTCCTCTTGATCTTGTTCATTACCTCAGTTCTGTGTTGTACACTGATGGAGGGCACAGGTGTTAAGTCTCTTAACAGGGTGCCTCTTTTTGTTTGACCATCAGAAGCAGAACAAAAACAAAAGCCATGATTCTCTGAAAGCCAGAGAAAGGCTTGAAAGCACTCGACCAGGAGTTTCCAACCCCACACATTTACCCCTGCCCCACTTTTGTAGTTCATTTTGAATTAATACTTCCTTGCTCAAAATGACATTGAAAATGCCTTCCCAGTGCACCCTTTCCATGTAATAAAGATCTGGCAGGATGTCTCGGACAGTCTGTTCGACCCTATTCTATGTTGTGGTTTGCCACTTGTCAAATCTCTCTTATAAAATCAAGGGGGAACTTTCCCTGCCTGTTAATGATGCAGAATTCATGTAGAAGATCAGGGCCTTCTGAGACAGGGTAAGGAAACTCTACGTAGGGTGAGAGCCAGAGAAGGTTAAGGACCAACCCCCTTACATCCTTTATAAAGACTCTCATGCTGTAGCTCCAAAACCTGGAGTGAACTTTCCAATGAAATTTTCATCTTCACAAATATCTAATTTATGGTCAGAAGATGTTCTCAGGAGATTAGACATTGCTGAGCTAGAACTTAAAAACTTAATAAATTTGGCTAAAATCACATGCATCTAATAGAGTACTGTCACTTTGGTGGCCATTTAGTTAATTTAAGAAGATGCCATTCCTGGGATCCAAGAAGGTAGGCCAGAGAGAGGCTGCATTCTGTGTCGCTCCAGGACCTGGGATTCAAGTAGCAGGAATACTGTTTCTCTGCGAGTGATTAGAGGACCCTCCAACAGTTGCTCTCACTCAGGAATCATGGCTGCTGTGCTGTGCAGGACTCCCAGCCACTTGTCCACGCAGGTCCTCTGGATACCCAAGTAGGACCACCAGCTTTAGCACCCACACAGGACTCCTGGCCACCCACTCACATAGGAATCCTGGCCACCACTCCCATCAGGACCCCCATCTACCGATGTGGGGCTCCTCCGGTTGCCTCCATCTTGGGGCACTGCAACCACTGCCACAGTCCCCTACATGTGGTAGCCTACACTTGGGGACACTGCACTGAGTCCAGAGACAGTTGCCAGCTACAATTCTTCACACCACAGAGCAGCATCTCTGACCACACCACTCAATGCCAGCGCCTATCCCCACCTGACCTGACATCCTATTGTTGAAAGCAGCCGCCTCCATCTTGGGATACCTTCATCACCATCTTTAGTTGGGGCAACTCCCAGCTTGGAACACCGGGTGGGGCCTAGAAACAATACCAAGGTACCAAAAGTCCCCAGCTTCTGCCTCTCCCCAGCAGCCGCTAACCTGGCACAGTGCCTGTGGCTACATGGTTAGTCCATATCTTGCAAAACCATGGCCTGAACTACCCAATATAAAACAGCTCTCCACAACAGGTGTGCAGCCCCCAGAGCGCAGCCCATAAGATCTCTCAAGAGAGAAAGGTTCCTGATTGGGAAGTAGAAAGGGAGGGGGTGAGTGAGATACAGTTTAGAGACTAAATTAGAGACCAGGAATTGTGTGGTCTATGGGTGATATAAGAGGATAAGACCAAACATCCACATCACATGAACAGGCCCCAAAGGACATCCTTGGACCAACCCCCCAACCCTGATAACCTTCACCATCCTCAGGGTGAAGATACCAGCAAACAGCAGACAACCCCACCTATTGTATGAGAAGGAAAGCTGGAAAGATACTGATCTCCAACAAAAACAATCCTTGTGTCTTCCTTCCTTCCAGATTTTTTTTTTCTGTCTGTCTCTCCTCCTGCTCTCACATCCCCAACATTTGTGAAACCAAATACTTTTCATGAATTAGGCTACTGAGGACTGGGATGTTCAAATAGTATATTACAGTGGTGTTGTATATTATTTTATCTCCTATCTTTACATTTTTTACTTTTCTTAATATTTATGCCTGTTTGCTTTTTTGTACTCTACTGTCTTCCTACTTATTTGTCTCCTCCAAATCACTTTCTCGCTCTTCTCCTGCTACTAACCAACTTCTTTAGATTCCTCTTTCATGCTTCCTAAGATCTAATAACTCTGTATTCTCACCTCCTACCCCCTCAACATCTCATCCTACACCTCACCCCAGGTTCTTTGTCCACTATCACAACCTGTAGACCCTTTTGCAAACTACTGTTTATAGTAGTTTGTAGATAATAATTTTGTAGTTAATAATTAAACATTTTGTAGATAATAGTTAAACCTACCATTTCTGTATATTGTGACAAAACCATAAACATCTTAATAGCACCTATTTGGTTTAAGGTTGTATAATCTTTGTATTGGATTCTTTACACATTGTTCTCCCCCGTAAAGGAGAGGTATTAGAAACCTGCAGGGACACTGTAGGGTAAAAACTTACCTACTCTTATGGATTGTTTCTTACCTTTTTTCCAAAATGGCTACATTATGGGCCTCTAGTCTTGTTCTGAGTGATGTTAATTGCCCTTGCTAAATGCTGAATTTTGTAAAAAATTTTAAAACAATGAAAAATTGTATTCATCATGTACAACATAACATTTTGAAATATATATGTACATGTGAATGGTTAAATTTAGCTAGTTAACAAATATATAGCCTCACATAACTATCATTTTTGTGGTAAGAACACTTAACATCACTTTCTTTGCATTTTTTCCAGAATATACTGCATTGTCATTAACTACAGTCACCATTCTATTTGATAGATCTTTTGCACATATTTTCCCAGCGGCAATTATGTGTCTTGTGACCAAACCACTTTTATTTTATCTTTTTATTTCCTCCTGACTGGGAGACTCCCTGGGATACTGACAAAAATTTTCCAAACTGAACTGGGAAAGGGACATCTTACCCTTGAAACTAAAAGTTGTTCCATTTTCCATTTGGTTGATAGGTTGGGAAATTTCTAAAGTCTATCCAAACCTCACTCCAGTCATTTCTGGTCTTAAGAAAATGTTTGGCCCAGGTATCTGTGGGAAAGTGAGCTCCTGGAAGCAGAGTCACAGCCCTGTAGTGGAGGTAGGCATGCAGCATGCCCTCCATGCCCGTGTCGCTTTCTCCCAGACTGCACTGAGTCATCTGGTAGTTTCTCATTGGCAGGCACCACTCATTAGCTGTGCTCTCCCCATTGAGCTGCATTTTTCTTTTATGAGTTCAACATTCTTTCACTCATGCTCTGTCAGTGAGTCACAGGCACCCCCCACAGTAAAAGGGAGAGGTACAAAACCGAAGTTGAACATGTTCTAGATACTTGCATTTATCTTTGTGCTGTGACTAAATAGGTTCAGGGAACATTCCAGTGGAAGGCGCTTCTGCATTTTACTATGGGCAACTTTCCACTATCTCCACCCAGAAGAAAGAAATGGAGCATGGGCTTTTCCCCTTTATCCATACCTGGTATCTCTCTTTTAGAGTACTATTCATGACATTTTCTCACACTTAAGTGATGGTACACAGTTGATCTTGTATTAAAGTTAACTCAAGAGAAGAGCTTCATACAAATGAATAAATGACATGTATATGGAGAATATGATTATGAGGTCATGAGTAATTTCTTGTATGGCTTTTAGGGAATCAGTGTCATTATCATCTTACCTCCATCAGTCTCAGTAATTAATTGAAAATAATCATCCATCCCCAGTTTTACTTCTGACTTCTCCTTTTGGGACTAAACAGCATAATATACTCAAAAACATACAGGAGAATGTAAAGTATCTTGTAATAGGATCTTAGTCCATCCTGTTGTTTGTCTCTATAGAGACAGAGTTTGGCACAGTTACCTGTTGTTTGTTTACAGTTTAGTGGGAGTCAGATATTTAAAGTAAAGTCTAGGTGAGCAGAGGCCTTGTTTGTTTACCCAGAGTTCAAAACAGTGCCCTGTGCATTGTAGGCTCTCCACAAATAATTGGCTGGGCTCTCCCCAGGCTGCCAAGTTCCTGCTCAGTTCTCTCTTATTCTGCTACACCCTGTCTACCGGCTAAATGTAAGAAGGCACTGTAGGTAGAACGTTGCCCACTTTTACTCAAGAGCCTTCAGGGCTCACCCTCATGCCATCTTGCTCCTCTTCTCTCCACATTTCCTGCTCTGACTGTCTTCCATCTCTTCTCATTCAGATCCCCCAAACCCTTTCTCTGGTTTGTGTTCCCAGTCTGGAGGCCTCAGCAAAATCTCCTGTATATACAACTTCTTTTCCCATGACTCTCTTCATTAGCCTGTCTTAACTGAAATCCACATCTCCTTCAAAGACACTGACCCTCCCACATTGCTTTCAAATGAGAATGATTTATTTTTCTTCTCATAAACTTTTTTCTTGGTATGGGAGGTAAGATATATGTCCTTGATTTTCAATTTTTCTCCTCTCAAATACTGTTAAATCTCCCTTTAAAAAGTTCTCTGAAAACATCTGCCATTATTTTTTACTTTTTTAAATTGAGAGATTAAATTGTATGTATTTACATTGTATAACATGACATACATTGTGGAACGTCAATATTCATCTCCTACCTAGTTCTTAAGCCCTAGATCTCCACTCTCTCTTTATTTTTATTTATTTTTTTGATGCTGGTTTTGAACTCATAGCCTCACTTGTGGTTAGCACTCATTATTACCACTGAGCTCCACTTCAGGGCAATGACATGCCTTAGGGCATATCCTTGGCAGGAACCAGACCTCCCTCTGAGCTCTCTGATTCCCACTCACGTTTCCAACTCAGTTCCTCTAGTAACACTCCTCCACTGGCCATGGAGTCTTTTCTCATTTACCCTTTCCTCTTTCCTGCCTTTGGTTTCCTCCACAGGCTCTCTTCCCTTCTTTTCCAGTTTAGTTCTTGGGTTCAGTCTCATAATATTTCTTCAGATACATTTTCAACTCCCTTGCCCTTTGGATGTTCATTTCATTAACCTCATTAAATCTAATTCTTCACCCATTTTGTTTGCACCCAAGCAGGCAAATAGGACTAGAGAATAGTAAACAATTAGGCAGACTGGCCTGTTGGAAATTCATGTGTATTAATTTAAATGACATTATTCACTTGCACTTGTTAGCCAGTCCTTCTCCCACTTAACTGGAGCTTTGATTGTCGTCTTTTCCTTTCTCTTCAAACCTTCCTCTTAGCTGATATTTTGCTTCGTATTTTCCTCTTTGCTTGGTATTTTGCTGAGTAAATACCAACAATCAGGAAAGAATCTTCTCATTCTTCCCTACCAACCTCCAGTGTACCTGCACCTGTGCCCACAGTCCCTCTCCTCCTATTGTAGTGGACGAATTTCCCGTGTCTTATATGAGGTCAACCCTGGATAACTTTGCTCTGGATTCTGTTTGTTCCATTCATACTATGTCAGACTGACTGATGCTTTGCTATTTTTAGAGGAAACAGCTTTCATGATGACACCAAGACACCAGGTTCTACAGGTTTCAGCAGAGAAGAATTCTAGGAAGAGAAATTCCATCGAGTTTTAAGGGCAACCATTTAAGCAGAGCCAACTCTGATATCCCAAGTTTCATTTTCTCTTTGAGATTTTATGTTTATTCTTGCATCTCCTACTGTATTTTGTACCCAAAGACACCCAGCTCTCCTAAAACTTTGATCCAATACTGCCACAATCAAAATCAACTTTGGTCTTTTCCTTGGTATAACTGAGGCAGGCTAGAATTTCTCAAAGGCATTTTACTAGAAACATGGGACTCATGTTTATTTGTTTATTCAACCATCATTGAGTGTCTCTTATTTTTATTATGCTCAGTAAAGGGGGTAAAGTCAGGAGTCATAGGACACAGTCTATGTTATCAGTTCAGAAACTAGAAGAGAATAAAAAGAAACAAATACTTGCACAGAATGCAACCGTATTCAGATTAAGTACAGGTGGGACACCCATAGAAGTGGCTTTCTCTCCCTCTCTTGGGGAGGTTGGGGAAGCACACAGAGAAGAGGTTCTCTGAGTTTGGGGAAAAATAAGCAGTTCAGCATACTGAGAATGTTGATATGAGGGAGGAGGCCGGCAAGAAGGACACACAGAAGTCAGAGAAGGGCCCAGCCTTGGAGGCTCTGGGTTCGATCCTCAGCACCACATAAAAATAAATGAATAAAGATATTGTGTCCATCTACAACTAAAAAGATATTTTAAAAAATTCAGACTTTGTCTTGCATATGAGAAGGCGATTTTGAAGGTTTTTTAAGTATTAAAGTTTACATTCAGGCAGGGCCCTCTAGTCGGGAAGTCTGAGAAAGACAAGCGGGGGGATGCAGGTGCAAATGATATGGGGGTCTCTTCAAGCAGGTGTGAGGAGAATGCATCAGTGGGTTTTCATGGCCTTGGGTGGAGTTAGGGGATGAAGTGAGGAATGACATATTCTACTTTGGCTGACTAGAGGGATGGGGGTAAATGCAAAAGGAATCAATAACTTATAGTGAAAAGTGTTTCTACTACATCCTTTGGGGATTAACATTAAAAAATAATTTTTGCCTACAAAATAAAATTATTCTTTTGTGACCTTTTCCTTAAATGGGTTGGTGATTAATTTGCCCTAAGATTTGTCGTTATTATGTGTTATGTTATTATGATTTTTAAAAATTAAATAAGACTATTTGTAGAATGACAAATCTGTTTTCACCTCACCCCAGAGCTTAGTGAAGATGTCCGGAAAAATTTGGAAAGCTCATTCCCAGACAAATATTTGAAAGATTCCATTCAAATCCTATGACTCTTAGCTTTATAATATCATCTGTTTAACTCATTATTCTAGTAAATATAGATTTATTCAAAAGTGGTTAAAGAAGACATGCCAAAAATTTCAGACTTTCTTTGAGATTTAGAAATGATAAAACTAGAACAAAAATGTTAACAATAGGTCTTACTCTAGTCCAAGCTGCAGTAAGCACTGTGACTTTGATCACAGCAATCCCCTGAGGTAAGCATGTTCAACATCGGCTTGGCACATGCTGCTGCTGCTGCTGGCTCTGAGAGGATTTATAAGCCGTTCAAGAGAACCGCTGGGAAAGGCAGGACCAAGATTTGACTGAAGACAGAGGAGAAATCTACAAGTTGAAGAGATATAGACTTGAAAAACTGATCTTTTAGATGTCCAGGGTGATTTACATCTGATTCTAATCAAAGGGCAATGAAGTTAAGCCACAGGAAGTACAGTAGAGAAAATACATAGAGGTGTGTCATTTAGCATGCTGCGTGACATACACACAAAGAAAATAATATGCTGGAGTTTCTTCTAGGAAATTTGGCAACCGCAAATCCTGACCACTGGTTGTGCTTCCATATGGCCTATGCTTGTCTAGAGTGATTACAGTAAACAAAAAGCCAGGATGCTTATGTGTAGTGATTGCCAAACACTTTGCTCACATAAGCCCTGGAAGACTTTTGTAAGATGATATAAAGCTATGCAGTGCCACTCACATTTTAAGTTCCTAGATGAAATTTTTTGTTACAAGTTCAAATAGTTACAAAACAAATAATTTCCAGCATATTGTAAATACTATTATCAAGCTGTTAAATAGTTCCTTTAAATATATCTGATGGAATCTAAATACCATCAGGATTTGATACTGTCATCCATATTAAAATAGATGAACATGTTTTATAATATTTGAAAATTTATTATTATTCTTATCTTTGAATTAAAAAATTCCCTTCCACACAGAATTTTATTCTAATAGATCTATTTTGGCCCTGGAAGTCTTACATTGATTACTTTATAATTTTCCTTGAAGAAAATATATAAATGAATATAAATTGAAATTTCAATATTTAAAAAATTTCCCAGAATGTATTACTATACAATTTATTAGTAAAAATGGGTTCAATAAAATGTGTGGAATGTAATGTAAAATTCTAAGCTTGGAAAATAATAGGACCATTTTTCTTTATCCTAATTATTTCAGATATCTCTGAGGCAAGGTGCATCATCAATTTTATTCTCACTTTTAATTTTTATACATATAGGCACAGAGAAATTTTGTCCAATGATTCGATAGCTAGGAGTGGGAATGGAATGATACAGAAATGTTGCTTAATTAATTACTCTCCTTCTGTGTTGAATGCCAACACTTGTATCAGGAGATTGAGCAACAGTTTATTTAATGATCTATCAACTGATAAATCAATTAGGTACTCCTTCAATTATTTCAAAATCAAAGAGCTGGAAACCACCTGACTTGTAACAAACCTCTAATTATTAGTCCTTTGTCTTCTCAACACCAACATCAGTATTTGAAACATTCCCTTGCCACCCACAGGTTTTTAAACTCTACGGGCAACTTTAGGATGGGAGAGAAAGGCCCGTTTATATAGTGAGAGAAAAGTTAATCTGTGGCCCATTGCATACCTCTTAGGCATTGCAGAAAAGTAGAGAATATGAAAATTTAGTCTCTTATATAATCTATGTTTAAATGTCTCTCAGGAAGTTGTCACATTCCACTGAGCTATAGACATTGTGAACACTACAAATTCAGTGCTCTTGCTCACATGCGTGGAAATTATAGCATTTGAGTCACCTGGGATGTCTTTATTCCTAAGTAATAGCTAAGTACCTAATCAATGTGATCCAAAGAATACCATAATATTTTTCTGGATTCTGTATTTATTCCAAAGAAGTGTTCTGAAATTTTTACCATTATTCTAAATGAGGTCTTTACAAGTGTTTTATTGGTAGGATTTCCTGGAAGAAATAATATCTGGTGTTTATTGAATATGGATTATGTGCCAGATTCTTTTAAAATACTTTACATAAATTTAGTACTACTAACAACACTATAAAGTAGATATTATCCCTACTTTTACAGATGACAAAAGGAATAGACATGTTGAATAATTTTCCTCTGGTTTCATTTGGTGGTAGAACTGGGCTTCAAACCTGTGTATGCGGTTTGGCTCCAAAGCCTGGCACTTAATGTGTAATTTAACAAGCTATCTTAACCATTATCTTAATTTGTCTGGATTTCTTACAGTAGTTTTCCAGACAATTTTTGAGACCCTGAGAATAAAGAGCATCAGGCAAATGGTGTTTTGTGGAGTGTGGTAGGTGATAACTGTAGAATGACAGCCTGCGTGGGGCACCACAGCAAGACTGGGACACCTGAAAGCACAATACCAGATGGGAAGACTCAGAAACAAGCAGGGCACACTTCAAAGAGAGACACGGCTATGGCTGTATCACAATGGCTCCCTGCCTGGCCCCTTTAGGAATTTGGTGGGTAAAGCAGGGAATTTGTCCTTTGGGGTCAGTGACAGATGTTGAGTATTCTATGTGTCCACGTATATAGGGGAGGCCTAGAGGAGGCCTATAATGATAGCCATTTCATTCACTGGTCACATATTAGTTGATTGCATTCACTGTGAACGAACAGTACCTTGCTGCACACATGCAGAAATGATCAGGGTTATAAATGCCTTAGATCAGAAAGTGTGATATAATCACAGTACATTCCTGAGTCAGGAATGTTTCAGTCTTAGTTTCATATTATTTTCCATTCTACTTGCCAATGGCAAGGCTAAAGGAAGGAAGGAAGGATTGTGATAGATCATCTAATAGTTTGGGATGAATATCGATGAACACAAACTTTAGTGCATGCCTTGAAGGTCAGAAAGTCAGTGCACGTTAGAACAAGAGAAGAAGGGAATTCCCAAGGTCTTGGTAGAAGATATATGCGGCCACCTGGAACTGTGATTCTGGGATTGGAGCCCACAGTGGGCTTATGTTTCACTGTGTATTAGAGAATGGGTATTATTTAGAAGGAAAGAAAAAAAAAAGATAAGCAGAATGGTTAGCATCCAGACCAGTGAGAGTTGTGAGTTAGTGTCGGAATTGTATCTGGAGAGAAGCAGAAGCTTTGGAGCTGCTCTTAGGGTCACTTCTGTTTGCTCCTGGATGCCTCTTTTGGGAGCCAGAACATTGTTAAGAGGATTTACTGATAAAGACCTGTCAAAGAAAGTGAGAGACTTAGAGTGAGGCTTAAATAAGTAAGTCCTTCAGCCCACCTGGAATGTACATCAAATAAGAAGGAATCTTTGCCTGTTTTGTTAAGTATTCTGCAAATCTTAAAAATCTAGGAAACTCTAACTGGAACAGGTGGCACTTCACCCCCTGTCATGATATACCCTCATGTAATGTCTGACAGAGGATTGGAGACACCACTAAAGTGAGAGAATCTTGGCACCTATCTTCCACATGAGTCAGCTGTGATAGAGCTATCCAAATACTCAATCTGAGTCTAGGCACAGAACCAAAATAAAGGGAATCTTGGATATCCTGTACCATGAACAATTGAGTGGCTTGTTCACTGATGTGCTTACCTCTGGGGTTTACATGGTAAGAGCTAAATTGAAGAAAATAACCAGAATGAACATAGATTTGGAGACAAGTCAAAGACAATGAGAAAGCTTGGCCTCAAAAGAGAAAAAGGAAAAAACTGATATGATTTTTGCATTTGAAGTAATGTCCTTTGGGAAAAGGGACAGACATATATTGGTCTGCAGAGCAGATGAAGGGTGGAAGTTTTGGTGAGGCATACTTAAACCCATTACTGGAAAGAATTATCTGATAATTCAGAACTTTGGAAATGTGGAATGGGCTGGAAATGACCAAGGGAATGCTATTATGGGGTGGGGTTTTTGCAGTGGGTGGAAGTCAGAGTGGGCTAGGTAGCTTATGGAGTTCTCTTTTTAAAATGAAAATTGCATTTGGAAATTCCTTTGCTTTCCTCCTTCACTTTAAAGATATGCCCAACTTGTAAGCCAAGAAAATTCAACAATTTTTTAAAATTACATTTATTTGCTAGAAAACATGACTGTGGTTTGTAACATAGCTTCCTGTGATGACCTTTCTAGAGGGGGTGATCTGAATATGAATTCTGAACTATATTTCAGGTTCCAAACACTTCACCATGAGCAAAAAGGAAGGGGATGATGATTTTCCTCAACGAGAAAAAGATATTTAATTATTTGATGGCTGGAGGGCACTCTTGCCCTAAGGAAAGAGGAAGACCTGATCAATTTTTCATATCCCTTTGTATTTTAATGCTCTATATTGAAAATATTTCTAGACTTCATGCCTACTTTTTCCTAAGTAATTCAGATTTTGCTAGGTATTATATAATTATTCTGGTTTTTCCTTCTAGAATCTTATAAATGATTTAGGAAGAATTTTATGTCTAATTATTCTTCAAAATGTTCTATACTGCATATGCATTCATTCACTTATTTTCTCAGAAAATATTTATTATCCTATGACATCTGGGAATGCAGGAATGAAGAGACAGAAAAAGTTTCTATTTCAAAGGTACTTAGATTCTAGGTGAGAATAGGCAGTCAAAAAACAAAGGACTAAGTAACACACAGAAAAGCCAATTAGTAAATAAGTTCATTTAGCCATTTATAAAAGAAAATGAGATATCCATGATGTAGGCACTGGTTGATCTAGAATGCTCACTTGTGTTCTAGAGAAGATAGCTAACAAAAGCGGGCAGACATTAAATACAGGGGAGGATTCTTCCAGGTAAAGAGAACATCAAGTGCAACACCACTGTAGTAAGAAGGAGGCTTGCTGGGGAGCAGCAGGACCATGCTGAGCAGAGCCCAGAGAACAGGAATATCTGTGCGGCAGATATTGCTGCAAGCATTTGATCTACAGGTAGCATTGTGTTCTGTGCCAGCATCAGTTTCAGATCCTTTGCTCTCTTTATAAAGGTTCTTGTACTCTCTGGTTGTCTTTGAGCTTCATGATAAAGGCATAAACAGCTAGCTACCTCATGGACACCCAGAGTGGGGCTCTCCAGTTTAGGGTGCATTAGAATCACAGGAAGCACTTGTTAAAGTACAGAGTGCTGATTCTTCAGGTGAGACCCAAGAATCTGCATTTCTACATATTTCTATGTGATAATGATGCTTCAGGCCTGAGAACCATGCTTTGAGTATCACTCGGTGATGGGAATGGTTGACAGGTGAGGAATGGAAGAGGAGTAGTTGTGTATAATGTGCACCCTGCTTGCTACCCCTGTAAAATATTATGAACAGATAAAGTCAAGTTGTAGGTGGGGAAAAATGTCAAAAAGATGAACTGCAGCTGAAAAACGTGGAATACCAGAAAGGAAGGGGGCATGCTTGAAGTTTGATTGAAGATGAAGCGGGAATAGGAGCTTGGGAGTTCAGGGATAACTGCATGAGATCAAATCTCATGGGACTGTGACTTCTAGATGCTGGAGCATTTTTCTTTTAACACTGGCTCACTACTTCTCAAACCTGGATGTTTTTTAGAACTAACTGAGGATTTTTTTTTTTTTTTTAAATATTGATTCTTGTGCCCTAGGCCCAGAGATTCTGATTTATTGATTAAGGATGAGGCTTGGGCATTGGATGCTCCCCAGGTCATGGTGCAGCTAGTGCTGCAACCTCTGTTTCATTTTACTACAATAAATAGCTTTCTTTACCTTGCCGCCAGGTCTTCAGTGCTGAATGTAGAGCACAGTGGGCTGGGTGGAGGGATAAAGGTGGACTTCAGGTGAGACCAGACAGCTGGATCACGGTGGCTCCCAGATAGCAGTTCCAGGAAGTAAAACATTTTTATATATTTTGAGTGCTTATGTATTTTAAGAAACTAGAATCATTAATTAGACCTTGGTCCTGATGTAGGTTTATGTAAAACAAAACAAAACCTTCTGTGCATTCAGAGGCCTGGTTTGGGGATTGGTTCTTTTCTTATTGAAACAGAGGCAGATTGTATTGGGCTCTACAGCTGATTCTTGTTTCTCCTGTGACATCACTTTTTCCAGCCCCTCATTTGGAACTTTTATATATACTTGCCAGATCTTAGGCTGCCCAGGAGATGGAAGGTAGGAACCAAAGAAGAATTACAACAACTTTGCAACCCTCCTGGGATTAGGCTATGGTGCATCCTAGAAATACACCAGTGATAGAGGGTGAGTCATAGCCATGCTGAAACACGTTAGCCAGATAACCATCCAAAGGATTTCCTGTTTGTCTCCGAAGGAGAATTATTTTTTTCCTTTTATTTGACCAATTTGTGTTGTGAATGATTCCATAGAGGATGGTTCCTCTGGTCCCTGTGTCAGAACTCAGTCTGTTCTTCCATATATAGGGGAAAGATGGATCACAGGGTTCTTGAGCAATTTTGTGCCTTTGAGTTTGACACAATAAGCTTCACCCCGAAGTGGACAGAATTGTCAGGCCTCCCAGATGGAGTTCATGTGATCTCATGATACTGGATCAGAATGAAGTGATTCTTGGAGGATAGAGGTTGGTTGCCAGAGGAGCCAATTATATGATTAGAAGGTTGAAACTTTCAGCTCTACCACTTTCAACTCCAGGGGTGGGAGCCAGGCTGGAGATTCAGTGTAAACAGCAACAGCTAATAATGTGATCAATCATATCTATGTAATATAATCTCCATAAAAACCTTTAAAAATGGGGTTTGGAGAGCTTCCAGGTTGGTGAACATATTGAGTTGCTAGGAGGAGTGACATGCCTGAGGAGGGCTTGGAATCATCTTGCATCCCTCTTCCATACCTTGCCCTATGAATCTCCTCCATTTGACTGAGTTGTATCCTTTACAATAAATTTCTGTAGTTAGTAAATGCTTTTCTAAGTTGTATGAGCTATACTGACAAAGTACTGAACATGAGAAAAGGGCCATAAGAACCCCCTATTTATAGCTGGTTGGTAGGAAGTATGGGAACCTGGCCCCATGATTGGCATCTGAACCAGAGGCAGTCCTGTGGGACTGAGTTCTTAAACTGTGGGATCTGTGTTAACTCTGGATTATTAGTGCCAGAATTAAATTAAATCATTGTACATTCTTTAGGTGTCTAAATCATTGGATAATTGGTTATTGTGAAAAAAACCCACATATTTGGTATCAGAAGTGTTGAGAGTAATTTTCCCTCTTTGAACACAAAAAGTTATGATCTAAAAATAGTACAGTTAGGTTGATGATAGTGCAGTGTGTTATGGATCACTGATGAGAGGCAAGAATACTAAGGAGAAGAATTAGGAAATAGAATAGGTATAGATGAAGGCACCAAAATACAAACTAAAGGAATGCACAACCTTTTCAAAGAAATAATATCAGAAAATTTTCCAAACATTAAGAATGAGATGAAAATTCAAACACAAGACACATCCAGAACACTAAAAAGGCAAGAACAAAAAGTTTTTCTACAACACAGATTGAAATTAAAATGTCTAATATACAGAATAAATGTAGAATTTTAAAAGCCATGAGAGAAAAACAATAGGTCACATTTAGATGTAAGTCAATTAGGATTTTAAATAATTTCTTAACCTAGACCAAGACCAGAGGGCTTTGAATAATATACACTAAGCCATGAAAGAATATAGATGCCAAACAAAATTACTATACCCAGCAAAATTATCCTTTAGAATTAAAGATAAAATAAAAGCCTTCCATGATAAGCAGAAACTATAAGAACTATTCATAACCACTCCGCTGACACTACAGAATACAGTAAATGGAATATTTCATGCACAAGAAATGAAGAATGAAAGTGAGAACAAGCAGAGGGATAAATCTCACTATAAAAATAGTCAATTAAATTTTAATCAAGTCTGGATTAAGCATTAGAAACAAATCAAAATGACAGGAGCTGGGCACAGTGGTACTTGCCTGTAATCCCAGTGGCTCAGGAGGCTAAAGCAAGAGGATTGCAAGTTCAAAGCCAGCCTTAGCAAAAGCAAGGTGCTAGGCAACTCAGTGAGACCCTGTCTCTAAATAAAATACAAAATAGGGCTGGGGTTGTGGCTTAGTGGTTGAGTGCCCCTGAGTTCAATCCCCAGTACCCACCCACCCAAAAAAGAAAATAAAAAGTATTGTACATGTACTATGTAACATATTAATGGTATATGCACAATATATTTAGTATAATATAAACTATGTGGTATATACATAAACTAGTAACAATCATTTGCTATTACCAAGTATTACCTACTGTACACAATTATATATTCTATACTTTTACACTACTGGTGGCACAGTAGGCTTGTTTACAATAGTGTCACTGTAAGCACATGACTAATGCACTGTGTTAAGATGTTATGATGGCTATCATGTCCCTATACACTAGGATTTTCCCAGCTCCATTATAATCTTAAGAGACCACAGTTCTATATGTGGTCCATCCTTAACTAAAATTCAGTATACTGCAGGTTTACTGTCTTAGGTCAGATTCCCCAGAAAGGGACCAAGTCAGGGATTTTTGTGAAGGTAATTTATCACAGGAGCCCTCTCAATGGAAGAGAAGTAAAAAAAGTGAGATAGGGCAAGGGGCATAAAATAAGGCTAAGTCTCAGCTGGGACTAGCTTCAGCCTGTACCTGACAGGGAATTCTGGGCATGAATTACACCACAAGGTGAGTCTCACTTTGAGACAAGGGATACAGTCCTATACAAAACCCTATCAAATAGGCCATGGATGAAGGTACTGTACTCTTTCAATGGATCATGGCTAACTGGTGGGGGAAGTTCTCTGGAGAAGCAGCAGCCGTGGGTTCTGAGCAGTGACCCTCAAGGCTGTTGGGGTGCCTGCAGCCAGTGAAGGGGATGTGAGCAGGGCACCAAGAGCATCCTCCAATAAGAAGATTCTTTTCCTTTTCTCTCCCTCTCAGGAATTTTTTAAATAATAGAAAAGAAAAGCAGATAAATTCCCTTGCTTTTATTTAAGGAATAATATTATTAAGATTCTTTGAATAAATGTTTTTTTAAATTGTTGGCCAGAGTTAACTACAACTGCAGTTGGAATCTTTTGGTTTGCTAGTAATTTGTGGTGATATGCTTGGAAGAATTCGAATTCCATAAAAACCATAGCAAAAATCGGTTATGTGCAAAACATATTTTCCTTAGTCACCACCTACGAAGACAAGGTTCCTTGTATGTCACTTTAAATCTATAAAATCTAAACTTTTCATTTATGATCATTTTTCAGACATATGATCAGCATGTATTTTTGGAAATATTTGATTCAGAAAAGCCAGCAGGTCTTCAGGGGGTTGGATTTGGCCAGGGATGAAACACTAACTAGCAACAGACACTCACAGAATGATCTGCTGTACGGTCACCTGCCCCATAAAATAGAGCCTACCTCTCAGCTTTAGGTTGATAATGCTGTGACTACCTGAGGGAATACAATCAGTGGTGACAAATATTTCACCTTTTCAAGAGAAAATGGAAAACTGAGTTTTCTACACTAAAAAACCCAACTTTGAAATATTGGAATAAACTTAAATTTGTAATACTTTCTGGGCCAGCTCTGCAGAAGCCAGGCATAGTCCCAGGACACTGTTTTTGCTTTGGAGGTCTGTATGCTTGCTTGTAGCTATTGGACTTGAAATTTTCCTGGAATGTAAAATACATCTCTAATTTATCTTTATATCATACACAAAAGGGAGCCTTGCACTTAACAGATTCTCAGCAAACATTTATTAAATAATCTGTGAAAACTTTTGGAAGCTATTAGCATTCGTCTTTGACCATATTTAAGATGTACGATTGATGTGGGGATTTAGATCATTAGAGCTCCAGAGATAAAGAGCTTTCTCGACCTCTAGGAGTTCACAGTGACTAGATAAATGGGCATGTGGAAGACAGTGGCAGTTTATGGGGCTGGAAATCAAATGAAAAGTGAACAAATGGAGGGTCTGTGAGAGGCAAGCCCTGACCAGGGCACACTGTGGATCAGGGTGGATTCCCTAGAGGAGGTAATAGTGGAACTGAGTTCCAAGCCTGTCACTAGGATGGCGGAAAGGAGAGGCTTTAAAGCAAAGGAGGCTCTGTGTGCAATGGCATGGGATTACTAGATCAGTGAGGATGAGGGAAATGCTCACTGCCTGGCACCCAGGGTGAAGGACGGGAAGGGAAGAGATGAGACACCTGAAGTGGGTAGCAGTTAGGTTTATGTAGGAATAAAGCTTATGGGCCCTGCTTGGAGCTCAGCCTGTCGTGTAAGGATCAGGGAAGTCCCTGAAAAATCAGACAAGGTGGAGGAACAGCATGAGCTGCTACAAGGGCTAGGGCCTGCTGAGCAGCAGTGCACCCTCAGCTCCTGTGTGGCAGGGGCTACAGTAGTGACACACCTGTCTTTGCATCGCACACACTTGGGGTCCTTCACACGACCTGGGTGTAACAAGGATGGCATCCGTGAAGCAAGAGCATTCTCTGGAGCTTAGCCCCTGAGCGAGCTGCGCTTGTGCTGATGAAGTCGGGAGGGAAAGGACCACC
Source organism: Marmota flaviventris (assembly GCF_047511675.1). Taxonomy (NCBI): domain Eukaryota; kingdom Metazoa; phylum Chordata; class Mammalia; order Rodentia; family Sciuridae; genus Marmota; species Marmota flaviventris. Next base: position 103,075,269 of record NC_092509.1, on the reverse strand, counting down.
CTGAGGCTCTTGCAGTCAGTTCTGGCAACCTGATATGCTGGGAATGGCTCTGAGACCATGACAGTGAACCACAGAGCTGGGAGTGAAGCCCACAGAAAAGCTCTACTCTCTTAGAGCAAAGATCTCTGGCCACTTCAGCTGCAGGCTGGTAGCTCAAGGGCAGATTGAATTACCCACTGAAAAGCAATTTGTTTGAATTAGTTGCTGTCAATTACTATCTTATTTATCTTAAAATCCCAATTCCTATCTGCCATGCTTCATACACCACCTCAGCTATTAAACTTAGTGTTCTGGTTCAAGGGCATATTTGGAACATGAGGTATACTAGTATGAGTCATTGGCTGTATGCACACTTGGAGAAAATAAAAATGTGTGTAAATAATAGAGTGAGCCATCAAAAGACTGAGTCCCAACCTTTTTGTAGTGTTGCTAATTAGCCGAGAACATCATTGATAAGAGTATTACCCCCAAATTCAGCTTTTCTATAAATTCTGTGCTAACCATTGCTGTTTTTGTGAATATAAGCTTTGTTTCTGTTAATTTAAATAACAAGTAAACAAGTAATGTAAAACTTTATCCTTTTTATTGTAAATCAAAGATGCTTATATAACATGTAAAAGCGTATGTGTGAGACATAAAATACTACTTAAGACAGCAATATGAGTATAGGAATTAGGAAGGATAAAAACAACTATAAAAGGCACAATTTGTAAACAAGGCTTAATTTATGATTATGTCACATGTCGTCATGAAATGCTTCTATATGCTGAAAAAAATTCCTGGAATCCAAAGTGTTTAAAGGTGGCAATCTTATCAATGTTTGTGTCTTATTCAGTTTGAGCAGCTATAACAAAATATCATACAGTAGGTGAAGTAATTAAAAAAAGAAACATAAAACAGCCAGGTGTGGTGACTCACACCTGCAAACCCAACAGGAGGCTGAGGCAGGAGGATCACCAACGTGAGGCCAGCCTTAAGCAACTTAGCAGGACCCTTTCTCTAAAAGTGAAAAAAGATGGGGCTATAGCACAGTGGTAAAGCACCCAGGTTCTTTACTCATTACCAAACAACAACAACAACAAAAACCAAAATGTATTTCCCATAATTTTCAAGGCCACAAGTCTGAAATGAGGGTGCTAACCTGGCTGGGTTCTGACAACAGCTTTTTCCAGTTTGGGAACTGGAAAATGATTTCTCATTTTGTCCTCTTGTGACAGAAAGCAGGGATGTGTTTATTTTTTTATAAAGTAAACAATCTTCTCACAGTGGCCCCAGTGTGACCTTATCTAACCCTACTCTGGTCTAAAGGTTCCACCTTCTAATACCAGTATTTAGGATTTCAACATATGATTCAGGGGCGTGCATAGACATTCATACCAGAATTCATACCAGAGTTGTGTGCAGCAGAGATGAAATGTACTGAGCAGGAATGCCCTCTTATGAAAGGAGTCTAAGCAGATACATGCTGCTCGTTATTCTGAAGATATAGCTGAGAACCTACTGAACAAATTTTTGAAAAAGTAAAATCATTGGGGGTATCTTCTACTGAAACTTATGGAAATTAAATGGTACCTTCCCACTTTAATGGTCTTGATCAATATTTTTAACATTACTAATTAACATTTGGAGGAAGCATAGGAGGCCCCAGAGAGATATGACCTCAGGAAATTACTTCATTGTCAAGGTTAGATGTTCTTTGGTCATTTATCCACATAAATTGCCTTAGGTTCTTTCAGGAAAAATGTGGAGGATGAACAGGTGGATGGATGGGAGTGTGGATGGAGAGACAGATTAACAGCAGGAATGAATCTCAACCCACACTTAGAGGTGTACAATGTAACAGTTGTTTGCATTTTTATATCTCTGATTGATATTTCAAGCTCAAAATTCCACCCTAGAAGAGGAAACTTAAACTCAGTAAATTTAAGATTTCCTCTCCTTCCCAGAAGAGCTCTGGCTCAGGTCTAAAGTGCTCATGCAGAACCAGGCATTGAATTGCAGGAGAATATCTGTTTTCAAGTCACTTATACCCACAGGTTTTCACTCAGACTCTGTGGTTCAGCCTGGACCTCAGTCATTGGTTCATTCAAGTCACTGCAGGACTACCCAAGCCTCTTCTGTCTAGTTGGTGACTCTCTTCAGAGTTGGGCCTCATTTGAGTCATGGGATCATTTATCTGCTGTCAGATCATCCTGGTTCATATTAAGCCTGTAGTTTGGTCGTGGCTCTCCAGTCTTGTTTCACCACCAAGTCACTCCTTCTGCTGCAGGGTGTAGATCCTCCCCTCCTCTAAATCTCTCAGGAGTCTTACCACTCCTCTGGGACTCTTGGCAGGGAGCAGAGGATCAGGCCTATTTTTCTGGAGTCCACTCACTGATTTGCAGTCATTTTTGTCTGTTCTTTCTCTACATCTTCCCCAGCCTGGAGAAACTTTGAGAACTAAAGCAAATACATGGCTCTCAGGGTATTTCCACTTTCTACCTTGTTCCCCTGAGGCAGTAAACACAGGGGCAGTAATTGCCTAAAGGGGGTGCAGATGTGAGAAGATTAAAACAATGGGGTATGGGATGGCATCCAGGTGGAGGAAGGAAGAGAGACAGAGATTCATAGAACAGAATAAAGCTGAGGTTTGATGCTCCAGGACATGGTATTAAAAATCACTCCAGTTTGAATAATGAGTTACTCAAAGGGAGAATTTGCCAAATATCTGGAATGTTCCTCCTCACTGGCCTTTTCTGGGACATCTGTACACTCAGCACTTAGCTTGTCCTATAGCATTGTCACTCCTTGAAAACAAATTTCTCTGAAACCTGGTAAGTGCTTTTTCAGTAGATTATTCATTTAATTACCAAAACACATTTCTCAACTTACCTGAAACACCTCATAGAAATTATCTCTTAACAGTGTTAATTTTCTTTTACTACCACATTAATTTCTACTGCCAGGTTTGAGTTGCTTAACCATGGGGAGTTTGTGAGTTTTCTCTCCACCCATATACCCACCAATTCACCCACCTACTCAATATCTGATGAGCATCAACTGTGCTTGAAGAAGTAGAAATTCTAATAAGGACACAAGGGTTAGAACAAGGAGAGCAGGCCAGACCAAACTTCTCAGATCAGTTCAACCTTTATTCAGGAACAGGACTACACCTACAGGAATGGGCCCACTTTCCTGGTGGAAAATGAGCCACTGAACAAATGAGGGAACTGGGCTTATATGGGTTTATGGGTGATGTAGTGAGCGTGTCCGCTTGCACACTCAGGAATCTGAGTCCTTGAGCTGGGGGTCAGTGGCCAGCACCTGGAGAGGAGTTGTCTTGAAAGAGATTAGTGTTTCCTAGAGACTGTCATTTCTAGGTTTGATGAGACAATGTCCCCCACCGTGGCCATCAACTGGGAAGGATTTATCTTGGGAGAAAAGAAAGTCATCATTGTATGGCTTTCTTTTCTATTTCTTTCTCCCAGGCCTCTACTTTGGGGTTTTTCATTTTCCATATCCAATAACAAGAGTGTCACTGCTTCCAAGCATTTGGTCTACTGAGGGTGGGAGCTCTTTACCTAGAAAATTGCAATTCAATGTCATAAGGACTTTGACGGAAATTGGTGGAATTGTGGGGAATCTTTGCAAAGCTATCCCTAACTTCGTGATCCCCAGCTCAAAGATATCAGAAAAGGGTGCCTATACACCACTTCTCAGGCAATCACAGCTATACTAAAGATATTTAATCCCTGTCAACTACCTACTGTCTATCTATCAATAATCTATCAGTCATCCATCTATCCATAGAGTTTTGAACTTCAGATGCAGGGGATTGAGTTATCATGCCCTTTTATTCATGGCTAACAGCTGTTCACCAACTGCCTACTCACTAGTGAGGCTAGGCCCAGCAAGCTAGCAGGGGTCAGGAGAATACAGAAGTGGAAAAATTCACTGTAAATGAGAAGATTAATATTTCCATAGCATATTGATGGCTTATCTGCTTGATTTGTTGATTTACCACTTCATTCATTCTCTGGAGAGGCAGCTGAGACTAAGATGCTATACTGACCAGTGTCAACAGCAATCCTGCCTGGACTGTCCATTCTCCTTGACTGTAAAAACCAGGGAAAGCACAAAAGCATACCACTCACAAAGACCAAGGATAATAAACTTCTTTTGACAGAAGCTTGAAAATCTGTAGTGTTGTTAAGGATAAGATTACTAGCTTAATTCAAAATCTTTTGGAGCTAGGCAGCTCTGTTGTCTTTCCTTCACTTTCTAGATCTCTTTCCCCCTTTTTTATTGGTGCATTATAATTATATCTAACACTGGGATTTATTATAATACATTCATACATGCACACAACAAAACATTATAATTTGATCAATTTCATTCCCTAGTACCTCCCCCTTTCTTCCCCTCCCTCCCCCTGCTCTCCTTCTTTTATTCTACTGGTCTCCCTTCTATTTTTTAAAATTTGTTCTAATTAATTGTACATGACAATAAAATGCGTTTTGACACTTACACAAATGGAACACAATTTCTCGTTCCTCTGGCTGTACGTGGTGCAGAGTCACTCTAGTAGTGTAACCATACATATATATAGTGTAATAACATCTGTCTCATTCTACCATAATTCCTATCCCCACCTCCCCCCACCTCACTCCCTTCTGCACAATCCAAAGGTCCTTCATTCTTCCCTCCCCCTCCACCCCTCTCCCCCCCACACACACTATGGATCAGCATCTGCTTATCAGAGAAAACATTCTGCCTTTGTTTTTGGGGGGATTGGCTTATTTCACTTAGCATGGTATTCTCTATTTCCATCCATTTACCTGCAAATGCCATAATTTCATTTTTCTTTAAGGCTGAGTAATATTCCATTGTGTATATATACCACATTTCTGTTGAAGGGCTCTAGGTTGGTTCCATAGTTTAGCTAATGTGAATTGAGCTCTATAAACATTGATGTGGCTGTGTCACTGTAGAATGCTGATTTTAAGTCCTTTGGGTATAAACTGAGGAGTGGGATAGTTGGGTCAAATGGTGGTTCCATTCCAATTTTTCTGAAGAATTGCCACACTGTTTTCCAATGTGCTCAACCCCTTTTTCTCTTGCTGGCATCTCTTCACCCTCAGCTCATTGCCAGCTCATGTTTTGGATCATGTTCTGTCACCACTATTCCTTCTTTGGGGGGAATAACCCTCCCATATGAGTTCATTTGGTGATACCAGTTCAGGAAATCAGTGTTTCCTCTAGAAAGCAACTTTGTTTCCTCATTTGACCTGTCACAGGAGGTATAACTGAATGAAAATGAAAAGTAATGAAATAGTTTTCAATTCTCAGACATTTATTATATCAGTTGTTTACATTCCTGTTGTCCTTGTGAACTTGTAAGACAGAGGGGCTCCTCAGAAGGAATTTGGGCTTTGATATCAAGTAGCTTTACTTTAATTTCCAGTGTGTAATTTACAAGCTGTGCATTCCTAAACAAATTACGTAATTTATCTGAGTCTTGTTCTTCTCTGCTAAAAAGGGGTGATCATGGCTTTGCCCTTTCTGCTTCCATTGTGCATGGTGCTTCCCTTCACCCTGCAAGCCCTTCTCTCTCGCTCCTTCTCACTTGATCTGAATTCCTTCCCATCCTGAAGATCAAATTCCAGTCACTATTTCTTCAGTTGCCCCCACCTTTTTGAATTTGCTGCCCCTTTTGAATTCTTTATTACAATTAGATATTCCCTGTGTTCAGTTAGCACTTACCACTCACTGCCTTTTGAAAACATTATTGTTAAAAAGAAGGAAGAGAAAGCCAAAGAGGTAGGTGGAGAACAAACTGTGTTGTTTTGCTGAATTTCTGGTTAGGCCTCCATCAAATGCACTCATTCTAAATTCCTTCAGCAGTCTACAAGACTGCTCTGGGATTTCCTAGGTAAGAATGTCTAGATTCTATTTTCATTTACCTAATTCCAGTTTTACAAATAGCTGAAAACTGCTATTGGACCACAGACATGAGCCTTCTGGCCCTTCCTAGCCCTTTCCCCACTTCCTACTAGGCCAGTGATGAGCTTTTCCCCTAACAAACGAGGCCAGTATTGTTGCTGCTAAATGACACATTAGAACTTCCCACCAGCAGTTGGAACTATTTCACTAACATGAGCACCAAGTTGGAACCTACGTCTTCATTTTCATTCCTGCTCCCCTCTGGCAATGATCTTCTCTAAAACACTTCTAACACTGTGGACAAAGCTGTTTTCTTGCATCCAGCACTTTGACCAGTCCTGTAGTAATTTAAAATGGTCCTCCAGAAATTCAACCTCATTTCAAAGCCCTTTATCAGACCACAAACAGCATGTTTGTTCTGGCTCCCCACCAGCTCTACTCCATTTCCATCCTGGAACCGCGTTGCACCATTAGCTTGGAAGATGGCGCATTCTCTGAATCAGGGTCCCCTAGGACACCCAGCCTCAACCCTGCACACATGTGATGATGCTCAACAGTCATGAGTGCAACTAGCTTTCATTCTGCTCATCCTCAATGAGCTTGTCATTTATTTATTTTTATACTTGGACATCATAAGATGTCTCTTAAGTCATTTGTATTTTTCTCATGGATTTTTCATAGCCTGGTTATAACATTTTTCCCCAGAAACCTACTGAGAACATAGCATTCTACTACATATATTTATCAATTTCTACAAATGCTGAATCATCCAGCATAGTCCCATTTTGAGGTTTGAAAAATATGGTTCTCAAAATCTGATTCCAGATTTCAAGCAATCTTCCATTCTGTTGCAGAGGCAAGATTGCAAAACAAAAATTAGAGACCTACAAATTAAAAGTGCCAGGGTAATGATACAGATAAGAGCACTGTGTCATTTTAGAGAAGCTCAGGGTCAGGAAGGCAGGGAACCCTTTCCATGCAGTGAAAGCACATGGCTTTATCAGAATATTCTACCCATTCCCACTTTTAAAGTAATACACTTGTCAATGTCCTAAGGGATATGTTATCTGGAGTTGGAGGGAATTGAAAGACTAGTAAACAGAAGATGCTCAACTTTATCAGATATCAGGAAGAAACAATTAAAACCACAATGTGCCAAAATCTGAGAGAAGATATTATTAAATATTTTCAGCAAAATTCTTCTTCTTCATCATCATCATCATCATTTAAAAGCCTGATATATCAAGTGTTGGTGAAACTGAGAAGTAAATAATAATTTTTATATATTTCTGGTACCAAGAAGTATAAATTGAAAGGACCAATTTAGCAATATATGCCTTGACTAAGCAATTTCAATTTTAGGTATATATTAACTTAGAGAAACTCTTGCACATATGCAAAAGCATATTGTCTTGATCCATTTTATGCTACTGTAGTAGAATACCTGAGACTGGGTAACTTCTAATAAATGGAAATTATTTGGCTAATGATTCTGGAAGCTGGGAAGTCCAAGATGGAGAGCCATCATCTGGGAATGGCAGAAGGTGGAAGACAGGGGAGCATACATGAGAGCAAGCCTCCAGCCCTTTTGTAATCTGCACTGAGGGCACTAATCCAATTATACAGGTGGAGCACTCATGATCTGGACACCTCCCATAAGGCTCTACCTCCCTATACTGTCACACTGAGGAGTAAGTTTCTAATGTATACTTTTGGAGGGACACATTCAAACCACAGCATGCACACACACACACATTTATGTGTATATACATACATATATACACACACATATAAATCTTCCTTGACAATATTTTTATGATAGTGAAAAATTATAAATAATCCACAGGACCATGAAGAAAAACTGAATAAATATAATAGTAGAAGAATCATATGATTCATATGATGTGATATTGTATAATAATTCAAGTGAATGTATGAGACTTATACATTTTAGTATGAATAAATCTCAAAAACACAAGTTATGAAGCAAATTATGAAGGATGCATTCAGCATGAAACTGTTAATGTTACTCTGAAAATACATAAAACATCTCTCTATATATCTTCTACTTATCATATGATCTTGGGCAAATTACTAAACTTCTCTATGCTTCAGTTGCCTCAGCACCAAAAGAGAAGTGACGATAATACCTACCTTGTAGAGGGAACAGGTCACAAGTAAATACTAGGGAATGCTTAGAATAGCGCTGGGCACATCAAAAGCACTACATATGTTAATTGTTAGTATTATTATTATCATTGATATATAGAAAAAGTGCACAGAAAGTGATAGAAACTTATCAACCTACCTCAAGATTGTGATTACCATTGTGTATAATTCTACAATAGCAATTTCATTTATATCTATGACATTCTATTTATTTAAAATTGGCTCTACCAGGGTGAATGTCAGCAGGACATACATGGAAATTATGGATACGGGTACTCCTAGCTGTCCTTTTTAATGCTTATGACACTATCCAGTGTTGTGAAAGAGAACCAACCTCAGGACTTACTCCATTTTCCTAAGAAATACCTTGAGAAAACTTCATTTTCTTCTTATTTTCTAGCAGTCAGAGGAGCAATTACATCACGTTTGACTGATGTGCATAAGAAAACAAATCATTTTGAATGAGTCTTCCAACTTAGTGGAAAGTGTAAAATCTATCTAAATCAAATAAAATATAAGATTCCATATTAACAACAGAGACCGTGGTGACATAGTTCTCCCTATTATTAAAAGAATATTTTCTAAACTCCTTTTCTGGCCCTCATCTCCAGGTACAGATTTTGGACTCATGGTGGTCAGAATGTCATGTTCAGAGGGTATTATGAAATGCCATACTGACAGAGAAATGCTACTCCTAGCTGGCAGCATCTCTATAATACTCCTGTTATAATGAGAATTCTTCTAATTAAGAGTATTAAATCTCCTCTTAATTGGAATTGAAATATTTGAAGAATGCACTTTCATGATTTGATGGGTCAGATTTGGCTAAATACTGAGATTTGAACTCCTCAATTGCTGAGCCATTAACAGATGGCCAGTTCTCCTCAGGGCTGCACAAGTCCTGTCGCATCTGTAGAGTCAAGTCCTAGAATGAGGAGACCTAGGCGTGGTTGTCAAGTGAGTCAGGCTTGTGATTATTCCTAAGTCCTTTCTAAAAGGCCCATAACTGTCTCATTGTTGTCACAATCCTAGGGTAGGTCTTGAATCAAGACAGAGCAGCAGAGAAAGTCATGGCGCAACCTGGAGAACTTCCTACATAGTTTGCCTTCCCAAACCAGCTCCACTCCCGGAGGTGGCATGAGTCATTTCCACTGCTTCCCACCTGAGGGAGTGAAAGAGGCTGTCCTTGTGCAGCCCTAGAGTTGATTTTCTGCTGACCCACGTTTCACCCTACCTGTTCTTATCATTTCCCAAAGGACAGTGTAAAGTTGACCTTTCTTGAGTGCTTAAATGTGTGTTTTAGGTCACTTAAATACTCACAATAAGCCTATGGTTGTAGGTATTGTTATTTCCACTTCAAAACGGGGAATTAAGTATTTTTAAATTTTTTTTTATATAATTGTAAGATGGACAGCATGCCTTTATTTTATTTATTTATTTTTTTATGTGGTGCTGAGGATCAAACCCAGTGCCTCACAAATGCTAGGCAAGTGCTCTGACACTGAGCTACAGCCCCAGCCCAGGAATTAAGTCTTAAACAGAGAAAAAGTTTCTAAGTAACACAATATGTGGCAGAGTGAGTATCAGATTTGAAGTTGTGTTGATCTAATTGTGAAACTTGAATTTTTAATGGCTGTATTACAATTTGGACCCCTTAATCCTAGGAAGCTTTTCCTAATTATATGGAGGAATGAAAATTACAAAAAGAAGAAACAGAGTGGAAACACTCATAAGCGCGTAATCAGGCATACTCCTTTTAATGTGTGAAGAATCCATGAGAAAAAAAAAAGTTACTGTCAGAAATCTCGTCAGGGAGAGGTAAATAAGATTAGGGAAGAAATAAAGCTCAGGTCTGCCTTATTTCCCCAGCATTTCTAAGATGCTTTTTAATTATTATTTTCAAATCATCCCAAAAATGTGCCACCACTTGTTTTGCACTGTCTGTGATACCTGTCAGGATGGGACTTCCAAGCCATGATATCGAGAATCCCTAAAAAGCACTGAACTGCATTCAGTGGTATTGACCTGAATTTTGATGGGAGAAACCTTAGTAAATCCATTTCAGACCATAGATAAGCCCATTGTGTCCATTTTATGGTGTCATAGTCCTTAAACACATGAAAACAGAACAAAACATGCAAAAAAAGTAATGAAAATCAAAATACAAGGAAAGGATCTGAGTCTAGATTTTTATCTTAAATAAGTTCATTTGCTACTGAATTCCATAAGGCTAATTTGAAGCTCTAGGATTGGAAACACACTTGCTTTTGGTGTATAGCTCTTGGTATCATTCCTCGGTCAAAAACCAGCTTGTTGCCAGGCATGGTGGCGCATGCCTTTATCCCAGTGGCTGAGGCAGGAAGATCACAAGTTCAAGGACAGTTTCAGCAACTTAGGGAGGCCCTAAGCAACTTAGTGAGATCCTGTCTCAAAATAAAAAAACAAGCACACAAAAAAGGGCTGGGGATGTAGCTCAGCGGTAAAGCAACCCTGGGTTTAATCAACCAAACAACAATAACAAACACATTAAAGAGGAGCTGGCAATTTCTAGGAATTGGTCCACCTGATTTTTGATGCTTGGTCTTCAGGAATATTAAAAGCTCAGGAAAGAAAGGGGAATGTGAAGACAGGATTTGGGGAACTGTCTTGGTACCCAGTATTTCAAACCTGTGTGGGGGACAATTATCTCCTTGGCCTGATGGAGAATAAGAAGAAGGAGTTGCACAAGGGAAGTGATGCCAGATGTCAGACAGTAAAGTATCTGGTAAAGTGCCCAACTGGCATTGCTTTCTGTCCCTCATTTCAAACACAAAAACACATCTGCCTAGTTTGGGCAAGGTGTTAACTTGTCTGGCAACAGAGCTGAACTGGTCTTTGCAACTCTGAGATTCATTCCATGATTTCTGCCAGGGGAAACCATAGTGTGAGCATCCAGGTCATTTTCTAGGTATTAGAATAATAAGGCGCTTTCTTGCAAATATGAACAATCAATGAAGTGAAGGTTGAGGATTGGTGTGGAACTAAAATATGAAGAGTTCCCCAGGAAAATTGCCTTGGCTCCCTAAGATTAAAAAAAAATGTTTGAAGAGTTTACATTTTGGAATGCTTAAGAGGTGCATCAGGTTCGGGGTAATCAGTTTGAGTGGAATTCAACGCAGGTCAGGCTTCTCTAAATGAAGTAGAAAATGGTGGAAGCAGTAACGAGAGTGGGAAATTGGTTCAGAGTTAGTCCCCTTCTTCCTAGGGTGAGGATATCTCTGTTTCTCTCCTGGAGTACACCTTGGCAAATCTGAGAAACACAATGATGGTGAGCCATTGGGGCAAAGAGAACACACGTAAACTTGCTCTAACTTCCCAGCCATGACGTGATGTCCCTTGAACGGCAGCTTCTTCTTACTCGGCCCCTTTACACAGCTCCACCAGAACCCGTTTCTACACTCGGACTCTGTTTCTCTCTCACTAGTCTCTCCAGGTTTCCCCACTGCAGCATGTATTTAAACTATTCCTTTCAGGTCCACTCCCCTTTGGGTGTTTGAAACACGACCTTTCATGGAATGGTAAGGAACATTTCCTTGCCAAGGAAATACCCATTAACAAATATTCATTCAGGTTTTTAAAAATTTCAACTAAATTTTCAAACATGAAATCATATCTCAGTAAATTAGTTTTTCTCAAGATAAGTAGCATGATTTTTCCTTTCTTCTTCTCTTTTATCTGGGCTAAGGATGTAAATCATTAGCAAATTATATAAAGCTAGCAGAGTTTGCAATTATTTTATGGCATCAGTAGTTGCAGGTTTCCCTTGCCAAGTCACCAGAGAGCTTGTGACAGCAACATAGCTAGCTAGCTGTTGGGCTGGGGCTGTAGCTCATTGGTAGAGTACTTGCCTCCCATGTGTGAGGCACTGGGTTCGATCCTCAGCACCACATAAAAATAAATAAAGATATTGTGTCCAACTACAACTAAAAAAAAAGTATTTAAAAAAACATAGCTAGCTGTTGACTTTCAGTGTATATAATTCTTCAGGCAGATTGGGAAATTCGTCATGGTGAAAATAATTATATAATTTCCTTCAGGTGGGTGTGAATCCAGATGGTCCCTGGAATAGAGCTGGTAAGAACCTACTCCAAGCATCTTCCATTATCATTCCCACTTGGATAAACAGGAAGGAGCCTCTTGACTTTGGTCACATGGTAAATTTTACCTTATTTGTATTTTACAGTAAACAGTTGATGTGATCATGAGGATATACAGATTAATGAGGGTTAATACACAGATATGCAGATAATCAATATGAATTAAATTCATGGGACTCTGGAAAGTTCTGATGTCTTGCTCCTGGAAGGAAAAGTATTCTCCAAAATAAGTTCCAATTTATTTATTTATTTATTTATTTTTTGCTCTTTAAAGGTTTTACTTCTCAAAACTTTTCTTTTTAATTTAGAAGACTGAAGAAAATAAAATAGCAAACACTTTTTTAACCAGGCCTTTCAATCATCAGGACTGAAGACTTCTGGTATATGGAAGCAAGGTCCAGTGAAATGTGGATCCCTGTAACCGTTAACACAGAGAAGCATGTTGTGTCAGTGTCCACGACTCTGGTGTCTGGCACTTACTAAATGCTTGTCAAAAGCAGGTTGAATGAGGACAACAATGCCAGTGGAGAAGGGACGAACATTTTTTTTTTTTGGTGTGACACATGGTCTCTCAGAGGTAGGAGCCTGCTGCTCTAATTGCTGCATTTGACCTTTCACCTTTCCATGTTGATAGTGGGTTTAGTTAAAGACCAAGTGTTAAATTTGTTTGGATTTGAATTTATTGTTGAATTTTCTTCTGTGGGGAAAGGAAGTTGCTGGATGGAAAAGTACCATTACAGACGCTTTATCAGCTACCATAGGAAAGCGTGTTTTCAGATACTTCAACTCAGGTACTTGTAACATGAAAAAACAGGGTCAAAACTTGGCTTATCAGTGGCCATCTGAGAGCACTGAAGTGACTCCTGAGCATCGTGTAGGCTCCAGAATAAACCCTGGGTTCAAGTCCTGACTCCAGATATGCTGGCTCTGTGACCACTGACAAATTTTGTAATCTCTTTAAAACTTAATTTTCTCATCTTTAAAACTGAACAATGCCAGTACTTGCCTCTTATGGTTGATTTGAGTTTTACTATACATGTGAGCACTCAGAATGGGCCTGGACAGAGTCCATGCTCAAACACTACCAGCAACACACACTCTTTCCTCAGTTTCCTAAGAAATTGAAACAATAGCCAGAGAGTTCCCTGAATTCTTCAGATAATTATGGCTATGCAGACACAGATGCCCAATATAGAAAAAGGGAAGTCATACAAAGGAGTAAGAAACTGGAGGGAATGATAGTTTCAGAATTCTCTTTTAGATTCTTCATAACAGGAGATGAAGAAATTTGAAAACAATCCAACTCTTCCAGGGCAAGGTAAAGTGCTTGCTTTGGGCTAGCTCTTCTTTTGGACCAGCTCTCCATCTTTTTGATTAAAGAATTTCCATAGTCAAAGCATTCCCTGGAAACCTGGGAAGGCTGAAATAGCACTAACTGCAAAACCTTCTGATTAGAGGAAAGGAAAACTTTGCTCTGATGAAGCCACCTCCTGCAAAGCTGCACAAATGCCACCTTTACAATGCCTCTCTGACCACCATTCTTTGAATTGCGATTGTTACCTACTGCTTTCTTCTGCTCCTTGCACTCTATCCCTCCTTCTTTGCTGCATTTCTTTTCTCCATGGTACTTAGTATCTCCTAAGACATTCTATAATTTGCTTATCTGTGTGTTTACTGTTTAAGGCAGTCTCTCTTTGCTTGAATTCAAGTTATATGAGAACAGAGAACAGTGCCTAGCACATAGTTGGTGTTCCCTAAATATTTGTTGAAGTGATGAAGGACTAAATGAATGAGTTAGTGATTCACTGAATGAGTGAAACTGGGTGAGGGTATGGAATGGTTCAGCAGGCCTTCACCTATTCTAATTACTTGGATTGTTCATGCTTCTAAGATCCAATCAGACATAACAGCTAGGAAACAGAGAAGTTATCTTCAGTAGTGCTTTTAGTTTCATTTGAAAGCTATGGGATGGACTTAGGCAGCCAAGGAATTCTTGTATACCAGCCTTCTCCCTCCTGAGTTCCTGCACCAAGTGATAGAGACAGGAGGTGGCTGGTCCTGGTTGCTGCCAGCACTCCAGCACTGGGAGGTTGCTGAGGATCTGTGGGAAGCAAGCTTGAGGGCAAATTCCTCTCCAGCACATCTCTGTCTCTGCCTCTGGGTGGGGATTGGTTATAAATGGTGCAAAGCTTCATACCTCATTGAACAGAGATGTGTGAGAGTGTACTCTGCACTGTCAGATAGCTTCTCAGTGTCCTGTCTTAGCAAGCTTTATTCTCTGACTCTTTCTGATCAATCTGTCAGTGGGTGGGAAGTGGTAATGAGAAATCCTACGATAGTTTAGTTTTTGTTTCCAAAAGATGAGACCTACCCACCTCTGACCAGTGGAAAATGCTTAGCCAGGAAACAGTCCTGTATAAGGTACGTGGCTTTAAAATAACCAACTGCTGACAGCCATCACCAGAGATATGAAAAATTGTGCTCTAAATGTATAATATGAACTGTTACGCATTCAGCTCTCATTTGTTTTTAAAAAATCAATTAAAAATTAAACCACTTACAATAACCAGAATGGAGTTATAGATGGAAACAATCTTCTATATATCATTGACTCAAGAGCCATATACAAACTAGTCCCTAATTGTCTCTGCTGCCCTTTTTCTGCAGTGCCTAGACCACAGCCAACACATACAGCAATTTGTCATTGCCTTCTCCTGTTTTAGCACATACTTGGAATGCCTTCTTTTCCTTTGAGCCTATTTAATAACCCTTGGATCTTTTCTGACTCAGCTAAATTTCTTCCTCACCTGCATGGTTTTGTTTTGGGTAACTGGTTTCCCTCATCTCACCCTCTCCTGGACTGCACTTAATCCACATCCCATAATCATTAGCTCAGTAGTCTTGCCCTGCTCCACATTTGTAGATTGGATTGTGGCTGCCCAGCATTGTGACATTGTCAAGTCCCTGTGTCTTTCTCAATTGTTTTCTTCTTTGTTTCTCCTCTTTAACATCAGTTTCCTCCATCCCAGTCTGATACTAGAATAATCATGTTAAAAGAATAAAAGTGACCATATTATTTTTTAAAAGCTTTTGTTTCCCCATTGTCACCTATGAGATAGAATCCAAATGCTTTTAGCTTCATAGTCAAGACCCTTTCCCCAGCTCCACCTATTCATCCTTTAAAAATCCTACTCAATTTTTCTACACCATCAGGCTCACAGTTCCCTAATAAAAGCCAACATCTAAAACTTCATTTATTTATCAGTCATTTATTGAGCATCTGTTACATTTTAAGGATCAATGTTGGGTATTAAAGACATAAAGATGAAAAACCTCAAAGAACTCAAGGAACTCTCAATCTCATGGGAAAAATGTGACGAAGAATGAATAATCACAGTGCTGGAGGATAAACACAAGGTTGAGCATGTACAGAGTACCACGGGAACAGGAAGGAAGGTAGCACATTATTTAATTTCAAAAGAAGGAAGTTAGGAAAGTTTTTGTGAATGAAATGATAGTAATTAACATGTTTGTTTCCCAATTTAACTCTGAACTCATCAAGGACAGAAACTGTATCTTAATTATTTTTCTATCTCTTGTAGCTAACAAGAGGAGACTGAACTAAAGGGACTTTAAATAACTTCCAAACCATATTCTTATTTTAGGAAATATCATCAGAATTAGGTAAGATGAAGTGTCATGATGAACCTACTTTCAAATGGGCTCTGGAGAGAAAGATAATAGATAAGCCGATTTTCTGAAATATGAATAATTTCTATAACCTGATTGTGTACCTAATAATACATCCTGAATTAGTCTTTCATCTTTTTGGTATACTTGAAAAAATTTTCCTAATTAAGAGATGAAGTTATAGAAAAAGAATTAATGAAGAAAATTTCTTAATGCAACAAACAGGTAGCCATCCATAGCTCTACATCAAACTGTTGAGTTTCAGGGCCCAGTGACTCAACACAGGCAAAGTTGGAGTACCAGGAAATCCTCCTAGCATAAATAGGATGATAGTTTCACAGTGAGACTAACATGAGCAAGTTCTGTAGAATTTCACAGAACTAAACGGTGAGTCCCAAATTACAAAGATGCACACATCTCTGGTTTTGATGTGTGAGAAAGATTAGTAGGTCTTGCAGGCTACAATGGCCTAGGAACGTGTGCATGAGAAGATGTGCTAAGCTTCCTATCACAAACTATACGTTGAACATGTGTGTTAAGAGTTTCTTTTTTATTAATTAAACTTTTTAATATAACTTTGGGAAGCAATGCTCATTCTAAAATTTAGACATTCTTTGGAGAGAATAGGCCAGATATATAGGTCAGCATAATTCTCTGAAAATGATTACCTTGAAAAAGAAATATGTTTGAATGCAACTTAGTCCATGCCTCCAGAACCAAAAATAAATTAAGCTCACTTGATAGGAGTTTTGGACCTCAAAATTCCTTTTGTATATACATTAATTTAAAAATTTTTATTATTATTTGATTTTTCTTGGGAAGGATGAATATTTATGCTATCAAAGACATTTGCAATTCCTTATCCTGGAAATTAAAAGTTGTGAATACGGACTTTGTGCCACTCCCTGTTGGATGCTAGAATACGTCCCACTCTGGAACATTCCTCCATCTTATTCTGGGACTAGCTTTGCTGAAATGGGGATTGGAGCCAATAATCCCACTGTTTAGGGGACAAGTCCTTTCTAGACGTGTCAGCTCACTCAAGGCTCCATCAAGCCAGGGAATATGCACTCCATTTGGAAAGAAGAATCAGGGGAAGTTTGTTTTACACCAGAAATACCCAAAAATTATTTACTATGTTATTTAATATGTTTTGTCTTCAAATTCATGTATTCATGTTAATCTTTAGTTCTGAAATAAATATTTCCCCTTTTACTTTTCTTTAGTTCTAGATTTTTTAAAAAGAGAACAATAAACTTCACCATGATACTTGATCACCATTGTTTCTCATCTCTTATAGCAGTTCTTGTATACGTTTCTCTTATTTAGAAATTTCCCTGATAGTATATTCATATGCAGTATGTGTATGAGGCAGACCTAAGGTATGCATACCTAAAAATCTTTTTAAGTCTTCTTTTTAAGTGAAAATGTAAGTGGATATATTCAGAATTATCTTCCTTCAATAATTTAAAAATATAATTCATTTTCTTTTTGCAACCTCTATTGTTGTTGACAAAGCTAACCACTCTCTGGGTGGTTCTCTTCCCTTGGAGCATGGTACATCTGTAGGCCCCCATCCTCCCAACCAGATTGGGCTGACAGTGTAGCTGATGTCATTAGGTACTTAAGCCAAAGCTTTGCTCTCACACGAGAGCCTCCATACAGTTCAAGGGCCTATCTGACTTTAGCTAGGGAAATGTCTTAGGATCTTGGTATGTGAAAGTTCTAAGCTTGTTAGAACAAGCTCAGGTGAAAGAAGCTGCTGGGCAGGGATGCTAACATGGTGCCAGAAAGTAGCATAAGGTTTGCAACCGATCCACTGTGGCAAGACTAGTGTGCACATGCTCACAGAGCCAGGCATAGCCAAGACAAGCATTTGCCTTCCTGTTCAGTTTTCTCCCAAAAACCAATCTAAATATTCAGGCTGGGGTGATACACAAGAGACACAAGTATTTTTCAGAATGTCTTATATCCTTTCCTGTAAGACTATTTGGACCTTAAAGAAGGGAGGTGGATGGTGTGGTGAAAGTCAATGACTACTGTCAAAAACTTAAATAGTAGGAAGTCCTATTGGTATAGCCAAACTGCTACCCACCTCAGCCATTCATCATTCATTAGAGTCATTCTTCGGCCCTTGTTACATCAAGTCCTGTGCTAACTGCATACCAGGGATAGAAAGGAGAGCTCGCTCATGAAGAGCTGAGCCAGTGGTGGGGAAAAGATGATATCAGACCCTCATACCCAGGACGAGTGCTCTGAGGAGAGTGTTCTGAGGCTTCATGTGGCCTGTACTCTGCAAACCTAGAAAAGGGGTTTGGTCCGTTTGGGGTTGGAGGAGGAGTTCCAGGAAGGATGCCTTGTTGGCGTAATGACTGAACCGAGATTTAAGGAGGAGCAGGAATCAAATAGAGAAAACAAAGAAGGAAAAGTGTTGTGGGTGAAGAAGTAGGATGGACCCGAATGCATGGGGCCTGCTAGGCTTAGCAGGGGATTTTGCTCTTCAGCCTGTGGGCATGGGAAACTCTTGAGGGTTTGTAAGCCTGAGTGTAGACGTGGTGTGACTGCTGTAGCATGTGGGAAGTTTCCCCTGGGCTACGGCATGGAGGGGTACTGCCATGGGCAGGCCTGCCAGTGGCAGCAGTATGTGATTTTTCCAGGAACTAGAAACATGTTAGCCATGTGTTTGAGTGGAAGCTAAGCTTCCTAACACAAGCCAGTGCAGCCTGCTTTGAAATTGGCTGTCTGCCTATGCATACCAGCAGCACAAAGAACATTTCCTTTCCTTCCTGAAGTTTCTAAACTTTAAAAGTTTATGACTGTGCTGACTTCTGGAATTGATCATTCAATCTAATTGCAGATACACTTCTGAGACTTCATGTGGCTGATCACCTAAAGGCTCTGTTACTGATGCTCATGCTGGGCTCCTCACCCCTGAGCTGCACTGGAAGCTCCTGGGAGACTTGTTGGAACACAGGCTGCCAGGCTCCACTCTCAGAGTTTCTCATTCAGTTGGTCTAGTGGGCCACACAGCACTTTGCCTCACATAGGTAATGGTGATGATGTTGTTTGGGAACCAGGCTTTGAGAACTACTGCTCTGATAGTGGCTGCTCATTAAGACCAGAATAGGGGTCTCCAAACTGAAGAGATCAGTTTATTCCAGGTGGCCCTAATGTGGACAAGTTTCTTAGTCTGTGTCCAGGGACTAAGAAACACCAATCCAGTGTCTTTGGCATTTATATCAGGCCTGGAGTTACACTATCTCTTTTTCCTTTTATTTCCAGCTGACTCCTTAAGCCCTAGCCATATGTAAATTTGAACTTTTCAACAGAAATAATTCTGATTTCCACATTGTTTATTAAAACATCTGAGTTCACCTTTAAAGGCTACTGGCCAACATGCACTCACCTCTCAATAGTGCAGATAGTGAAAACCTGTGGTCTGTGCTGTGTGTGCTCCTCCTCTCAAGCTCAGAAAGTACCAACTTTGTTCGCATGCTGTGGAAAGGTAGCTGCTAAAAGGTGGTACTCTTGTCCCTACCATCCTTCCTCTTCCTCCTCCTCCTCTTTTCTGTGCTGGGGCTCAATCCCTGGGCCTCTTACATGCTAGGCAAGTGCTCTTCTACTGAACTACATCTTTAGCCCATTCCTCCATCTTCTCATATCAAATGAATGTCTTGAAATTCATGTTCTCAAAATATCACCAACTAGAATGTGTTTTTTTTTTCAAGTTAAGACTCATCCTAGGAGGTGAATAACCAGAGTGCTAATGAAACCTCTATTACATAATTTTCTATAGCATAGAATGCAATCATCAGGGAAGGGTTTCCCCAACTCTCCACTCCGCTCCCTGCTCCAACTTCTTCTTGCAAAGTAAACAGCTTTTCCCTTGTCATGCCAGCAGCTCCCACAACCAGTTTCAATCTGTCATCTTTCAGTTTGCACTTGCTTCAGGGAAGAGGCTTCCCTTCCTACATGGCCTTGACCTGCCCAGGACCGAAGGCAGGAGGAAGATTATCTGTGACCCAGCAAACTCCTTCTCCTAGTTCATGAGCCCTGGTGATACTTTTGTAGCTACATCATGCTCTTAAACCATGGAAGAAAGATTTATGTGGCTCAAGGTATGTTCTTTGGTAAGGAAAAGTGCAGCTCTGAAAATTGGCTGTCCTCAGGGGAGAGGTGCTTTGTTTATGCTATGTCATTAGCTGGTTACAAGTCAACATAAAGGGAAAGGATCCTCACTGGGATGAGCTGAAATGCAGCCTCAGCACAAGTTGAGTGGTTTGTTACTTGGAGCTGTTCTCATCTATGTTGTCTTTATGCCATCTTGCCTAAAAATGCATAAAAGATGATATCAAGAATAAATGATTTATATTTCTTTCATTGTGGAAAAACCCTAGGTTGGAATAATCTAGGGTTTGCAATGGCACACCCTGTACCTTCTACTGAAAACATGATTTTTCAGATCATTTTTTAAAACACCAAGGAGAAGCTGGTCACAGTCACCCAGCTCTACATGGAACTTTAAAAGTTTATGACTGTGCTGACTGAAGACCATGTGTTTCATGGTCTTCAATCCTTTTTCTTCCTTAAATTTACCCAAAAACTTTTTTAAAAATTGATTTTGTAAAAAATAAATGACAGCAGAATGCATTACAATTCATATCACACATATACAGCACAATTTTTCATATCTCTGGTTGTATATAAAATATGTTGACACCAATTCGTGTCTTCATACATGTACTTTAGATAATGATGTCCATCACATTCCACCATCCTTGCTAACCTCTTGCCCCCTCCCTTTCCCTCCCACCCCTTTGCCCTATAGAGTTTGTCTATTCTTCCCATGCTCCACCCCTACCCCCCACCCCACTATGAATCAGCCTCCTCATGTCAGAGAAAACATTCAACATTTGTTTGTTTTTTCGGGATTGGCTGACTTCACTTAGCATTATCTTCTCCAACACCATCCATTTACCTGCAAATGTCATGATTTTATTGTCTTTTATTGATGAGTAAAATTCCACTGTGTATATATCACACATTTTTTTATCCATTCATCCACTGAAGGGCATCTAGGCTGGCTCCACAGTTTAGCTATTGTGAATTGTGCTGCTATAAACATTGATGTGGCTGTGTCCCTATAGTATGCTGTTTTTAAGTCTTTTGGGTATAGACCAAGGAGGGGGATAGCTGGGTCAAATGGTGGTTCCATTCCCAGATTTCCAAGGAATCTCCGAACTGCTTTCCATATTGGCTGCACCAATTTGCAGTCCCACCAGCAATGTATGAGTGCACCTTTTCCCCCACATCCTCTCCAACACTTACTATTGTTTGTATGCATAATAGCTGCCATTCTGACTGGAGTGAGTTGAAATCTTAAAGTGGTTTTGATTTGCATTTCTCTAATTGCTAGAGATGATGAACATTTTTTCATATATTTGTTGATGGATTGTATATCCTCTTCTGAGAAGTGTCTGCTCAGGTCCTTGGCCCATTTGTTGATTGGGTTATTTGTTTTTTTGGTGTTCAGCTTTTTGAGTTCTTTATATATACTCTAGAGATTAGTGCTCTATCTCATGTGTGAGGGGTAAAAATTTGCTCCCAGGATGTAGGCTCTCTTCACCTCACAGATTGTTTGTTTTGCTGAGAAGAAACTTTTTAGTTTGATTCCATCCCATTTATTGATTCTTGGTTTTAATTCTTTCACCAAAGGAGTCTTATTAAGGAAGTTGGGGCCTAATCCCACCTGATGAAGATTAGGTCCTATTTTTTCTTCTATTAGACGCAGATTTAATTCCTAGGTCCTTGATCCACTTTAAGTTGAGTTTTGTGCATGGTGAGAGATAGGGGATTAATTTCATTTTGTTGCATATAGATTTCCAGTTTTTCCAGCACCATTTGTTGAAGATGATATCTTTTCTCCAATGCATGTTTTTGGAACCTTTGACTAATATAAGGTAATTGTATTTTTGGGGTTAGTCTCTGTGTCTTCTATTCGTACCATTGGTCTACCAATCTGTTTTGGTGCCGATACCATGCTGTTTTTGTTACTGTTTTTCTGTAGTATAGTTTAAGTTCTGGTATAGTGATGCCACCTGACTCATTCTTCTTGCTAAGGATTGCTTTAGCTATTCTGGGTCTCTTATTTTTCCAGATGAATTTCATGACTTTTTCTATTTCTATGAGGAATTCCATTGGGATTTTGATCGGAATTGCATTAAATCTGTATAGTGCTTTTGGAAGTATAGTCATCTGATAATATTAATTCTACCTATCTAAGAGCAAGGTACATCTTTCCATATTCTCAGATCTTCTTTGATTTCTTTCTTTAGAGTTTTGTAGTTTTCATTGTATATATCTTTCACCTCTTTCGTTAAGTTGATTTCTAAGTATCTTTTTTTTGAGGTTATTGTAAATGGGGTACTTTTCCTCATTTCCTTCTCAGAGGATTTGTCACTGATATACAGAAATGCCTTAGATTTATGGGTGTGGATTTTATATCCTGCTACTTGGCTGAATTCATTTACTAGTTCTAGAAGTTTTTCTGGTGGAGCTTTTTGGGTCTTCTAGGTATAGAGTCATATTGTCAGCAAATAGTGCTAATTTAAGTTCTTCTTTTCCTATACATATCCCTTTAATTTCTTTCATCTGTCTAATTGGTCTAGCCAATGTTTCAAGAACTATGTTTATTAGAAGTGGCATCTCTGTCTTGTTCCAGTTTTTAGAGGGAATGCCTTTAATTTTTCTCCATTTAGAATTATGTTGGCCTGAGGCTTAGCGTAGATAGCTTTTATGAAGTTGAGATATGTTCCTGTTATCCCTAGTTTTTCAAGTGTTTTGAACATGTAAATGTGCTGTATTTTGTCAAATGCTTTTTCTGGCTATTTCTAGACAGAAAGAGTCAATAGACTCTTATCTTTGAGTCTATTGATGTCATGAATTACATTTATTGATTTCCATATGTTGAACTAAACTTGCACCCCTGGGATGAATCCCACTTGATCATGGTGCATGATCTTTTTGATATGTTTTTGTATTCCATTTGCCAGAATTTTATTGAGAACTTTTGCATCTATGTTCATTAGAGATATTGGCCTGAAGTTTTCTTTCTTTGATGCATCTTTGCCTGGTTTGGGGATCAGGGTGATATTGTCCTCATAGAATGAGTTTGTAAGTGCTGCCTCTTTTTCTATTTCCTGAAATAAATTGAAGAGTATTGGTTTTAGTTCTTCTTTAAAGGTCTTGTAGACCTTAGCTGTGTATCCATCCGGTACTGGGCTTTTCTTGGTTGGTAAGCTTCTGATGACGTCTTCTATTTCATCACTATCTTCCTGATTCAACCTGGGCAAATCCTATGACTTTAGAAATTTGTTGATGCCTTTGATGTCTTCTATTTTATTGGAGTATAAGTTTTCAAAATAATTTCTAATTATCCTTTGTATGTGATATTACCTTTTTCACCAAGTATGCTGGTAATTTGAGTTTTCTCTCTCCTTCTCTTCGTTAGCATAGCTAAGGGTCTGTCAATTTTATTTATTTTTTCAAAGAACCACTTTTTGTTTTGTCAATTATTTCAGTTGTTTCTTTTGTTTCAGTTTCATTGATTTCAGCTCTAATTTTAATTATTTCTTGCCTTCTACTGCTTTTGGATGCTGGTTTTTTTTTTTTTTCCCCTAGGGCTTTGAGATGTAATGTTAGGTCACTTATTTGTTGACTTTTTTTAAGGAATGTACTGTTAGGCTCCAAACTTTAGTCCCATCTCCCTCTCACTTAGCAGTTCCCAACTGTGGGACCTCTCACTCCCAGGCTCACACCAGGTAGGTGGTGCCCTTGTCGCACTGCACATCTGCCCAACTGAGAGCTGTTTTTATGTTGGGTGTTCACTGTGCCAAGTTATTGCCACTGGGGAGGAAGGAGGGAGTTGATACCTGGTATCTGGCCAGATGGAGATCCAATCTGAGAGCTGACCCCACCAAATATGGTGAGAAAGGTTATCCAAGATCGAGGCGGTCTGCTTCCAGCACTGGGGTGTCTGGTGAGGTGGGGGGAGCGGGGTGATGGTGTTGTGCTGTGGGTAGGTAGTTGCTGAGTAACCTGCGTGGGAGCAGATAGCAGTCCAGAGTTCTGCAGAGATGCTGATAGGTAATTCTGCTAAGCCGCTTGAGAGCCATGTATGGGCTAGAACTGTGGGCTTTGGGTTTAGGGAGCCAGGAGTCCAGAGTCCTACACAAATGCTG
Organism: Marmota flaviventris; assembly: GCF_047511675.1. Classification (NCBI taxonomy): domain Eukaryota; kingdom Metazoa; phylum Chordata; class Mammalia; order Rodentia; family Sciuridae; genus Marmota; species Marmota flaviventris. The sequence goes on along the minus strand of NC_092509.1, from coordinate 103,051,112 downwards.
AGGCTCTGAGCCTGCACAGGGGGCACAGCACTGGTGATTTCTTCGGAAATCAGCTGTTTAGGGGTTCTCTTATACTCTCTGAGAGGCAGTATTCCGACTAGGTGAGATCTGGGTCACGGATCGACACAGTATGCTGCCTCCCTCTGGCCCGCCATCTTGGAATCCCCAACCTTAAATCTTTTTTGCGGTTCTTTATCTCTTGACTGCCATGCCACTTTATGTGAAAGTCAGTCAAAATAATGCATAGATGTTAAGAAAAATGATCAACACACCCAAAATGCCTCATATTCAGACTCCATACTGGAATGCAGCTTGACTCATAGACTATTTTGTAGAGTGTTTGGATGGCTGACCTTTCAGTCCTTTCCCACTCTTAAGATTCTATATGCCTAAACTTCATTTTAGCATTGGAGGAAGAAATGAAGGAGTTTTTTCATGTTCCTAATTCTAATTCTAACATCTTTTCATAGATGCATGACTCTCTTTTGAAGTGTTGGAGTCTTAAGAGTAGAGCACTTACACACTACTCTGATCAAGATTACAATAATACTACTGAATCAAGATGGCAGAGTGAAAGGAGGCTGCAGATCTCAGCTCCTCTGCAGTTTGGAACCAAAGCAGTGAGAAGAGCTGATAGGTGAGGTGTGACAGAGGAATACACTGAGATGCAGTATTAGGCTGTCAGAGACTTGGGGAGACCTAAACATTCTGGTTACTGGAACAGAAAGCAGGGAAGAATTTGTTAGCACTGAACCTGCATCTGCAGCATCCAGACAAATCTGAGGAAGAAAGGGAGCAAGAAAGAGAGGCACAAATGATAAGCTTACTTCAGAAACAGCAGAAAAGAAAGTGACTGAGGAAATGCAGGAGTTGCAAAGCTACCTGGTGCCTGGAAAGTGACACGCTTCTTTCAATTGGTTGGTGGAGAACTGTGACAGGCAGCCATTTTGCAAAGATCAGGCTTAAGGTAGCACCTCTGGAAAGGGTTAAGTCACTACTGTGTCATCCCACCTGGAGACACCAGCAAATATCACCTTTGAACTGGCCATCTTAGAATACCTGTGTAGTGGGGTCACTGTGAGCAGACAGCTGCGGCATCCAGGTGTGGGTTCCAGTTCATCCCCACTCCACAGCAGCAACAGGATGGGTCCCCCACACTAGGAGCAGCGTCCTTCCTCCAGACACACTGTCTCTGCCTGGATGCCAACAGAACCCTAAACTCCTAGGCTAGCACAGGGTCACTGCAGCCCACAGACTGGGATATCAAGGCTTGTGTTCTCTGTGGAGCATCAGAGCCACCTGGCCTCCCAGAGAAGGTGGGGTGGGTCTGTTTTTATGGCTTTGGGCACATTTCAACAGGCAAGTGGGCAAAGTTGGCATCCCAGTCAGGGTCAGATCTGTGTTAGGCACCCTTTCCCCTGATGATCCAGAGTTCTTAGGTGTCCTGCCATGCCGAGGAGCTGCAGGAACCATCTCCACTCACCAGAGGTGGTTGGCATGAGGCCTGAATGGAAGGGTGCCAGGGCCTGACTTCCATGCAGTTTTTGAAGCAGAAAGTTGAGCTAGCTGGAAAAATATATATTTAAAAAACCCAGCTCCCAACACAGGAGAGATGGCTGATGGAGTCACTGCTTTACTGCTGTTGCACCCAGAGACTTGGCGGGCCTGTTGCCACAACTGCTGCTCCGGCTTTCACACCTTCCAACACCTGGAGAGTCCTGGTCTGGGAGGCCCAGAAAAATCTCTCTGCCCACACAGCTCAGCAAGGAAAGATTTTAGCTCTTTAATATTAATTTTAGATTTTACTGGATTGTTTTCTGTGAATTTGATAGCTTTCCCCTCACTAGTTAATATTATATACTTAGGTCCAATATTATGTTTATTTTTAAAAAGTTTAATGTGTTAATTTCATTTATTCTATTTTTATTTCTCATCTTTTTTTCTAAAATATTTTTTTAATTGTAGATGGACATGATATCTTTATTTTTATTTGTTTATTTTTATGTGGTGCTGGGGAAAGAACCCAGGGCTTCACGCATGCAAGGCAAGAGCTCTACCACTGAGCTACAACTCCAGCCCTCTTTCTCATCTTTATATTCTCTTTTTTCTTCTCTTTCTCTGATTGCATTTTTTTGCTTCTGCCTCCACTCCAATCATTTTTTCTTTTGGTGCTTCTTTTTTCTTTTCATGCCCTATAGAGTTTAACAGTAACTTCACTTTCTTTAATACCCAATTTTTCAGTCTATTCTAGAATATTACTCCCCATTTATACTTTTGGACTAGTGGAGTTGGGAAGAGCATTTTCAATAAGTTTTATGGTTTGTTAGTGTGTGTGTATATATATATATATGTATATATTTTGCTTTCAAATGGTAGTTGTTACTTTTGATTAGTATCTCCTCTCAAAGCAGTGCTAAGGATTGATCATAGCACTGTGATCACATTGAGTGGGTGCTTTGACACTGAGATGTAGCCTCCCAGCCTGGGGCACAGTGTAAAGAGAAAGCATCTCACTACAAAGACCCTCACACAACAATGGAAGAGACATCTATCACAGAAGATGCACCAAACTCAACATAGAGATGCAGGAAACATGGGAAAACAAGGTAGTAGGATGCCTACAAAATTCATAATACTTCAATAACCAAACCCATAGATGCTGAAGTGGAGGAAATGCAAGATAAAGAATTTTAAAAGTTGAAATTTAAAATGATTAATGAATTAAGATATAAGGAATGAATAAGGGGTGAAATACAAGATATGAAATAGCATTTCACTAAAGAGAGTGATTCTGGAAAGGAGTCCAACATAAATGTTGGAAATGAAAAACTCAGTGGAGAGTCTCAACAACAGACTAGATCAAGCAAAACAAAAAAACAAACAAAAAGTTGGAGGAATTAGAACACTCAATTATAGAGAAAAATAAACTGAACATAATATACAAGAACTCTGAGACAACATTAGAAGACCAAATTTAAGACCAATTAGTCTTTATGAAAGAAGAAATATGGACTAATTGGTATAGAAAACTTATTCAGTGAAATAATAGCAGAAGAGTTCCCTAATCATAGGAATGAGATGGACATGCAGAACATTTAGAACTCCAAATAGGACCAGAAAGACGATATACACGACAGAGTTAAAATTCCAAAAATTCAGGGAAAAAAAAGAATTTTTTTAAAGTAAGAATTTAAAAAGCTACAATAGAGAAGTGCTGAGTCAGTTATAAAAGCAAACTCATTAAAATAACAGCAGATTTCTTAGAAGAAACTCTAAAAGCCAGGAGGAGATGAAATAATGTATTTATTTCAAGCCCTAAAAAGCAAACAGCTGCTAGTCTAGATTACTATGTCCAATAAAATTATCCTTAAGAATTGAACAGGTAATAAAAACCTTCAAAGATAAGCATAAAATAAAGGAATTCATGACCAGTAAACCAACATTGTAGAAGTTACTTAAAGGAATACTACACAGAGAAGCAGAAGAAAAAAAAATAACCAAGAAAGCGTAGGACATAATAAATCACTTTAGAAAATATGAATTAGGCTTAGCAATTTGTCTGAATCAAAATTGTTTGAATCAAAAATGAGAATTAGGAGTGATTCAAACATTAGAAATAAAGCAAAATGACAGATAGTAATACATGACTCTATAATGACACTGAATGTAAATGGTAATAATTTTTCAATTAAAAGATATAGGCTAGAAGATTGGACTTAAAAATAAGACCCTGGATGCTCTTTCCAAGAAATATACCTCACCAGCAAAGTGCTACATAAGCTGAAAGTGAAGGGATGGAAAATTAAATTCCATGTAAATGGAATCCATCAGTAAGCAGACAAACAGACTTCCAGCCAAAATTAGTCAGAAGAGACAATGAGGGTCATAAAAAAAAACATTACTTGACCTAAAAGAACTACTAGCCCCTAATACTATAATGAGGGAGAGGGTTAATATACCACTCCCACTAATACATGGGTCATCTAGACAAAATCAATGAAGAAACATCAAATTTATACTATTAATGGATCATATGAACTTGACAGACATCTATAGAATATTTTATCTGACAATAGTTGAATATACTTTCTTCCAGCTACTCAAGGACTTTCTCAAAAATTGATCATGTTAAACTGTAAAGCAAAAGAACTGATTTTATTGTATCTTTTCAGATCATAATAGAATAAAATTAAAGATAAGCAGCAAGAAAAACTACAGAAACTATACAAATACATAAAAATTGAATAGTACATTTTTAAATGATAAATGGTTCACTGAGGGAATCAGGGGAAATTTAAAAAACCTTACAACTAAATGAAAATGGAAAAACAACATGCCAGAATAAGTGTGATATAATGAAGGCAATTCTAAAAGGGAATTTTATAGCTTTGAGTGCCCACTTAAAAAGAGAGGGGGTATCTCAAAGTCTTAGAAAAACAGGAAGAAACTAATACTAAAACTAGTAGAAGGAAAGAAATAATTAAATCAGATCTAAAATGAATAAATAGAATCTGAAAAAATACAAAGGATTAATGAAACAAAGAGTTGATTTTTTGAAAAAAGAAATGAGATTGATAACCCTTAGAAAAAGTAACCAAAAGAGAGAAAAGACAAATTAATAAAATTAGAAATGAAAATATAAATATTATACCATAAGTAACTGAAATCCAAAGGATCATCAGTGACTATTTTGAAAACTTATATTCCAATAAATTGGAAACTTTAAAAGAAATAGAAAAGTTTCTAGACACAGATCACCTACCAGAAAGGACCAAGAGGATATAGAAAACCTGAACAGATCAATAACAGTCAATGAAATTAAAGCAATGATTAAAATCTTCCCAACCAAGAAAGCCCAGGACAGATGAATTCTATCAGAAATTTCAAGAACTAAAACCAATGCTTCTCAAATTATTTCATGAGATAGAAAGGGAGAAAACTCATCCAGTCATTCTATTAAAGCTACTATCACACTTATACCAAAATAACACTTTAGGAAAGAAAAATACAGACCAATAACCTTGATGAACATAATTGGAAAAAATCTTAATAAAATATAATGAAATTATATTTAAAATATACTAAGAAGATTATACATCATGATCATGGTTTTATTTCATGGATGGAAAGATGGTTCTATGAGTGCAAATCATAAATGTAATTCATCCATAAATTGAATTAAGAACAAAAGCATATGATCATCTCAATATATGTAGAAAAAACTCCAACAATATTTAGTATCCATTCATGATAGAAACAGGAAATGAACTAGGCATAGAGGATTTTTATTTGTGTATTATAATTATATATAATATTAGGATTCATTTTGACACAATCATACAAGCATGGAAAATAATTTGCTCGAATTCAGTTCACAGTATTTCCCCTTCCCTTATTTCCTTTCTTTTACCCTAATGACCTTCCTTCTGTTCATTTTTAGTTTTAAAAGTTGATTCTTTATCAATATATACATAGGTGAAATTCACTGTGGTATATTTATATGTGTACATAGCATAGTTGGTTCAATTTTATTCCATTGTTCCTCTCTTTTCCTGTCTCTCTTCCCTTCCCTTGAATCCCTTTCTTCTGCTCCATTAATCTCCCTTGTGTCTTCATGGGATTCTTCCCTACCACCTGTTTTTCTCCCTTATTTTGGTCTAGCTTTCACATATGAGAGAAAACATTCAATTCTGACTTTCTGAGTTTGGCTTATTCCTTAGTCTTAGCATGATATTCTCCAGTTCCATCTATATACCACCAAATTTCATTCTTCTTTGTGGCTGAGTAAAACTCTAGTGTGTATGTATACCACATTTTCTTTATGCATTCATCTGTTGATGGGCACCTGGCCTTTTTCCATAACTTGGCTAAAGTAAATTGTACTGCTATAACATCAATGTGGCTGTATAACTATAATATGTTGGTGTTAGTTCTTTTGGATAAATACCAAGGTGGAATAGCTGGGTCATATGGTGGGATATCCCTACTTTTTGAGAAATCTCCATAATGCTTTCCAGAGTGGTTGTAATAATTTGCATTCCCACCAACAATATGAGTATACATCAAGCATATATTATTGTTTGTATTCGTGATAGCTGCATTTGAATGGAATGAGATGAAATCTCAATTTAGTTTTGATTTGCATTTTCCTGATTGTTAGGGATGTAGAACAATTTTTTTCATATTGTTTATCCATTTACATTTCTTCTTTGAGAAGTGTCTGTTTAGTCTTTTGTCCATTTATTAATTGGATTATTTGTGGGTTTTGGTGTTAAGTTTTTTGAGTTCTTTATATATTCTGGATATTAATCCCTTGTCAAGGGAACAGCTGGCAAAGATCTCCCATTTTGTAGGCTCTCTATTCACACTCTTTTTATTTGATGCCATCCCAGTTAATGATTGTTGGTTTTATTTCTTGTGCATTTCAAGTTTTGTTAAGGAAGTCAATGCCTGCATCAATGTTAGAGGGCTGAGTATATTATCTTCCAGAAGTTGCAAAGTTTCTGGTCTAATTTCTAGGTCTTTGATCCACTTTGAATTGACACTTTTGCAGAATGAAAAAGGGATCACATTTCATTCTTCTTTATATGGACATCCAGTTTTCCCAGCACCATTTGTTCTAATCTCTTTTCTCCAATATATGGAACTTTTGTTGCGTATCAGATGACTGTATCTATGTGGTTTTGTTTCTGTGACTTCTATTCTATTCCATTGGTCTTCACATGTGTTTTGGTGCCAATACCATCTATTTTTGTTACTGTAGCTCTGTAGTATAATTTTAGATCAGGTATTGTGAGGCCTTCAGAATCACTGTTTTTGCCCAGGATTGCTTTGGCTATACTGGATCTTTTATTCTTCCAGATTAATTTTAGGATGTTTTTCCTAGTTCTTAAAAAAAAAATCTCATTTTTTATTTATTTTGATGGGTATTGCATTGAGTCTATATAATGATTTTGGTGGTATGACCATTTTACCAATATTAATTCAGCCTATCCATGAACATAGAAGGTCTTTTTATCATCTTGTGACATTCACTTTCTTTCTTCAGTGTCCTATAGTTTTCACTGTAGAAGTCTTTCACCTCCTTGGTCAGGTTTATTCAAAGGATTTTTTTTTAGGCTATTGTAAATGGATATTTTTTCTGATTCCTTTCTTTCTCGGCAGATTCATTATTGGAGTATAGGAAAGTGATTAATTTATGTTTATTGATCTCATATCCTGCTACTTTGCTGAATTTGTTTATCAGGTCTAAAGTCTTCTGGTGGATTGTTTTTTGTTTGTTTGTTTTTGTCTTCTAAATATAGAATCATGCCATCAGCTGCCGCAGTCTGGCTGGGCAAAATAACTGGGGGTGACAAGCAACTTGTGAAGATTGAAACAGCGGGAGCCCCTTTATTGCAAGACAGTAGAGGTATGTATACCCACCTAATTACACACAGCTTAACTTAATTAACATCATCTGGATACAGCAGTCAGTCATCAAGGAATCTCATCATCTTAATGGCTCGCTGGCGTTACTTCACAAACCACTCCTCCTGGCAAAGTGCCAGGCGCCATCTTGACTTGATTGTGGCCCTCAACAATCAGCAAAAGAGAAATTTGACTTTTTCTTTTCCTGTTAATGTCTTTTCTTTTCTTCCTGAGTGCTATGGCTAGAGTTTCAAGAACTATGTTGAATAGGAGTGGTGAGAGTACACATCTTATCTTGTTCCTGATTTTAGAGGAAATACTTTCAGTTTTCTCCCACTCAGTATGATATTGGCTTTGCTTTACAATGTTGAGGAAACTTCCCTCTATCCCTAATTTGTTTAGCATCTTTAACATGAATGGGTGCTGGATTTTTTTCATATACTCTTATATGCATTAATTAAGATAATCATGTGATTCTCATCCTTAACTCTATGAATGTGATGAATTGCAGTTATTGATTTGCATATGTTGAACCAACTTTGCATCCCTGGGATGAAACACACTTGATCATGGTTTGCTAATATTTTATTCAGGATTTTTGAATCTATGTTCATCAGGGATATTGATCTGAAGCTTTTATTATGTGATGTGTCTTTGGTTTTGGTATCAGGGTAACATTGTATTCATAGAATAATTTTGTAGTGTTTTATCAAATAATTTGGGAAGGATTCTCATTAGGTCTTTCAAAGGTCTGCTAGAATTTAGCTGAGAATCCACATGGTCTTAGGTTTTTCTTTGTTGGAAAGCTTTTAATTGTTGCTTCAATGTCATTTCTTGATATTGGTCTAAGTTTTCTATATCCTTTTGATTCAATTTGGGTAGATGATGTGTGTCTAAAAATTTGTCAATATCTTCTAGATTTTCAAGTTTAATGGAGTAAAAATTTTCAAAATAGTTTATCATGATCCTTTGGATTTATGAAGTATCTGTGGTGATGTCTCCTTTTTCATCTCTAATTTTGTTGATGTGGGGCTTCTCTTTTGTTTAGTTTGGCTAAGGATTTATTGATATTCTTTATATTTTCAAAGAACTAAATATTTGTTGCATTTATCCTTTATATTTTTTTTGTTGTTGTTCTCAATTTCTTTTATTTCAACTCTAAAAATTATTTCCTATATTCACTGATTTTGGAATTTGTTTGTTTTTCTTTCTCTAGGGTCTTGAGGGATAATGGTAGATTATTTATTTGAGATCCTTCATTTTTTTTAATGAAGAAACAGTGCTATAATATTTCCTCTTAGAACTGCCATTCATTGTATTTTTTTTCCATTCTTTTACCTTCAGCCTGTGGATGTTTTTCTCCTATAATGCCTCTTGTAAACAACTGGTTGGGTCTTATTTTTTAATACATTCTGCCAATCTGTGTTTTTTTTTCATTGCAAGTTTAGATCATTAGCATTCATCATTATTTTAGAGAGATGATTTATACCTCCTATCTTTTTTGGGGGGGGAAGGGGTTGCCAGGGGTTGAACTTGGGGCCATTCAACCACTAAGCCACACCCCCAGCCCTATTTTGTATTTTATTTAGAGACAGGGTCTCACTGAGTTGCCTAGCACCTTGCATTTGCTAAGGCTGGCTTTGAACTTGCAATCCTCTTGCTTTAGCCTCCTGAGCCACTGGGATTACAGGCAAGTACCACTGTGCCCAGCTCCTGTCATTTTGATTTGTTTCTAATGCTTAATCCAGACTTGATTAAACTTTAATTGACTATTTTTATAGTGAGATTTATCCCTCTGCTTGTTCTCACTTTCATTCTTCATTTCTTATGCATGAAATATTCCATTTACTGTATTCTGTAGTGTCAGCGGAGTGGTTATGAATAGTTCTTATAGTTTCTGCTTATCATGGAAGGCTTTTATTTTATCTTTAATTCTAAAGGATAATTTTGCTGGGTATAGTAATTTTGTTTGGCATCTATATTCTTTCATGGCTTAGTGTATATTATTCAAAGCCCTCTGGTCTTGGTCTAGGTTAAGAAATTATTTAAAATCCTAATTGACTTACATCTAAATGTGACCTATTGTTTTTCTCTCATGGCTTTTAAAATTCTACATTTATTCTGTATATTAGACATTTTAATTTCAATCTGTGTTGTAGAAAAACTTTTTGTTCTTGCCTTTTTAGTGTTCTGGATGTGTCTTGTGTTTGAATTTTCATCTCATTCTTAATGTTTGGAAAATTTTCTGATATTATTTCTTTGAAAAGGTTGTGCATTCCTTTAGTTTGTATTTTGGTGCCTTCATCTATTCCAATGATTCTTATATTTGATTTCTTAATATTATTCCAGATTCTTTTAATATTCTGGCCATGGTGTGTGTGTGTGTGTGTGTGTGTGTGTGTGTGTGTGTATTTTAGTTGTTGATGAACCTTTATTTTTATTTATTTATTTTTATGTGGTGCTGAGAATTGAACCCAGTGCCTCATACATGCTAGGCAAGTGCTCTACCACTGAGCCACAACTCCAGCCCCTGGCCATGGTCTCTTAACATCTTTCTTTATTATCGACTTTATTTTAAGGTTACATCCTTTTTCTTCAAGGCCTGAGAATCTGTTTTCAAAGTGGTCCAATCTATTGGTGATGCTTTCCAGTGAATTTTTAATTTGATTTATTGAGGCTTCCATTTCTAGGATGTTTGTTTCTTTTTCAAAATCTCTCTCTTTATTGAAATGATCTTTCACTTCCCTTGTTTTCTCTCTAATTTCATTCCTTACCTCTTTTTTAGCTCATTAAACATTTTAACTATGAACTCTCTAAATTCTTTCTCCACAATTTCTTCCACTGTGGTGTCAATAAGAAAGATTATTGAAGTGTTGTGGGTTGTTCAGAGTGATTTTTTCCTTTGCTTTTTCATACTGTTCGTATGTCTACTCATCTTCTGGAATAATTATCACTTCTACTTATATGCAAGGGACTATGTAGTGAGCTTCCTTCTCTTAAGTGCCCTGGGCTGGGTGACTATCCAGGTATTGATATTTTCACTTAACATGTGTCCTCTGCTGTTCCTAGTATCATCATTACTTTGGTAGAAGACACTAAACCCTATTTACTAAAATCACTTCAGAGCAAAGTCATGTACTAATTAAACTTAGAAAAAGTAAAAATTTATTGAAAATGTTCTCCATGGTTCCTCTAATGCAGGTATAAAATTGTAGTAAAGTTCTGGTGGAATATGTTGAGAAATTAGTTATTATAGTAAAGTTACTATTACATTATGTAGGAGCTGAAAAGAGAGGGGAAATGGGAAAGAAAGAAAATAGAGAAAAGATAATACAAACCAAGAATAAAAAGGTGGATGGGGGCAGATTTGAGGTACTAACCCATAATGCAAGAGCAAATGGAGGGGCTAAAAGCAAGTGTAAACCTGAGCTAGGAAAACTATAAAGATAGAATGAGTTCACTTAATACTTTTAAAAAAATAGAAGAAATACAATAAAATGAGGGCACAATATCAAAGACTAAAGGAACAACTATTGATTAAAAATGAAGTGTAATATATGAAAGATCAAAATTGGTATTAGAGATATTTATAATAGTCCATGCCAAGGTGGAGAAATTTCTTATTAAATCTTCCTGGTTTTGATTTTTTGAGGATTTGGAGTCTTTAGAAGATATCCATCACTTCAGCTTTGGATCGTCCTACAAGTCTTGGGACACAGGAGCTACTTTCCTGGTTGCTATTAATTTCTTATCAGTTAATTCTTATTTGTCAGCTCAGGAGCCCGAGTCTCCACATTTGAAGGGTATTCTGTTGCATCTGCTGGCTGCCTGATGCAGGTTTCAGAGCTGTGTGCTGACTGCTAAAGGTGCCATGTATGCGCTCTCCTCCACAAGGCCTTGTTAAAAGTAACATAGAGCCTGGTGGCTGTCTTCTAGTGAGAGCCTTATGATTGTGGGTTCTCTGTGGATGATCTATGGTATAGAAGCCTCTGCCCAGGATGATGTAGATCACTGGGGTGCCATCCCTGTGCCTGGGATACAGAGTCAGTTGGCCTACCTGCTTCTGAGCTCTTACCACCCATGGTTGTGAATCACAAGCACTCACTCCCTTCTGCTGGGATTTATCTGAGGTGGTGCTATCTAAACACTTGATGGCCTTATGCAACTGTGGGGCCCGAGAATGGAAGCTCTCTGTGAGCCATCTGTGACATAGAAGCTTCCATCCTGGCTGGCACAGCCCACTATTGTTTTACCAGTCACCATGTTGGGGTAGGATATCAGTTGGCTCATCTTTGTCTTAGCTCCTGTAGAGGCTATGTGGAGTGCTGGGTCAGGGCTAGCACTCTTGGGAGTGATTAGCTCATGGGTCTGCCCCACCCCATTCCTCTCATCCACAGTGAGGGAGAGGGGGGTTTCAGTAACTTCCAGCTAGCAAAAATCCTTCTGCGGGTTTCTTCTAGATGGATTACTAAAATGACCCATTTCAGAGGTATTCCCTCACGTTTTATTTGTTGCTATCTGAAGGTGAGGAGAAGCTGTGTTAATTTATTTTCTTCTATGAAGACCGGCTAGTTGTGGACTCCACAAAATAGCTGCCATGCCCAGCATAGCTTTTAGTCCACAATTAAGATTTAGCTGCTTGATATCCTTCACTGTATTTTCTGTTCCTGTTGTATTTTAACTTGGTCTGCTTTTTTGGGGGGTGGGATGGGGTGGGGGGTACCAGGGATTGAACTCAGGGGTACTTGACTAATGAGCCACATCCCTAGCCCTGCTTTGTTTTTTATTTAGAGACAGGGTCTCACTGAGGTGCTAAGGACCTCACCTTTGCTGAGACTGGCTTTAAACTCTGGATCCTCCTGCCTCAGCTTCCCGAGCTGCTGGCATTATAGGCATGTGCCACAGTGTGGTCTGTTTTCTCTCTAGCTGTTAAAGACATAAACGTATGTGCTTTCCCCCTCCCTCTCTCTCTCTTTGTTATCCGTCCTCTCCACCCTGCCCTGCTCAGGGTTCAGGGTCAGGAATTCTATCCTTATTTTCTACTCCAGTAACCAAATTCCAAATCTCAAACTGTCCAATATTGAATTTTAGAATATTTACTCTGTCACCACCTTCTGGTCAACTGTTCTTTAACTACTTCCATCTTCAGCTATCAAGAGTTACTGCCTAGATTGTTTCACAATCTTCAGTCTTTCTAAGTTCTAAAATATGTCATTTCCTGGTTTTCAAGGTTCCCAGTAGATCTTCCAGCACCTGCACAGCAGAACAAACTGGGCCTCCTGAGTATAGGAGAAGGAGATGGATCTCAAGAATCTAAAAGGAGCTTAGCTAACATAATAAAGGCTAACTATGAAAAACCCATAGGCAACATCATACTAAATAGGAAAAAACTGAAAGCATTTCCTCTAAAATCAGAAACAAGACAAGAATGTCTATTCTTACCACACCTATCCAATATAGTATTTGAAATTTTATCCAGACCAATTAGGGAAGAGAAAAAAAATAAATGGAACAAATAGGAAAGGAAGACGTCAAATTATCACTGTTAGCAGATTATATGATTCTATCCTTAGAAGACCCTAAATATTCCACAAGAATTCTTCTGTAGATAAATTTAGCAAAGTGCAGGATACAAAATAAACACATGAAAATTAATAGCTTTTCTATAACCAATAATGAGTTCACTGAAAAAAGAAATCAGAAAATCAATCGTATTCACAACAGGAATAATTCATCTAGAATAAACCTAACTTAGGAGGTGAGAGACCTCTACAAAGAAAACCACAGAATGATGAAAAGAGAAATGGAGAATTGAAGAAGACACCAGAAGATGGAAAGACCTCCAATGCTCATGGATCAACAGAATTCATATTATTAAAATGACCATACTACCAAAAATGATCTATAGATTTGGTGTAATCCCCATCAAAATACCAATGACATTCTTCACAGAACTAGAAAAAACAATCCTAAAATTCATTTGGTAGAACAAAGGACCTAGAATAGCCAGAGCAATCCTGAGGGAAAAAAGAGCAATGGTGGAGGTATCACAGTATTCATCTTCAAATTACTGTAGAATCATTGTACTAGCATGAAAACCAATAAGTGGAATTGAATAGAATACTCAGAGACAGACTTGCACAGTTATAGTTATCTGATTCTTGACAAAAATGTACAGTGGACAAAAAACAGCCTCTTTAACAAATGATGCTATAAAAACTGGTATCCATATGCAGAAGGTGGAAATGATCCTTGTCTCCTGACCTGTTTAAAGATCAATTCAAAGTGGATCAAAGATCTAGGTATAATTCCGGAAACTTGCAATTGTTAGAGGGGGAAAAAAACAACAACAACAAAGTGGAAACCCTATGAAGGCACAGGCAACAACTTCCTAAATAGGGCTCCAGTAGCCCAGGAAATAATAGTAAGAATAAAAAAAAAATGGCATCGCATAAAATCAAAATGCTTCTGTACAGCAAATGAAACAATTAAGACAATGAAGAGACAGCCTATAGAAGAAAATATTTGCCAACTACTATTCTGACAGAGGTTTAATATAAAAAATACATAAAGAACTCAAAAACCTTAACACCAAAAAAAAACCCCCAAATAACTCTTTCAATAAATGGGCAAATGAACTAAACAGACACTTCTCAAAAGAAGACATACAAATGGTCAATAATTTATATGAAAAAATTTTCAACATCTTTAGCCATCAGGGAAATCCAAATCAAAACTACACTGAGATTTCATCTTACTCTAGCCAGAAAGGCAAGCCTCAAGAATACAAATCACAAATGCTGGCAAGGATGTGGGGGGAAAGGAACTCATACACTGTTGGTGGGAATATAAATCAGTATAGTCATTGTGGAAATCAATATAGAGTTTCCTCATAAAACTAAAAATAGAATTACCCAAGAGCTATACCACATTTTGATACTTAACCAAAAGAATTAAAGCCAGAAAACTTCAGATATACATGCATACCCATGTTTATCACAGTACAATTTACAATAATGGAATCAGCCTAAGTGCCTTTCAAGAGATAAATGGATAAAGAAAATGTGCCATCTATACACGATGGAGTTTTATTCAGCATAAGAAAGAATCAAATTATGTAACTTTCAGGAAAACGCGTGGAACTGTAGAACAGCATGTTATACAAAATGAGCCAGACTCAGAAAGAGAAGTATCATGTTTTCTCTCATATGTGGCAGTCCAGGGGGAAAAGGACTCACAAAAGTAGAAGGAAGATCAATAGGATAGCAGAATGGGAGCAGAGTGAGGGAGGAGGGGAGGCACTGGGAAATGCAATTGATCAAATTATGTTCTGAGCATCTACAATATACCACAATGAAACCCACCATTCTGCACAATTAATACACACCAATTTTTAAAAAAATGGAAAAAGCAACCTTGGATTTCACTGCATCCTGCACAGCAGGGAGCAGTTAACCATATGGAGGTTGTGAGCCAGCTGAGAAAATAAAGGTCTGAAATAATAAGAAGAAATAAAGACAAAAGTCATGAAAAATAGTTTAACAGCAGGGGCCCAGTGGGTGGATTAGACCTGAGGGGTCTGATCCCTAATAAACAGAAAAAGCCTGCCAACTTTTATTGTATAGCCAAACATATCAAAGGGATTTATTGTAAGAGAAGGTTCTTCAAGGTAAACACAAGCAAGAGGCTAAGGGAAAATTGGCCTAACTGGAGCATGATCACTTGCGAAGTTAAATTGGTTCTCAGTTCTCATTCTCTTGACTTCCCAAACCGCATACTTCTTGTTTCCTCCTACCTCACTGGCCCTTCTTTCTCAATCTTCTTTTTACCAGTCCTTCTAAATTCCTAGCATTTTAACATTGATTTGCTCTATTCACTTCCCCTCCTTCCAGCCCAATCTCTTGATCTTTTTTCCCTGCCTTTTCCCTTTGTACATCAATGTGATTATTTTTAATAATATGAAATTTATTTTTCTCCACCCTGCTATTATTAAAAAGTATAAGCTCCATGAAGGCAGAATATTTTGTCTCTTTTATTTCTTGATATGTTCTCTGTACTAGAACCGTCTCTGGCACATAGCAAGTACTTGATAAATACATAATGAATAAATGAGTGTTTGAATGAATGAATGAAACAATGGGGTGGGGCAGCGGGGCATGGTGTTTTAGTGAGCTTTTTTGCTGCTGTGACTAAAGGGCCCAAACAGAGGAAAAGCTTATTTGAGAGCTCACAGTTTCAGGGGTCTTAGTCCATAGAAGGCCAGCTCTACTCCTCAGGGCTCGAGGTGAAGCAGGACTTCATGGCAGAAGACTGTGGCAGAGGGAAGCACTCACATGGTGACCAGGAAGCAGAGAGAGAGAGGGCTCTACTTGCCAGATACAAATATGTACCCTATAGCCACGCCCCCAACGAATCCCTTCCTCTAGCCACACCCCACCTGCCTCCAGTTGCCACTCAGTTAATCTCATGAGGGATTAATTCACTGATTATGTTAAGGCTCTCATAACCCAATCATTTCTCCTCCAAACCTTCTTTCATTGTCTCACATGTGAGCTTTTGGGGGACACCTCACATCCAAACCATAACACATGGTAAGAGGCATTGGAAAGCTATATTATTCCGAGAAATATTGTATCTCACTAGTACAGACTTAGCCCTCTTTGGACTGGAACAGTGGATTTTATATGACATGCATCATAAAAGTTCGAGTTTCAGAGGCCAATTTAGCCTTTGGACAGAGATGAATGAAGAGGAATAAAATCCTGACAAACATCTGGTTTTGTGGCAAGTGTCAAGGGTCCCTCAAAGAAAAGCACACAAAATAACTTCATAATCGGTTTACACTGAGCTGTAACTGAGAAAGTGTACAGTGTAGTGACAATGACATGGCATCACTTCTAGTTTTACTAGAAGGTTCCAAGGAACACAGCAGCTGTTGAATTCGTAGCTGGGGTATAGCTGGAGCCAGTTACGAATCTGGCCTGAACCCTGGGTGATATCATAAAAGTAGTTGGTTACGTAGATCCAAATGTCTGTGGTCATAGCAGTCAAACTGAACTGTTTGAATACACTTAAATTCAGTTTGAACCGTGAAACTGAAAAACAGCACAAGGAAAGACCAAGCAGAAGCTTGGTAGAGTCTGTCAAATAAACAAAAATAAATAAATAAATAAAACCCCACACAGAAACCTGCAAAGAGTGCTTGTCTTTGGCCTAAGGCAGACCCAGGGGTTGGAGGATAGGCAAGAGGTGCAGGCTTATTTCAGATCCAGAGCAAGCTGAAGGTCACATAGGATGTTTGGTGACATTTTCCAATTGTTTGGGGCTCTGAGTTCCTGCCAGGCAGGGCTGAGGCTGCCTCTGCAGGAAGTGTGCAGTGTCAGGTGCCAAGCTGGCTGGATGCCACCCACAAAGGCAGCTTTCTAGAATTCTACAGAAACTCTAACTCTGTAAGACAAAGAACAGGATAAGTGATGCTGTCAGAGACGGTTTCCAAAGTAACATGAGTTAATTTCCAAGATTTTTGGCCACTGGGCAAATTTTCAAAGGTGATAGATGTTGGCTCCCCAACCCTCTTCTTCTAGAAATACAAAAGAGACATTTTGGTTAAAAACACAAATGTCTCTGTTCTTGAGTTATTGAATATATTTTGTCTGAGTAATATACTGCTTTTATTCTTCCTTCTGTATCATAATCACATGGAGTTATGGAGACCATGGTTAACCCATCTCTAAATGTCCCCATACCTCCTGCCCTCCACTACTCCACCCAGTTAAGTGCCTTGCATAGAAATGCCATAAGTATTTTTGAATTAAGTGGAATTTCCCTCAAATGTTTGAGAAATCATACTATCCTTAGGGCATGTCTAAACTATGCTGTGGTGGTATTTCCTCCCTGCCATACTAGTACAGCCACACGAAACTGGTTTGTTCATACTTTCTGCCTAGGCAACTAGAGTGACCCTCTTGCTGACCTTCAAATAAATCTCACAATCTCTTAAGATCCTTGCATTTCCCTTGGGACTAATAAATTGTGTTTGTTGATAATTGATAATTGGTCTTAAAAATATTTGTGTAGTAAACAAAGCCAGAATATGTTCCATGAGCCTCAAACACCTCTCTGCAGTCATTAAAAAAAATACTATTTGTGAAAATAAATAAACATGATCCTCATTCTGGTGTTCAGTAATAAATAATTTACTACATTTGGTTTACATAAGTTAGTTCCTTTCAAAGTCATCATAAACTATGAACTGCCATGCCATGGAACTGAACCGGAACCCTCACTCCCCCAGCCGCTTTCCAGCTGTGAGCCAGGTTCATGGCCTGTTTGAGAAGAAAGCACTGGGCAGAGCATGGAGAGGGTTTTAACTGATGTTTTCTTCTCCAGTATAAGCAATCCATCCTTGGCAGGAAGTGATTAAAGATACTGAAGATGATTAAATGATTAAAGACATACGATATGAAATTCATTTGTCCTATTTTGGAATTTTAATAATTGAGGCTTTCTTTCACATGGATTGCTGGGTCCTTTTTCCTTTTTTTCCTGTTCTTTAGAACAAACAGTATGAACTCCAAGGATGAATATTTTGAGGCTTAATTTTTTGTGTGTCAAATTGGCTATGCTGCATTATCATATATTTGATTATCCAGTTGTTGCTGTGAAGTTAGAAATGCTAATCTTTTAAATAAGATTTAAATCAGTAGATTTTGAGTAAAGCAGATTAGCCTCTGTGTATGTAGGCCATCCAATCATTTGAAGGTCTTAAGAGAGGTCCCCTTAAAACAGAATTCTACCTCCAAATTTCCTTTGGACTTGAGCAGCAACCTCAACTCTTCTCTCCAGTCTGCTTGCCTTCCCTGCAGAATTTGGACTTGTCAGCTCTACAGTCATGTTAGTCAATTACTCAAAATCAATCTCTCTCTCTTTCTTTCATACACATACACACAAATATTTCACATATGCGCAAGCACAGGCATGTGTGCGCACACATCCCCCTCACATACACACTGCACTAACATACCATATACCCCCAGATATACACATACACACAGTACATCATACATAGTACACATCACAAACACACAAGCATAGGTTCATGTACGCACACATTTTATTGTTTCTCTTGTCTGAAGAACTCCAATGCAAATATATTTTTTAAAGTTAATATTGGGCTTCTTGGGGTAATAACACAGGTGTTCAATATAGGTCAAAGATTGAATAAGATTCAGATAGCTTAGAGCCATTGTCTTGACTCTGAAAGGAAATGCTAGGTAGCCTATTATTTCCCAAAATGTCATCTTGATTGAGGAAGTTTTGTTGGAGCACTTTCATTTCAGATAAATAATTTTTCATATTGTCTTATAATTAGATCCACATTGACCAGAATTCAATCTATAATGATAATTACTACACATTGATACCTTATGTACCTGTATTTCCCTTACATTCATTTAGTTTTTATGATAGTCCTATAAGAGAATATTGCTATATTCATTTTCATAATGAAGAAATTGCCCTATTAAGCACTTTGCCCAGTGGTTAGAGAATATCAGTATGATATGATGAACTACTAGTCACTTTATCAGTAAGCATTTATTTAAGACAAATATGTCCACTGACTACATACTACATTTGATCATGAAGTCTCAGACAGGTTGCGAGGCTTAATATATTTTACAAAAGATGTCTGGTCAACTCTCAGTGTCTTCAGAAAAATCAATCCATCAGAGCAGCTCACTCCCCAGGCATTCCAGGTAATCATCGCTATTTTCCCAGTTCTTGCATATCAGAGACCTGTAGTCTCTTACCTCCAGCTCTCTGCTTGACTTGTAGAGTATGACACACTAAATCTCAGATTTATACACCATCTCCCACCCATCAGCCGGTCCTTCAAAGGTGTCTCAATCAGTCCACAATTCACAATTTCTACTGAGAGGATCTCAACACAAAACACCATCACCGTTCACAAGGACGACCAAAAAAACAAAAACTTCCTCACGTGTCTTGCTTCTGCTCTTCTTACTCACTCCCAGAAGCTGGAATCTCTTTGAAAGTGTGGATTGGATCCTGTTTCCACCCTCCTTGTTCTGCTGCTTTCCTCTCCCTCTGAACCTTTTCCCAGCTCAGCCCATCCCTCCATCGTCCGGCTGCGCCTGCAAGGCCCAGTCCCCACTTAGGTCCTCCGTGATCACCGTCAAGAACAGCACCTCTGTCAGAACATTGGCTCCCTCTTCCTCCTCTTCCTCCCTTTATCACTTCTCCTCTTTTTAAATGCTGCTTAATGTTATGTGATGTTCATCATGTTAATAATCTACTTGTTTATGCATTTTTGTCTGTATGATCCCATTCAGATATAAGGGGCTTTGCTGGTCTTTGTTTCTGATTCTGAGAAAGGGCCTGGAGAATGAGTCACTACTTGATGTATTTTGGATGAATGAATGAAAGTCCTAGAATGTTGTTTAATCATATAACAGAATATGTAAAATTGAATCTTGAACAATACCTTCCAACAAATACATTCTTTGATTCCATTCTGTGCTCTTATCTGGTGGTAGAAATTTATATTTCTTTCTTTAAATCTCTCTCTCTCTCTCTCTCTCTCTCTCTCTCTCACAATGTATTGTTATACATATATTTTTTCACATAATATATAATTACACCATATTACGACATGTTTTGTATGTCATATAATTACATATTTATGTATTACAATAATAATACATATTATTATGTATTATCAGCTTAAGTATTTTTCCCTTCTGTAGAGCTTTCCTAGAAACCTTAATCCTGATGGCAAGCTACCCTTTATCCACCTCTATCACTGCATCACATACCACATGGCAATTAGTTCCTTTTAGGTCTTTCTCCATGAAGTCTGGGACTATGTTATTTAGATCTGTAGCCTGGCTCACAATGAATTCTCAGTAAATGTTTTTGAATGATAGATTCATTACCATCCTCATTTTCAACCTAAACAACAAGGTTTGAACATGTTCTCAGGATTACATAGTTGAACTTATATTACAAAGTTACCTTCTATTAATATTGTTTTGTCCAGGAAAAGGTACATTACACAATTTAACATTCTATGGAGAACTCTACCACCTCGCCGTAAGAGCCGATATGGCACTATACAGAATTTTTGGACAGCACTTATTGGAAGCTGAGAGTAATGAGTTCTTCATAGCTCTCCAAGACACTGAAAGATTAAAAAAAAGGAAATTATCAACTTTATTCATGAGAGTAATGTGTTTTGAGTTGTTTCACCATTGGTGAAATGAGTTTAACCTATTGGAAAGAATTTAATGAGTAACTGTCTGGAAAAAGGCAGAAGTCAAAAGGCAAAGACATTTTACTTATTAGGTGACATTCTCTTTCCCCAATTGTTTCTCATAGGTAAAATCTAGAACTGGCTAGCTTAAATGCATTTTAGCATGGTGCACAAATAAAGCCAAAATCAAGATTTAGGACACCCTTAAAATGTTTTTTCTTCTTGGTTTCTTGTTTTCTGCAAGCCAACTGATACATAGGAATTATCAACATCAACAAGTATTTACAAAATCAGCATCTATATAACCCAGGCACTGATAACACAGAGTGTTTGATCCTGTCAAAGCTGAGAAATCTATTTGAAAAAGAGACTAATGGGTGAATATACCATATTGCTCTCTAATTCCAAAAATATAAATTTTTATATTTATTCTTTTAATAATATTCAAGATCCAATTTTCAATAATCTCCAGATTTCTCTTTGTGATATTGAGTTGCAGAAAGAATACCAAAGATAAATAACATTCTAATGGTTCTGAAGATGAACCTCAACATCTAGATTCTAGTTCCCAAAGACCAAGGTGAGCCATGTTAAATTCCCGACCTCACCCGAATCTGAACCCCCTACACATGAAGAAACAAAGCAAATCTTTCCCATGAGCGTTTGAATTCAATCTCTCTCAATCTGAAATTAAATGAGACATGTATACTGATTGACAATGATGTTGAGATGAATTTGGGAGTGCCCATATTAAATTTGGGTCTACCATGTGATCTCCTGATACTTTCTCCTTATGATTATCCCTGCTCCCTTCCTTTCTTTATTCTTACTCTATAAATAATGCCGTTTACACCACAGCAGACAAGAAAAGGGAGGGGCAAGACTGATGAGTTTCTTTAGGCCATTGCCAGGCCTGCTGAGTCAGTAAGGCTAGGGTGGTTTTCTCAATCCCCAAATCCCTGATCCTGCCAATCGCCCACACTTGTCTCAGGTGGCGAAACTTTCAGATGGAACTACTCATCATTCTTTTACATTTCATGTTTCGAGTTGTTTCACCATTGGCAAGATCCGTGTAACCTAATGGAAAGAGTGGTACTCCGTGAGCATAAGAGACACAGGGAATAGTATAGAGGAGATCAATGTTATTGACTTAAGGGTAAACAACCAAGAGTATTTATTTCAATATTGTGCCTATAAAATTCTCATAGCCCCTGTTTCAATGAGTTTTAAAAAGAGGGTGCGCATAGAAGGCCTTAAAGCAGTACTGGGCATATATATATATATATATATCTAGAGGTAAATGTCTATATCCCTTGTGCTGCTATAACAAAGCTTCCAACCCTGTTGTCTGGTGAGGTCTACTCTCTTCCAAAATAGTGCGAGATTGCTGCATTCTCACATGAAATAAAAGGGCAAGGGGCCTAACGCTCTGTGAAATCTCTTTTACAAACACCTTCATTCCATTCACTGAGGCTCCACCCTCATGACTTTATCACCACTTCAATGTCTCGATTCTTAAAACTATCACCCTTGTAATGAAGTTTCAACACATAAATTTAAGAAGGGACATAAACTTTCAAAGCATAGCAGTTAGGTTATTTTTATCTTATGTGTACCTTGCAATCCTCCTTTGTGATTAATTCTCAGTATCACACACTGTCTGCTCCATATCACAGGTGGGAAAACAGAGGAAAGCTGAGCTTGGCAACATATTTGGGTCAGGTGTCTCATGATTTCCTCCACTTTCCCTATCTCTGTCTCTCATGCTCATTTGCCTACTTACAAATCCTTAGCAGTCCCCAATTCTGCACAAGCCAGTGACACCTTGTCAATAGTATAATATTTATCCATCAATTCTGATCTTGTAGTTGTGTGGTATTATTTTTGTTTTTCTTTCCAACTGCTAATCCTCTCAGACTCTGCCACATGGAACGCTAAGGAATGTTTTCCCGTAGTCAGAGTCAGAAACAGACTTAGATTTGGTCACAACCCCCAACTCCTTTTTCTACTGCTGCTGTTCATGCTGCTGCTAATTGTGATCTTAGATCATCAAACCTCTTCAGTTCTTCTGAGAAGTGCATGCACATTAAACAAATCTGACTATAGTTTTATTGCTGTTTTTGTTGTTTCCTCTTATTTATTCTTCCATCTCTTTCTTTGTTGTAAAGTAAAACAAATTTGTATATTGTCTGTCAAATTATGATAAAGCCTCATAAAAAGCAGTCTATCCAAATCACAAGTTTGGTGGAAAAATCTAAGATGTTCACCACCCTATTACTACACCATAAGAACCCAAATGTTGAGAATTAATGTAAAGCAAAACATTATAATAAAACATCAAAAAGTGGCTATGTATATTAACCTTACATCATTCAGTGGAATGATGTAACTTTTCTCTAATATTAATGGTTCACTGTTATACACATTGTACTTAACACATTATCCCATACTTTCACACATGTCTCATTTGAGAACCTTACACAGCCTTATGTGTTGAAAGTCAGAACATGATTAATATTTTTTCTCTCTCTTTCTCTTTTTTTATCAAGAGATTAAATAGATATGGAGAGCTTAGTAACTCAGGAGCTAAGATCACACAAGTTCCAATTGACAAATCCTGGACTTATGCTACTAATGCATGTTTCAAGAATAGCCTTTTTTAACAGGAATTTGGTTGTATGTGGAAGAACCAGATTAGCTTATATGTCGTACAAAGAAGAGCTGTGTGTTACAGGCACAACTAGTAGGGGAATCTGATGCAACATTTTCTCATTATTAAAGCAACCACAAGTAAAAGTAAAATATCCAAGGTTTGGCACTGGGGATCCTATTATTCTCCTTCATCCTTTCCTTTCTATCTGACCTTCTTGTCTCCCTTTCAGATGCCCTTTGGCCTTCTGCTGGCTTCACTCTATTATAATTATCCAAAAAGAACAAAAAATTTTCAAAGATCAACAAATTATCCTCTAACTATGTAAAAAGCATAAAGGAATGGCCATAAAGCACAACCCATGTCTACCTCTTAGGGACACTCAGGGCTTTTTCCTTTCAAGGAATTTACATATATGTATCTGTGTTGAAAGGAAGGTTAAAGGGATGGAAGGATGAGTTGGGGGATGATCCTGACCTCCAGGCAAAGTTAGATCTTTAAATATTTCTATCCCTGAAAATTTCAGTAGTTCATTTATTCAATCTTTATTAATGCAGTGATTTGTTGAATACCCACTCTGTGCCTGTCCTGTGATTTAGGAATCCAGCAATACTCCCCAGCCATAGAGCTTAACAGACATATAAATGAATAACTGTAACACAGAGTGATGGAAGCATCATAATGTAGGTAAATGCTGTCTCTCAGAGTGGCACAAAGGAGGAAGTGAGTGGAAGTGAGATGGAGATCAGCAAAAGCCCCTCAAAGATATTCTAGGAAGACTAAAACTTAGCCAACCAGACATTTTGGGCAGAGAGAATAGCACTAACAAAGGCACAGAGACCTGAAACAAATTAACACATTGACTGTGAGTAGTGCAGTGGATAGAGAGGAGCGCTGATGGGAAGACAGAGAGTAGTAGACATGGTGGTGAGATGTGTAGGCCAAGGGTGGTATGTTGTTTTGTCTTCCCTACATCTTTCCCCTTCAAGTGACAATCCCTGATTTTCTTTGGAGAACCCCATTTCCCTGCTCCTTGTAGCCTCAGTTAGACTCTCTTTCATGGAAACCTCCTAGGGATAGACAATGACTCAACCTGCCCAGTCTGGGGCTGCAGCCCCCTTACCACAGTGATTAGTTTAAGGCACATGGCCCAAACTAGGTCAATCACAGTCTTTCCTAAGATTTGATGTATGGAAATTGGGATGAATGATTTTCATTCCTGTGGAATCTTGAACTTCATGGATCATGAAGTTGTAGTTACATTTCCTGGCTGTGAGACAAACACACAGAGGAAAGTATAATCCAGAGCTCTAGTGATATCACTTGAGACCTGTGTTTGAAGTTTCTGGGCAGTCCCTGGACATTCAAGTTACTCTACTTGAACCACTTGGAATTTAATTCCTATTACTGTGACCAAAAACGTCACGTGAGTGTTATACTGCATTGAGTATTTTGGACTTTATTATTTGAGTATTTGACAAGTTTGAAGCAATGAATAAATTGCTTTAGGAAGCATATACTGGAAATGGTGTGAAGAATGGGCAGGAGTAAGGCAGGGACTATTACTGAGCCCATGATAAAGCTTGTTTAATAATCCAGAGGAGACCTTAAGGCCTGGACTAAGGCAATGGTATTGGGCAAGAATAAAAAATTTTAAGAGACAGTTGGGTAAGAAGTATGAGGGATAGGAAGGATTTAGGGAGAATTCTTCCATAGATTTTTAGGTTAAATGGGTTTTGTGTGTGTTGTGTGTTTTGTTTGCTTATTTTTGTTTTTTGAATTAGCCAAAAGAGGGAATCTAAGAGAGAAATACTGGGATGGAAGGGGTAAGTTCTTTCAGGGAACTTAAAAGATTTTTGTGGAACACATCCATACAGAGAAATCCACGTAGCAGTTAGATTTTTAGTTCTGATGCATAGGACTAAGTTCTGAGAGATCCAAATTTAGAAATTAACACTCAGGACGATGATTCCAGAAGCTTTTTGGCATGGAAAGCACCTCAAAGGGAGTGAGGAGGCCAAAGCTGAAACTGCCAGCACCTCCCAGCCCAGCCCTCAGCTGGCCCATCCCATCCTTTGCCTTCGTCAGTTCTGGTATCTATAGTACGCGGCATGAAAGCATGAGGTCATTGGGCTTCACTTGCATGGAGACTGGTAAACTTCACAAAGGAATGGAGGATTTTTCTATCCTTAAAAGTTCACAATCTACTTTTGAACTTACTGGAATTTCCTGGACCCATCTGAGGCAGGAAATGAGGGTTTTAGGGTCATTAGTGTCCCACGATATTGTTTTTGATCATGAGACTTTTTTGCCTCAATGATCAGAAACATGCCACCCAAGCAGCAGCTCACATCTGGAGAATAAGAGCTGCTGTTGTGATTTATCTTGAGAAATGCATCAAAGTTGAGGAGTCTGAATTCCAAAGACCTCTTTTGAAAGAGGCAACTGAGAGTCCTATTCAGGGAAGTGCATGAAGCCAGAGGGGAGCCAGACACTGTTTTCCTTCTTGTTGGGAGGTAGGGAAAGCCTCACCTTCTTACTCTTTCTCTCACTCCCACCCACCCCACCACCACTGTTCATTGTCAAGAGGAGTTGCCCACACCAACGAGGACAAGAGCAGACTGAGCGTGTGTCTAGCCAGGAACAAAAGCTGAGGCTCTCAAACCCCTTGTGTGTCAGTGCAAGTCTCTGTCACATGGCCTCAGGTCCCACAGAAGGCTGTTTCTAGAGGCACTTTCTACAGCTGATTTTCTGCTTCAAGATAGTAGAATCAGCATTCAGCATTCACTCCTCTAGGCTATAACTGTAGTTCTCTTTCGACACTTCCCCAGTGAAAGAGGAAAGAAAATGATCTTTCTCAAGATCCCTGCTTCTCAGGAAAGAACATACAGACCTTTTCCCTCAAGTACCAGAATGCAGTTTCCACTGCTTTGGCATCCTGGCAAAATCAAGGAAAGCTCCTGTGTGTACTTCTCTGACTGGACTGTGGGATCTCTTAGGACAAGACACTGTGCTGCCTGTGCACCCCAGAGATTATGAGTGGCTGATACATATGGAAAGGGGTTGGGGGGCATAGCTCAGGGGTAGAGCACTTGTCTAGCACAATGAGGCCTTGGGTTCCTTCCCCATGTCACAAACTAATAAACCAAAACAAAACAAATGGAAAAGGAGGAAGACACCAGAAAAATTTCTGGCCATTGTCCTGAAATTGTTTCTAGGACAAAGTAGATGGAAGGAAGGAAAGGAAGGAGGGAGGGAGGAGAAAAGGCAAGACTCCATCCAACCCAGTGCCATCGGTTAATACTTTCTTTAAATTGAAAATGATTGAATGTCTCTATTAAATCATTAAGTATTTTCAAAGTAGCACCTAGATCTTATGATCATAGAAGGTAATTTTGCCAGAGAGGAGAGTGGAAGTTAAGTGATTGCTCTAGATGGAGCCCCTCATCCTGTAGGATGTTTCTTAGGAATGTGGACATGCAAGGTTCTATGTGCCTTGTGTGACAGAGGGAAGGGCCCAGACTGGGGGAAGGTGGCCCAAGGAAGGAAATGAAAGAGTACAAAAGACTGCACTAGTTCTTACTAGAGTTAATCAAGCTGCAGAATTTGCCACATTCAAGAGAGAGATGCTGGAGATCCAACATGGCGGCCGGCAAGGAAGCAGCACTTTCAGTATCTCCACATTAACCGGATCAGAAACACCCATTAAAACAGCTACATTCTACCTACTGAGGAACTTCTAGCAAAATTCCGCTGAAAGGAGACCTGCCAGGAAGTAGTAAGTTATATTAGAGGTGACAGTTGGCCCCAGACAAGTGAATCTTGGCCGGCCGCGGGCGCAGAGGTCCAATCCTGCAGCCACCGCCCAACCGGCTCTGCAAGCGGCCACCGGCGGCCCGGGGCAGTGAGAAGGGTCCACGCCTGGCCCAGGAGACGGCTCCCGCCATCCTGGCTCTCCTGGCGGCCCCGCTCGCTCGGTGATCGGCCACCCCGCCCGCCCGGCTCTTAGCCACGAGGCCACTGCCTACCGGGTTCTACAAGCGGCCCCTGTCGGCCGGCGTGCCGAGAAGGGTCCCCGCCTGGCAGGGCAAACGGCCCCGCCCACCCGGCAAACGCCCCCCCCCCACCCGCCCTCCCGGCTCCGTTGGCGGCCCCGCCCCCGGCCAGCGCAGGCTCGGCTCTGCAGGCGGCCCCGGCGGCCCGCACAGCGAGAAGGATCCCTGCCTGGCCTGGCAAACGGCCTGTGCCCTCCTGGCGCTGCTAACGCCCCGCCCACCCGGCAAACGGGGGCCCCCGCCCTCCGGGCTCTGCTGGCACCCCGCCCGCGGCCACCACCCCAGGCTCTGCAGTCGGCCCCCAGCGGCCCGGCGCTTCGAGAAGGGTCCCTGCCCAGCAGACGGCCTGTGCCCTCCCAGCTCTGCTAACGGCCCCGCCCCCACTGCGAACGGCCCCGCCCACCCAGCAAACGGCTCCCCCCCTGAGACGGCGTGAAGGAAATCTAACCAAGCCTTTATGAAATAGCGAACTGGGAACTAAAACCAGAGATTGGGTCAGACCAGAGACAAGCCAGTTCCACCCCTCCCTTCGGACACTCCAGCAAGGAGGCAGGGGCCCGCCATTGCAGAGAGGGGAAGTCACCAAAGTTCGGCCAAAGAGATTCCTTCCCAGCGGAATCTACTTTGGCAGGTGTGTGACTCCCACCCGCATCAGATACAAACAACCGGGAAACTTCAAAATCTCTCCGTGGGCGTGACTGTAAGGGCCAAGGGACTCCCGACCCCCAACTCCCAATACTGCCAGTGACGTGGGCGTGACTGTAGGGGCGGAGGGAAGCAGAGAAGACTCCCCACCCCCAACTCCCCCAACCGCCAACTGAGAGGGCGTGACAGTAGGGGCGGAGGGAAACAGAGGACACTCCAGACCCCCAACTCCTCCTACTGCTAGCGGAGTGGTCGTGATTGTAGGGGCTGAGGGAAGCAGATGGGATCCTCGACCCCCAACTCCCATTACCACCAGTGGTGACACCAATGGTCTTAGCCGCCAGACTCCGAAGGTGTGCCCACCAAAGGGGTCAGGAAAAATTAAACTATTGACTCCCAGAACACAGCTCCACAGCACTGGGGCTTAGATGAATGACAGAGAGAGTGCTCAGTCATTAGGGAAATAGAGCACCCAGAGGTGCTGAAAGTGTAACCAAATCCTTGGAGAACCTCCTCCGGTGCACAGGACCTGGCTGGCTGGCAGGAGGAAGGGGAGGAGGGGCCGTAGAAGTGAAACGGCTCTGGACCAACAGGATTGAGAGACTCCCAGGAGCCGCCTTACAGGGATTGCTGTTGACACATTGAGGGCAAATCTCAGCCTGGAGGGCACAGCTTTGCCTACGGGAAGAGAAGAAAATGGATCTCTAAGACCTAATTTTATTTCTTATTTTATTTTATCTTTTCTCTCCCTTTTTCCCTCTTTCTCTCCCCTTCCAAGTTTTATTGTTCTTTCCATTCTCCTCTATGCTATCTAACTCCCCCTCCTTCTTACTTTTCAAGAGCACCTTCCTTTCCCTTCCCCCCAACTTTCATCCCAAGCATTACGTCCTCCATTTCGTGTAACTGTCTAAATGCAAACAGGTGAATGTTTCGAGGCCGTCTATAGTGCTCCTAAATACCTAGCTACTACCAACACCCTGATCCAATGGACGGTTAGCATCCCCCTTCAGTAGAGCAATCTTCTAAAGTAGCCAAGACATACTAACCCGTATACCTTCATAGCACCCAACATAAAGTCCTAAGAACAAAAAACAAATCACTATATGCATACAAAATCCGGAAGCCCTTTATAAATTGAATGAATCAGCTCTAAAGTACAATAAAGCCCAACATCTATAGGCATAATCTCCCACCACAAAGGAGAAACAACAGATATAAACAAAGCCAAAACAAATGTATAGGAGAAGGCAGTTACAAAGCAGTCAAATAGAGCTGGAAAGTAACGTGAACAACATGAAAAAACCAGGGAAAAAAGGAGTACAGATAATGCAGGACAACTTAAATCTACAGGAGGACCTAGAAGCATCAGAAACATGGACAGGGAAAGAAATCAAGGCATACCTAACTCAGATGGAACGGAATTTTAGAGAAGACATGAGACAGCAAATCCAAGAATTGAAAGTATATTTTGAAAACCAACTAAACAAACAAATACAAACTGCAAAGAACGAGCTTTACCAGGAGATAGAGATCTTAAAAAAAAACCAAACAGTGATTTTAGAAATGCAAGAAACCATAAACCAGATTAAAAATGCTAACGAGAATATTACAAATAGACTAGATCAAGTAGAAGTCAGAACATCAGATAATGAAGACAAAGTTTATCAACTTGAAAAGAATATAGTCAATACTGAAAAGATGCTTAAATCTCACGAGCAATCTATCCAAGAGATATGGGATTTCATCAAAAAACCAAATTTGAGAGTCATTGGGATAGAAGAAGGCACAGAGATTCAAGCCAAAGGAATGGACAACCTATTGAATGAAATAATCCTAGAAAACTTCCCAGAGATGAAAGATGGAATGGATTGCCAAATCCTGGAAGCCTACAGGACCCCAAACATCCAAAACTGTAATAGGCCAACTCCAAGACATATAATTATGAAGATAGCCAACATACAGAACAAGGAGAGAATATTAAAAGCTACGAGGGAAAGGAGGCAGATTACATTCAGGGGTAAACCAATTAGGTTAACGGCTGATTTTTCATCACAGACTTTGAAAGCGAGAAGATCCTGGAACAATGTATTTCAAACGCTGAAAAATAATGGATTCCAACCAAGAATACTGTATCCAGCAAAATTAAGCTTCAGATTTGACAATGAAATTAAAATCTTTCACGATAAACAAAAGCTAAAAGATTTCGCAGCCAGAAAACCAGCACTGCAAAGCATTTTGGGCAAAATTCTACAAGAAGAGGAATGGAAAAACAGTGCCCAAAACCAACAGTGGGAGGTATCTCAGTAAAGGCGCAGGAAAACAACCAAAAAGTAAAAACTAGCCAAACTAAAATAAATAAATAAATAAACATGACTGGAAGTACAAATCATATTTCAATTGTAACCTTAAATGTTAATGGACTAAACTCACCAATCAAGAGACACAGGCTGGTAACCTGGATCAAAAAAACAAATCCAACAATATGCTGCCTTCAGGAGACTCATATGATAGGAAAAGACATACACAGGCTGAAGGTGAAAGGTTGGGAAAAATCATACCACTCACATGGCCCTCGGAAGCAAGCAGGAGTGGCCATACTCATATCGAATAAACTCAACTTCAAACCTAAGTTAATCAAAAGGGATAAAGAAGGACACTATATCCTGTTAAAAGGAACTATTCACCAACAAGACATAACAATTATCAATTTATATGCACCAAATAATGGTGCAGCAACATTCATAAACAAACTCTCCTCAAGTTCAAAAGTCAAATTGACCACAACACAATAATTATGGGTGACTTCAACACACCGCTCTCGCCATTAGACAGATCCTCCAGACAAAAGCTGAATAAAGAAACTATAGAACTCAATGATACAATCAATAACCTAGACTTAACCGACATATATAGAATATATCAACCATCATCAAGTGGATACACGTTCTTCTCAGCAGCACATGGATCATACTCAAAGATAGATCATATATTATGCCATAGGGCAACTCTTAGTAAATATAAAGGAGTGGAGATAATACCATGCACCATATCTGATCATAATGGAATGAAACTGGAAATCAATGAAAAAAGAAGGAAGGAAAAATCCTGCATCACATGGAAAATAAACAATATGTTACTGAATGATCAATGGGTTACAGAAGACATAAAGGAGGAAATCAAAAAATTCTTAGAGATAAACGACAATTCAGACACAACATACCGGAATCTATGGGACACAATGAAAGCAGTTTTAAGAGGGAAATTCATTTCCTGGAGTTCATTCCTCAAAAAAAGAAAAAACCAACAAATAAACGAACTCACACTACATCTCAAAACCCTAGAAAAGGAAGAGCAAAACAACAGCAAATATAGCAGAAGACAAGAAATAATTAAAATCAGAGCGGAAATCAACGAAATTGAAACAAAAAAAACCATTGAAAAAATTGATAAAACTAAAAGTTGGTTCTTTGAAAAAATAAATAAGATCGACAGACCCTTAGCCATGCTAACGAAGAGAAGAAGAGAGAAAACTCAAATCACTAACATACGGGATGAAAAAGGCAATATCACAACAGACACTACAGAAATACAGAAGATAATTAGAAAGTATTTTGAAACCCTATATTCTAATAAAATAGAAGACAGTGAAGACATCGATAAATTTCTTAAGTCATATGAGCTGCCCAGATTGAGTCAGGAAGACACACACAATTTAAACAGACCAATAACAAAGGAAGAAATAGAAGAAGCCATCAAAAGACTACCAACCAAAAAAAGCCCTGGACCAGATGGGTATACAGCGGAGTTTTACAAAACCTTCAAAGAAGAATTAATACCAATACTTTTCAAGCTATTTCAAGAAATAGAAAAAGAAGGAGCTCTTCCAAATTCATTCTATGAGGCCAACATCACCCTGATCCCGAAACCAGACAAAGACACTTCAAAGAAAGAAAACTACAGACCAATATCTCTAATGAACATAGATGCAAAAATTCTCAATAAAATCCTGGCGAATCGAATACAAAAGCATATCAAAAAAATTGTGCACCATGATCAAGTAGGATTCATCCCTGGGATGCAAGGTTGGTTCAATATACGGAAATCAATAAATATTATTCACCACATCAATAGACTTAAAGATAAGAACCATATGATCGTCTCGATAGATGCAGAAAAAGCATTCGACAAAGTACAGCATCCTTTTATGTTCAAAACACTAGAAAAACTGGGGATAACAGGAACTTACCTCAACATTGTAAAAGCTATATATGCTAAGCCTCAGGCTAGCATCATTCTAAATGGAGAAAAACTGAAGGCATTCCCTCTAAAATCTGGAACAAGACAGGGATGCCCTCTCTCACCACTTCTATTTAATTTAGTCCTTGAAATACTAGCCAGAGCAATTAGACAGACAAGAGAAATTAAAGGCATAAAAATAGGAAAAGAAGAACTTAAAATATCACTATTTGCGGACGATATGATCCTATACTTAGAAGACCCAAAAGGGTCTACAAAGAAACTACTAGAACTGATAAATGAATTCAGCAAAGTGGCAGGATATAAAATCAACACGCATAAATCAAAGGCATTCCTGTATATCAGTAACAAAACTTCTGAAATGGAAATGAGGAAAACCACCCCATTCACAATATCCTCAAAAAAAATAAAATACTTGGGAATCAACCTAACAAAAGAGGTGAAAGATTTATACAATGAAAACTACAGAACCCTAAAGAGAGAGATAGAAGAAGATCTTAGAAGATGGAAAAATGTACCCTGTTCATGGATAGGCAGAACCAACATCATCAAAATGGCTATATTACCCAAAGTTCTCTACAGGTTCAATGCAATGCCAATCAAAATCCCAACGGCATTTCTGGTAGAAATAGATAAAGCTATCATGAAATTCATATGGAAAAACAAAAGACCCAGAATAGCAAAAGCAATTCTAAGCAGGAAGTGTGAATCGGGAGGTATAGCGATACCAGATTTCAAACTGTACTACAGAGCAATAGTAACAAAAACAGCATGGTACTGGTACCAAAACAGGAAGGTGGATCAATGGTACAGAATAGAGGACACAGAGACCAATCCACAAAATTACAACTTTCTTATATTTGATAAAGGCGCTAAAAGCATGCAATGGAGAAAGGATAGCATCTTCAACAAATGGTGCTGGGAAAACTGGAAATCCATATGCAACAAAATGAAGCTGAACCCCTTTCTCTCGCCATGCACAAAAGTAAATTCAAAATGGATCAAGGACCTAGATATCAAATCAGAGACTCTGCACCTGATAGAAGAAAAAGTTGGCTTCAATCTACACATTGTGGGGTCGGGCTCCAAATTCCTTAATAGGACGCCCATAGCACAAAAGTTAATAACTAGAATCAACAAATGGGACTTACTCAAACTAAAAAGTTTTTTCTCAGCAAGAGAAACAATAAGAGAGGTAAATAGGGAACCTACATCCTGGGAACAAATCTTTACTCCTCACACTTCAGATAGAGCCCTAATATCCAGAATATACAAAGAACTCAAAAAATTAAACAACAAGATAACAAACAACCCTATCAACAAATGGGCGAAGGACCTGAACAGACACTTCTCAGAGGAGGACATACAATCTATCAATAAGTACATGAAAAAATGCTCACCATCTCTAGCAGTCAGAGAAATGCAAATCAAAACCACCCTAAGATACCATCTCACTCCAGTAAGATTGGCAGCCATTATGAAGTCAAGCAACAATAAGTGCTGGCGAGGATGTGGGGAAAAGGGTACACTTGTACATTGCTGGTGGAACTGCAAACTGGTGCGGCCAATATGGAAAGCAGTATGGAGATTCCTAGGAAAGCTGGGAATGGAACCACCATTTGACCCAGCTATCGCCCTTCTCGGTCTATTCCCTGAGGACCTTAAAAGAGCATACTATAGGGATACTGCCACATCAATGATCATGGCAGCACAATTCACAATAACTAGACTTTGGAATCAACCCAGATGCCCTTCAATAGATGAATGGATTAAAAAACTGTGGCATTTATACACAATGGAGTATTACGCAGCACTAAAAAATGACAAAATCATGGATTTTGCAGGGAAATGGATGGCATTAGAGCAGATTATGCTAAGTGAAGCTAGCCAATCCTTAAAAAACAAATGCCAAATGTCTTCCTTGATATAAAGAGAGCAACTAAGATCAGAACAGGGAAGAAGAGCATGAGGAAAAGATTAACATTAAACAGAGACGAGTGGGGGGAGAGAAAGGGAGAGAGAAGGGAAACTATGGAAATGGAAGGAGACCCTCATTGTTACACAAAATTACATATAAGAGTTTGTGAGGGGAAAGGGGGAAAAAAAAAAACAAGGGAGAGAATTAAACAACAGCAGATGGGGTAGAGAGGGAAGATGAGAGGGAAGGGGAGGGGGGATAGTAGGGGATAGGAAAGGTAGCAGAATACAACAGTCACTAATATGGTATTATGTAAAAATGTGGATGTGTAACCGATGTGATTCTGCAACTTGTATTTGGGGTAAAAAATGGGAGTTCATAACCCACTTGAATCAAAT
The DNA here is from genome assembly GCF_047511675.1 of Marmota flaviventris. Classification (NCBI taxonomy): domain Eukaryota; kingdom Metazoa; phylum Chordata; class Mammalia; order Rodentia; family Sciuridae; genus Marmota; species Marmota flaviventris. Next base: position 103,016,506 of record NC_092509.1, on the reverse strand, counting down.
GTATGGAAGATGATATGTCATGAGCTGTGTAATGTTTTGAACAACCAATAAAAAAAAAAATTAAAAAAAAAAAAAAAAAGAGAGAGAGATGCTGTGTTTATTGTAAGAAAAGCATTCCTTCCCTCTGAATACAGAATTAGATGATTTTCCCAGGAGTTGAACATAGGTGGGTAAAGTCTTCTCCTGTCCAACAAAACATTTGCTGTGGAGAAGAGAGAACAGTGAGCATTCTCAAACCAGTTGGGGAACTAGAGGAGAAAAAAACTGAGATGCTTATAGGTTTATTAAGAAAGTATGTGTCCTCAAACAAGTTGTCAAGAAATAGTCTATCATCTTCAAGGAAAATTCCTCAAGATCCCTGAAAAGCAGCCAGAATGAATTTGAAAAGTCAGTGGCCTTTCCTAGAAAGCTCTGGTAAAAACATCAAGAAAATACCCCCAAGGAACTTGGATTTCTTTCTCCAAAAAAGCCATAACCTTATTTTTATTTCTTTTTTTTACTTTGGACTCTAGTACTTTTCTAACCAACTTGGGAGCTTACTAAAATGAATTTACTTGATCCAAACTGTTTCAGCATTTTGAAAGACCTGCAACAATGTACTTGGACCAAGTGACAGTTCTGTCAAGGAAAGAGGAGAGGTGGCCTAGTGCAGCCTAGTCAGTGGCAGAGGAAATTCCCAAAGCAAAAGTCCACAGATGTCTCCCTTGACCTTTCACACCACAGAAGAGCCCCGAGCCCCGAGCCCTTCGGCGTCCCAGGGCCCACTCTCCCAACCTTTCGCCCCCACCATGACAAGCAACTCAGACACTCTCCCCTCTGCCTCCTCCCAGAGCCTGTCCGGCTGCCAGCTCGCGCTCTCCTTGCCTCTCTCTACACATCTGTAGATGAAGATGCTCTCTTTGCCTTTCATAATCAGGATCCTCTAGAGGTTTCATACAAGTACTTCTGTCTCTTTAACCAAACATCAAGTTCAGGACTCTGCTCTTGGAACAGTCACACGAAGTTGTATTGTGTTGAGTTTGCCCTACGCGCTTACCAAGTAATGGCTGATAGATTGTTCTAGATGGAGACCTTCATCCTGCACTTCTGTTTTGTATTTCTGTCTTGAGATCTTTTCTAACACAATGCCTTCTGAAATTCCCAAACCAAAAGAGATAGAAGCTTTACCATCCGTTTCCCTAACACAGCCAAGGGAAAAGGAGCAGAGCAAATTGTGAGCCAGGCGATTTCCCCTACTTGTCATCTGATTTTATTTTCCTTCACAAGAATACATCTCCTGTGTCCTGGAGAGATCCTGTCCTCAAGACTCAAAAGCAAACAAGTCATCCAGAGACTTCAGAAAGAAAACAGAAACATATGATTCACATATTCTAGCAGAGTCCCTGAGGATATACCCCTCCTGTTGATGACAAGGCCGAATGTTGATTAGGCCGAATATTGCCCCCTCCCTCCCCTGGCCTTTTGTTTTTTTCCTTTTGATTATAAAGTCAGTTTTATTAATGAAAAAAAATTAAAAATACATTTAAAACTTGCATAGGCTCTTTCATTTTTCCTGTCATTCAACAAATATTTTTTGACACTATAAAACACTTTTTTCTGTGTGCTTGGAATATACTTTAAGGGCAGAGTCCCTATGACTCAGTCACTTTCATTTGATATCAGAAAAATTTGCAAACAATAGGAATTCAATATATTCTTTTAAAAATCCCACATAGTTGTGAATTACTTATGGTGAGAACATTTAAAATCTGTTTTATCCATTTTTGAGTGTATATTAAATGGTAACCATAGTCATCATGTTGTATAATAGATGTCTGGAACTTATTCCTCATAGCTGGTATTCTGTGTCCTCTGACCTACATCTTCCTAACCCTTGCCCCATAAGGCACCTAGTAGCCGTCATTCTAATTACTACTTCTATGAGTTCAACTTTTTTGGATTCTACATATAAGTTAGACCATGCAGTATTTGCCTGTCTGAGCCTGGTTTATTTCAGTTTACATAGTGTCCATGTCATTGCAAATAATGGGATCTTCTTCTTTTTAAGTCTGAATAGTATTACATTTTGTGTGTGTGTGTGTGTGTGTGTGTGTGTGTGTGTGTGTGTGAGAGAGAGAGAGAGAGAGAGAGAGAGAGAGAGAGAGAGAGAGATCTTTATCCATTCATCTGTTTAAGGACATTTAGGTTAATTCCATAATTTGACTATTGGGAATAGTGTTGCAATGAATGAAGTTCAGATATCTCACAAACATACTGATTTCATTTTCTTTGGATACATACCCATTATTAGGTTTGCTTAATCATATGGTAGTCAGATTTTCAATATTTTGAGGAACCTCCATACTGTTTTCCATAATGGCTGTACAAAATTACATTTCCAACCCAGTGTGTAAGAGTCCCCTTTACTTCACATCCTTGCCAACACTTGTTATCACTCATCTTTTATTACCCCTTCTAACAGGTGTGAGGCAATATCAGATGTATGGTTTGCAGATATTTTCTCCAGTTTCAGAGATTGTCTCTTTGTTCTATTAATTGTTTCCTTTGCTGTCAGAAATTTTTTAGTTTAATACTAAAAAATTTGCCTCTTTTTGCTTTTGTTGCTCATACTTTTGTTGCCTGGTGGTGGTAATAATAAAAATGATTTTTCCTCCAATGTTTTCTTGTAGTAGTTTTATAGTTTCAAGTATTATACTTAAATCTGTAATACACTTTGCATTGATTTTCTAATATATTGTGAGATAAGGGTCTACATTCATTCTTCTGAATATAGATGTTCAGTTTCTCCATTGTTACTTATCAACGAGTCTGATATTTTCCCATGTGTCTTCATGGATTTATTTCTTGGATCTCTATACTTGTTACCCTGGTCTATGTGTCTAACAGCATGATTACTAGAGCTTTGTAGTGTAATTTAAGATCAGGTAGTTTGATACCTCCTTCTTGTTCTTTTTGGTCAAGATGTGGTTACATAAAAATTTAGGGTTGTTTTTGCTATTTTTGTGAAAAATGTCATGGGTCTTTCATGGGGAGTGCTTGAATTTATAGTTTACTTTGGGTAGAATGGACATTTTAATAAAATTAATGATTTCAATCCAAGAATGTGGGATATCTTTCTATTTAATTGTGTCCCTTTCAATTTCTTTCATCAGTGTTATGGTTTCAGTGTGCAGATTTTCTATCTGCTTACTTAAATTTATTACTAATCATTTTTTCTGTTATAAGTTGGATTGTTTTCTCGGTTTTTTTTTTTAGATAGTTCATTGTTCATGTACAGAAAATTTATTGATTTTGTATCTGGAAATTTTACTGAATTCACCTATTAGTTCTAAAAGTTTGGAGGTAATTTTTAAGGTTTTCTACATATAAGATCATGTTATCTGAAAACAGAGTCAATTTAAAGTTCTCCCTTTCTTATTTGAATATCTTTTGCTGTTTTACCTTGCCAAAGTACTCTGAATACGATTTCCAATATTATATTGAATAAAACTGGTAAGAGTGGGCATTCTTTTTTTGTTTCTGATCTTAGAAGAAAAGTCTTAAGTTTTCACTATTGAGTATGACGTTAGCCATGGGTTTGCCACACATAGTCTTTTTAATGTTGAGGTACATTTATTCCTACCTAATTTGTTAGGAATATAATTGATAACATTAATTCTGCAAAGAAATAAAATAATAAGAGAATTGAGAATAGGCCACTTGAGATGTCATAGATCAACTTAATATTTTCAGTTTGGTGGTAGAGGTTAAACATGAGCTCCATGTATAATTAAAAGACAAAGTGCAAGCAAAGAATACATGATTGGAAAAGTCCAACTTCCTATTGCTAGAGTTGGTAGCAGGATTAAATAAAGATTTTTTTTTCAAAATAGAAAAATCTAAACATATTTGAAGGTCCAGGGAAAAGGTTGGGTATAGAGGAAAGTTAAAGATGTCACAAAGCCTGTGAAGATTCAGGAAGTGAGATTTCTGGGTAGAGTTAGAAGGAATGCTCAGGTGAGCAAGAAGACTCACTTGGAAAAGGCTTAAGAACCAAAGCCAGTCCTACTCAGTGCAATCTCCCACCCCTCCACCAACATGCTAGTCTACAGTAACTCTTGAAAAGCCTTGTAAGACAGTTTCATGATGGATCAATGTTTAGATTTTTAGATCCTAAATTTATCATCAAAGGGTAATATCTAGAGCTATATTTATTTCCATGACATACACGTTTTAGGGAAAAATTTGTCTAGGTGACTTATCAATCTGTCAGATTTGTAAGCATTGTAACCTTACATTTTGGGATGAGAAAAATGAGTGATAAGTCTCTTCTTGCCATTGAGATTTTTGGTTAAGTCATTATTCTACACACAAAGTTAGATATTATAGTCTCCATGTTGGAGAGATGTGGTTAGTCACTGTTTCAGAAGGCAGGATGTGGGGAAGTGATTGCTGCCTTCTATTATTGGGATATGAAAAGAAAACCGCTATAGTCTGGAAGTATCCTCCAAAAATTAGATTTTGAAAACCTAATCCCAATGCAAGTATTGGGAGGTGGGGCCTTTTGGGGGATGTTCAAGTCATGAAGACTCTGCTCTCATGGATGCATTGGCCACAGTGAAAAGGACCTGTGGGGTGGGTTTACTCTTGTGCCCTTCCACCTTCTGCCATGAGGATCCAGCAAGGCCCCACACCAGGTGCCAGCACTTAGATCTTAGTCTTCCCAAACCCAAGGCTGTGAGAAATTTCTGTTCTTTAAAAATTACCCACTCTGTGGGTACTCAGTTATGGCAATGCAAACAGACTATGACAACAACTTAGAAAGTGAATTCTGGCAAGTGTAAATGCTCTTCATTCCTATGAAAAGAGGAAGTCATATGCAATAAATGGGTATGGAATTCAGAATCTGAATTTAAATGAGTCAGCCTTTTCCTTTCATCATTTGCAGCCAACAAATTGGAAAGTTCTCAGGCCATTATCTTCCACTAGGTCATTATCAATTTTCCTTCAAAAAAGCAAGATCTCTTATAGGCGTTGGCAAGGAAAGTAAGCCACTTAGTTCTTCTTCCTTGTACCACCAACTGAACAATACCAAAGCCAGCAATAGGACTTTTTTTATACCCTTCAACAGATTATAAAGTACTAAATACCCTCTAAGAGCCCATCCCAAACTTTTTCCAAACCCCATGTAATTCTTCCAGTTCTGCTAAGGAAAAGTAGAGAACAAACCTATGCCCTATGTAGGTCTTGTAGGTCATAGGCAAAGGAAATTGGAAAGGAAACATATTTGCAAATGATAGAAAATAAAACTCACCTAGAAGATTCACTCAATATCCTCAACATACACATTGAATTAAGACCAACAATGTGAAATTTAACTAGCATAAAGATACATCCCTATATCTAGGTTAATATCATGATTAAATACGTATAAAATAGGGATGACCTGAAAAAAAGATCTGAATGTTTCAGTGGACCACAAGTTTAAGATGAACTATCATAGCTACCAATGACATCAACTGCCATTTTAGGCATACTGAGGAAGAATAGTGTTTTCATCAAGGAACAACTTATCTTCCTGAACGCTTTTTAGATCAGCCCCATTCTAAAGTGTTTTATTCCAGTTTGAATAAAACTGGACTGTGAACAGGATCAGGGCAGCCATGATCACATTTACATATCAAATTTATAGTATGCAGTACTCTGACACTTGATATTGATTCTGACCCCTGTAATTATCTATGATATAAATACTATTATGTGCATTTTTATGAATGGCAATGTGAAATTGAGAGGCGAAAGTGCTTGGAGAAAGTAGCATGGTTAACAGGTGCAAAACCAGATCATTGATCCTCCACTTCTGCTCTTTCATTGGCACCATATTGTCACAGCTGTGGAGACATTCAGTGATTCATGCTAGCACTCTTCAAACACAGAAGGACTATTACATGAGAAAGAACTTAGACTTATTCTGTATAGATCACTGTTAAGAGAAGCAAATATCAGCAAAGACTGAATACCTGGCATTGAAATAGTAAAAAGCTAAAAGAAAGTGAGACAAAATTAATAGAACTAAAAGGTGTCAGTAGATTAAATTGTATTTCCTAATAAATCTTGAATTTTTTAAAAGCTCCAGAGAAAATTCTTAATAACAATTTCCGCAAAAATTTTCCTTTACTCAGTTTTTCTATAAACCTCTTATTTTCTTTGTGAAAGCGGAAGTGAAAAATGAGAGGGAGGGTGCACTAACTACTGTGGAAAGGGAACCACTGATAATGCCATCTGCCTAAAAGCTTTAGGACTGCATCATCAAAACCTTTCATGGAACCTATCAATTATTTCACTCCATGTGAAGGAAGGCAGGAAATAAAGGATGAGAGCCCAGTATTTTTCTAAGACTAGATGTAGTGATGCTATAGCCTTCCACACTTCTAAAGCTTATTCTGATCCTTTAAAATGTCATATAAAATGTAGGCCAATGTTTGCTTTCTCTACTCAGTCCCAACAGTGGAGAATGTCAGGACACAGAGAAATCACTGAACTAGCAGTCAGAAACTATTCTTCTAATCCAGCTCTACTAAGTACTGTGTTGGGTAAGCTGGCACTAAGGTTTACCTTGGACAATGGGGCTCTAGAAACCTGCTACACCTTACATAGAAGTTATAAGCAGGCATTGTGTACCACTAACTAAATACATATGTTTTAACATCAGCTAGATCTGGTTTTAAGCAATTCCCTGCCACTTGGAAGATGTCTTACCTTGAGTACTTTATTAAATTCCTCTAACTTCAGTTTCTTTGTGTGCTATTGTGTATTTTAAAATGCACATGATTATTACATAAATTACTAATAAAATGAAGTCATAATCCCTATATTTTGGAGAACGGAGATTTAAAAAACCTTGGAGTCATATGGAATTCAATATATTATAATTGGAAGAGTGAGAATGAGTGGATCAACAGAGATGAGAAACTATCAAAAAGAAATACCTTACACTGCAATAGCATCTCGCCCAGATATGTCAATGAAGAAGGGCATGTATCCAAAAAGGGCATCCAAAAGAAGAGAGATTTGGCATATAACCAAGACAATTTAAAAACTGTGGCATAAACCTCCTAAAATAGAGCCATAGTAGCTGGAGGCCAGAGTGAATTTAAGTTTCTAAGAGAAGAAACAGTCTGAAGTAAGAGAAGGGACTGCTTATTTGTGTTTGTGTCTTTTTTAAAATTGGTTCTTTTTGGTTATATGTGACAGTAGAATCCTTTTGATATAATTATATAAGCATGCAATCTTATTCTAGTTTAGATTCCCATTCTTGAGGATATACATGACAGTGGGATTCACTGTGGTGTTTTTATATATGTACACAGGAAATTATGTCAGATTCATTTCATTGTCTTTTCTTTTCCTATCCTTCCCTCTATTCCCCTTTGTCCAATCTACTGAATATCTCCTCCCACCCCTTATTGTGGGTTAGCTTCCACATATCAGTGAAAACATTTGACCTTTGGTTTCTTGGGTTTGGTCTATTTCACTTAGCATTATAGTCTCCAGATTCATCCATTTTCTGTCAAAAGTCATTCTTGTTAATGGCTGAGTAATACTGTGTGTGTGTGTGTGTGTATCACAATATTTTTTATCCATTCATCTGTTGAAGGGCGCCTAGGTTGGCTCCATAGATTAGCTATTGCGAACTGTGCCACTATAAGCATTGATGCGGCTATATCACTGCAGTATGATGATTTAAAATCCTTTGGATGTATACTGAGTAGTGGAATAGCTGGGCCAAATGGCAGTTCCATTCTTAGTTTTTAAAGAAATCTCCATACTGCTTTCCAGAATGGTTGCACCAATTTGCAGTCTTACCAACAGTGTTTGAGTTTACCCTTTTCCCCACATCCTCGCCAACATTTATTGTTACTTGTATTCTTTTTTTTAAATAACTTTATTTATTTTTTTATATGGTACTAATGATCAAACCCAGAGTGCCTCACATATGCTAGACAAATGCCCTACCACTGAACCACAACCCCAGCCCATTATTTGTATTCTTGATACTGTTTATAGCAACTTTATTTTAAAAGAACTCCAAATTAGAACACTCCAAATTTCTCAACAGCTAAGTGTTTTTGTTTTATGCTTATTATTTTGAGATTTATTTGTTCTTGGGAAGGACAGAGAATAAGAGATAGATGTTAAATAAATATCTCTTAACTTGGGGATTGACAAAGCTCAAAAATTTGAAAATGAACCCAAGTCGTTAATAAACGTAAAAAGAATGGCAGTCATCTACTTAGTGTCTACAATGTATCAGGAACTTTACATATAATTGCTGGTATTTTTAGCATAGTTTAAACATATTCCTCTAGTAAATGTTAATTTATTTAACTCCAACTTATGTTTCATACACTCAATAAACAACAGTAAACAAAACAAACATGAGAATGAGCCTCAGAAAGGGAAAAATATTTGTCCAAGATCCAAGATCCATGATCCATGATTCATTGTAAAACTGGGATTCAAAAGTAAGTTTGCTGAGCTACAAAGGTAGAGGCAGAGTAACCAGTTATGATACTATTGAAATAATTTTTATGATAGACAGGAGCTATAGCAGAAAAGAAGTCAGATTCTCTTTAAAAATCTAAGCAATATGATTTCCTAACAGATTAGATGGATAAAAGAGAAGAATATAAAGAATGATTCCATGACCCAGAGGTTGGGGGCTCAAGCAATACAATGGAAATGAGGAGGGTTTCATTTGACCTGCATTAAGAGATCCATTTTGGACATATGGAGTTTGAGATATCTATTATTCCTCCATGTGAAATTCTTGAGTAGTCAGTTGGATTTACCACTCTGAAGCAAAAACAAGCAAATTGGGTTAGAGAGAAATATTTGGGAGTTAACAGTATATGGATAGATAATGTGATGTTGATTATGGTGAGGATCACATGCTGTAGATTGCCAATGTTCAAGTGGCAAATTTGCCATTAGGTTATGAAAATTGAAGGACCTGATTTTTATTCAGACTCACAAAGAAGCTAGAAGGCCATTTGCTTTTGTGAAGAGAGACAGGTGATTGAAGTCTCGTGGGCAGCACCAACTGTGGGCTTTTGGTTATGTTTTGCTTACTTGTTTAGAAGCTCTGACTCTTTAAATACTTGGAGAAATGTTCAGCTAAGATTCAGTTGAATCCATAAAGCCACAGCTCTTAAATTGTGTTCATAAAAATAATCTATGGGTCAAAGCTGTTAAAAATTTGGTTTTCATGCCTCCCTACTGGAAATATTTATTAAGTGGACTACGGATGAATCCTAGGAATCACTTTTATTTATTTATTTAGTTTTTAGTTCTAGTCGGACACAATACCTTTCTTTTTATTTATTTATGTATATGTGGTGCTGAGGATCGAACCCAGGGCCTTGCACTTGCTAGGCCAGTGCTGTACCGCTGAGCCACAACCCCAGCCCTCACCTTTTTTTTTTTCTCCAAGTATCCTGGGTGAATCTGATGCAGAACCCATGGACTTCACTTTGAAACTCTGCCATTGACCACTGAATAAATTGTTTGCCTTAGGATATCATAAAGACAGTAGCTTCTTTGTATATCTGTCCAATGAGCTTAAAACAGATAGGATTTGTCATGATTTAGTAAGGTAATATAGGGTAGCCACTTTCCTTCAGTGCAAGGAGCTTGTAAGTTTTCTTTCATTGACTACATTAAAAATGTCCTTGGGAATAGGTTTTGATGAAGAAAGAGACCAATTGAGAATAGTAGGTGAGGGGATAGGAAATAGTAAAGAAAAGATCAGAGATTTCCTCTTTAGATTCTGTTATCCTGAGTGCACAAGATAACACTATGTTAACACTAACACTCAAATTTATGATTCTTTATTTGTTCACTCAACAAACTAGAAGGACTCTGAGCCAGGCACTATTAGACCCTGGATTCTATGTTATCAGATTCCTTTCAGAGACTAGATGGTCAGTCAGGCAGTACAACCAAAAGGCAAGGAGGGAAGATAAGAATTTCTTTGTGTCTTCCACTCCAAGAACTAAGACTGTCAAGTTCACCTATGAATGAAGGATCCAACTCAGACTCTGTGTTGAGGCTCTAGAACAGGGATTTACTGTGACTGCAATATCCCCCAGATAACCACCAAACCAGGTGGGAACAATCACCTTCAACAAATGAACTCAGAGATTCCCATTCTCATTGGGATATTGGAAAGAAAAGGAAGTTGCTTTAATCCCCATGTCCCTTTTAGACACAAGGGTAAAACTAAATGTTAAAGTAGGATTTTTCTGACTCAGTTTTAACTGGCACAATATTAGTATCTTCATACCAAAGTGAGATTAAGACAATATACTCTGAAATATACAGAATTTATAAAAGGGATCAAAGTAATCTCCTCCAATTCCCACTTTTAGACACTTTTACAGCCATAATGTGGAAAAGCAGAGCTTGATGACAGCATTTGTAGATAACTGTGCTTACGTTGTGAATCTTCATCCACTACCTTGGCAGCAATAGAACTTTCTAAATTCACATCTCTTAAGGACAAAAGGGAACTTCTTAGAGAACTTTGAAATACGTTTATTGATTCATATATACAAAGAATTGGTACCTGACTCCTACCCAAGAAAGCAAAAACTACAGTGGGCTACAATCTTTCCCCAGAAATCTGTTTCTCTGGAGGAGAAAAGCCAGTGGTCAGTAGTGGAGACAGGAGGCTGTTTCTACAATGAGTTGGGCACAAGCTCTTTGAGCTTGTGTGGGCAAAGCATGTTTTCCAGTCTCCCATGAGTAGATATGCAACTCACAGGAGACTCCTAGAGTTATAGAATGCGTATTCTTTCAGAGCAAGCAACGAGTATGTGCCAGGCATCATTTACAGCTTCTGTGTGAAGAGGAATTCTCAAACTGCTGACCTATCAGTCAATCTTGTTTACTTCTCTTCTCTAATAAAAAATGTGCTCCCATTGAATTTCCTAAATGGAATTCCCTCAGTGGGACAGAGCAAGGCAGCAATTTTATTTCCAAGATGCAGATAGACTTCACCTAAGGAGTTTGCTCTAACAAATGTACAAGACTTTCACTTTTTAATCCATTGCCATTTTCAGAAGCAGAGGCTTAATCCACAGTACTATAACACACCCTGGGCCAGCTTTGAATGAGGCAAGATGGAAGGCAAAAGAACAATTAGTGTGAGATGGGTCAGGACTGGCTTCCGTGGTAAGCAGGGTGGAGTGGCTGAGGTGGGAGGAAGTCAGAGAATGAAGGTGCCTGACTAAGTCATCAGGAATGGGAACAAACTGTAACCCAATCTAATTACACCTAGCTTTCACTTTTGCCTATAACTTGCCAAGAAGTCTTACATGGGCAAGGATTTCCCTGATGTAACTATGTTTTTTAGATCACCAACTCTAATTATCCAAGTATCAATCAGCTGCAGTCCAGGTACTATTATGCATTTGATTATAGTTTTAAAATGCAGATGAGGAAAATAGAAGACATTAAAAACAAAGGCTGAAATGAAAACACCAAGAAAATTAAGAAATCATCTGTTGGTAGCCATCCTTCTGCCTGAAGTGAAGAAAACTGTTTTCTGTGAGAAATCACTGTTGCTTTGAGTTTTTGCTTGAAAGTGCAACAATTCCACTCTCTCCTTGCCTTCCTTGATTGATCTAGGACTGAGGCAGGGACAGAGAAGAGTTTTTGGATCCTGTAGTGTAAATACTACCACCATAGCCAATTCAGAAATGGCCATACTTAATAACCAGAGTGCAAAGGTCCTGAAAATTTAAAAATAAGCTCTCATGAGCTGGTGCCAGCCCACTCTAGTACACTACTGCTTATAATATACCAGAAATTGATAATTGATATAAAGTTTCTACAAATATATGTGATAAACCTTTAATTTCCTGAGAAAATATGCAATACAAAGGCCTTTGTTTCCAAGTATTTGGTCTCACAGCTGCTCAGCAGATATTAATTTAAAATAAGAAGAAATAGCTTAGCCTGCCCCAAGAGAAGTTTATGGCACACAATTACAAATATACTTAAATTAGCTTTACATGTAATAACATTAATTAACATAATTTAGCTTTTCACAAATATCCATAAATATTTAAACTTTTAAAATGCAATGTTACATATTTTTTTCAGCAAGACTTATAAAAGCAGCAAACTTTTACAGAGTTTAAAAATTTAAATTGAGTGCTATTTATTATTTTTAGAAGTTAGCACATTTGACCGACATGGACTCTTTGAAGGAAGGAGGTGAACTTGGAGGGAGTGAGCCCCAAGCAGAACCACAGGATTCCCTGCTCCAGGCAAGGAAGGGAGTCAGTTTGCTGGTAAAAGAGAGGTCCATGGAAGCTTCACTTTACCCCGTGCTGAAGGGAAAATATCTTCTGAAAATTATTTTTATAGATATATAATGTGATAGCAGAATTTAGCTTTTCACAAATATCCATAAATATTTAAATTGTCTTAAAATGCAGTGTTACATATCTTTTGACAAGAACCTATAAGCAGTAAGCTTTAATAGAATCTAAATTTTTTTTTAGAAAGTTTTATTTTTAGAAAATTTTTTCCACTGTTTCACACTGTTTGAGTTCTGAAGCTAAAACATCTGTTACAGTGAAAAGCCCAAGTAATTCATCTCTAGTTGAGTCAAGGCAGGATACCTAGGTTGCATCTGCTTCTACATTCTGTTAAAATTTTGCCAAAAATACTTGCTCCATTAACTTCATAGAGTTGCCATGTGGTATATGAAAGCATTTTGCAAACTGAGGAAAACTAGCTCAAAATATGAAATCATACTTAACATAATATAACAACAGAAATACCAATTTCTGGTATTAAATCTATTGATTACTAACGGTGAGTCTTCTAATGGTGAGTCTTAATTTACAATTGACATTATTTAGACACATAAACATTGAAGCTCTAGGTGAAGGTTCAGAAAGACCTCCTTGACCAATTGGTTTTGTAAAGAACCCTGTATTCTGAGTATGATGAAACAAAGGGAAATTCCCATAAACAGTACTATCCATTTCATGCACCTGTATAGTCCCAGTAGTCTCAAGAGTGTTCTGTAACTTCTAGAAACACTGCATCTATAGTAGGGTGTTCTTGCTACAACTGTTGCCAACCCACCAACCTGCCTACTTTCTATTGGGAGACTCTCAGAGATGGATGTAGGGGAAGAATGATAAAGCAGATCAAGAAAACGAGAACAGGCCATGACCCTACACCCTTTTAGCAAACCAGATAAGATTCCCATGGAAATAGGACCTCATTTTTCCACCTAGGGATTCAAGGATTGAAAAAAAAAAAAAACATCTCTTTCAGGGTTTCTGTCCTGTGCCACCTGTATTCATTTTGTCATGGATTATTGAAGTATCTTTGAAGACCCAGTGTCATGGGTAACCAAAAACCTATGGCCCTTTTTTTGAGTCACTTTCAGATGAGCATGAGAGAAAAAAAAAATCTCACATGTAGAGGAGTTTGTTTTGATTTGTATACCCTGACAAACGACAGGCACTGAAGATCTGTCCCCTCCAACCGCCCACCGTCTCTGCATATGCCAGATAGGGTGAGGAAACCAAATCAAATTTCTAGGATTTGAACTGAAGGTTGGCTACTAAGACGATCCCCCAGTAGGTGTTACTTTTTAGAATCTGGTCTTCACTGTTAAATATCAAACCTATTGTGTCTCCAGTGTGCAGTTCATAAGTCCCTCCTACAGTCTGGATTTTAAAGTTGTTTGTTAGAGTCTGTACGGCATCCTTGTTTTTACGTAGCTGCACCTCAAAAGGAGCAACTCCTTTGTAAGTTGTATCAAAAACCACTTGTCCATAAATCAAATACAAGCCATTCTTAAGGATTGTCAGCTTCCAGTCAGATGTCTTATTCATGCAAGAAGGTTCAGGAGGTACCATTTGCCATTTTGAGGGTAATGGTCCTGGAAGAAGGGAGGGAAAAAGGAAGCATATTTATTTTATTATTTTATCCTTTTATATTTTTTAAAAATTTTCTTTTAGTTGTAGATGGACATAATACTTTTATTTTGTTTATTTAATTTATTTATGTGGTGCTGGGGATCGAACCCAGGCCCTCAACCACTGAGCCACAACCCCATCCCCAATGTTTTATCCTTTTCTTGATTAAATTCTTTAATACCTACAGGTTGTTTCTTTATATACTCTATACTAGTCTTCTTCAAACATTATTTTAATATTTTAAAGTAAAAGAAGTTGCAATTCCTAGGTATATCTCTTGCTCAGAGAGCTCTAGGGAAATATATTTGGCATAGAAAAACAAGTTAAGTGGCCCTGCATCTCTTGTCGATTAATGTTAATGGAAGGAAAGACAAAAGGAGGAAGGAAGCGAGAACTGCACACCAGGACTGGGGAGCTCGAGTGGCAATCCATGCTTTCTCCAGGTAAATCCTATTAACTTTGTGTTGCTTTACCAATGACACCTTCCTTAATTAATCCATATAAAATAACACTCTCCTGTCACTCTCTCCCTTTACCCTACTTTGTCTTCTTCATAGAAGCTGTTGGCGTGTAGCATATTAAAAATTAATTGGTATATTGTCTGTCTCATATACTTGAATATAACATCTTTGAGAACAAGTGCTTCTCTATTTTGCTTATTGCTGTATTCTCAACACTCATTTTTCGAGTCAGGGTCTTGCTATCTTGCCTAGGTTAGACTCAAGACTCCTGAGCTCAAATGATTTTATTATGGCTCTTCTCATCAGTGTATACGCATGTGTCATTCAAGACCTACATGGGCTATCATTATCTAAGCTCTCCTACCCCAGCTACTGGTGAATCCATGAGTTTATAAATAGAAATTACTTGACTGTTTAAATATGGGTATTCCTTGTTTAGTACTGTCACCAAGGGACAAAAAAGGTTTCCAGATCCTATCTACATTTTCATAGGTACATATGAGATTTAAATATTTACCTCCTAGTTGGTTTTGAACAGCCATGTGATTTCAGGGCCCTAGGAGGTTCTTTTAAACCCTAAGTGCTTACCTGGCCTGTTCTCTAATTCTCTATAATTTGGGTTATAGAAGACAAAGCCCTGCAGAGTTAACATTTCAACTTAAGTTCTCATTCATGTATAAATGACTAACGTTAAGACATGGAGGACAGGTTCTGGAGGAGAGTGAAAGAGAGGTGATTAGAGCAAGAAACAACCTCCCTGAGCCCCAAGCAAGCTCTTGCTCCTTGACCTGTAATGGCAGGAAGTACTGTCACTATTTCTCCTATTCATTCAGCAATGGGGTCACGGAAGAACTTCCTTAGATCGCTAGAGTTTCTCAACTTTTACCACATGCAGGAGGAATTTCCAACTTAGCATGAATTCCATACCTTTAACTGGCAAAACAAAAATAAGACAGAAAAGCAGGGACAAATAGACAGAAATTTTCTAATCTCTGCAAGCCCAGGAAGCCTGGAGATTTGAGTGATATGGGAATTCGGGGGTTGCAGAGTTAGCAGTGAATTCTCATCTTCTGCTCTCAAATGGAATGGTGTTTGTTTGACCTGAAACCTATAAACACCAAAAATGTATTTACTTGAAGTTTTGTATGTATTCTAAGAAATATTCTAATGCTCCAGGTAATCATTAACTTTAGTGATTTTATTTTCTAACAAATATCAGGTAACTATAAGGGAAAGTAACTCAGAAACTAAGTGAAGAAAGGAAAAGAGCAGAGAAAGTGGCCACTGCCTTAATTCATTCCTCTTCTACACATTTGACACCAGCTGTGTTGTCTCCACGAACCTCCCATGTCATCTCCTGGACATTAGCAATATCTGAAACGTGAGCAGTGCTTTGGGAAGCACTTGTAAAAACCTGAAACGTGTTGTCCTTATCAAAACAGAATTAAAAGTCAATTCCTGTGTCTCAGGGAACACAGGCTTTCTTGAGAGCATCGTTTCGTCTTATATCAAAAACTAAGACCAGTCCAAGGGAGGAATGCAAGGGAGGCTACTCACCAAACTTGGCCTGGCAGAAGTCTGTAGCAGCCTGCTGTGGAAGGAAAAGAGGAATTGGTCAGGATGACAACATATCACTGTTGTCTTGACTGACTGATTTAAAGCTTCAGAATTCTGAAGCAAACCACTTAACCACAGCCATAAAAGGAAAAAAAAATCCCTCCCTCCCTCCACCGTGTCCCACTCTCTGTTTCCCTGGACAGGTGACCAGCTCCATCCTTTCCCTCTCATTACCTAGCTCTCCTTGTGGGTCTTTCACACAAGATTAAGGTCTTATTCCAACTGATGTCTACCCACAAGACCACTACAGATCTCGGCCCTTTCCCTCTGGCTCTAAACGTTTCTTATAAACAGCAATCAGACACCCCAGAGACTGTGCAAGGTGACCTATTAGTACGTGGAGGAAATAATGGAGTTTCTACTTATGTTCATCTTGATTTAAAATAATGGGAAAGTAAGTTCCAAAAATATCTACAACTCTGACTTGATAAAGTCATCCTTGCTCATTGATTATTCATCCTTGATTAGTCAGATAATCACACCTCACACAAGCAACTGCCATAACCTCAGAAATGGGACCAGCAGTTTCCAACTGCTGCCATGTGCTGAAGTTTACATACTAAAAGAGGTCATCAGTTGTGGTTGATTTACAAATACAGATATTTAAATTCTAAATGCTCTAAGACACTTTGTACGAAGACAGTGTTATTACAGCTAAACCAAGGGACCTACCTGATTAGACTTGGCCACCCACTGGCAGAGAAATAGGCAAAAAATGGAAAAAGGTAAAATAATTTTTATGCAGTTTGATCAAACTGGGGAGAAACAACTAGATGGGTCCCACAGAAGCAGTTCCCATTTACAGAAACAAAAGCCAATGACATACTTGTGTACATCTAGCTAGGCCAGAGAATATGTCAGTTTTAGCTCCCTTCGCCTGGTCCTCAGCGTGAGGAGTTTTTATTCTCAGCATGAGGAAGTTTGGGAGCTCTCTGTTTCGATTAGGTACAAGCACGATTTTTTATTTTATTTTTTTTTTTTTGTGCTATCAAAGTTCTTTGGTTTCCTGGTGACAAAAAGACTTGTGACTTTTTTGAACTTAAAAGTTTGGTGCAGGGCTGTGGTTGTGGCTCAGTGGTAGAGCGCTTACCTAGCAGGTGTGAGGCCCTGGGTTCAATACTCAGCACCACATAAAGATAAATAAATAAAATAAAGGTATTGTATAAAAACAAAGATTTATACGTGTTCTGTCTTTAGGATTTCTCTGGCTGCTATGCTGGAAGTGAACTAAAGAGGCAAGGACAAGAGCAGTGAGAACAGAGAAGAAATCATTGTGTTCTTCTTGGCAAGAGAACAAGGGCCACTGACTAGGGAGCCAGGGTGGAGATGGGGAGAAGCTTGGAAGAAAAGGGCTGACTGGGATGCCTGACAGGAACATGGGACAGGGCGTGAGAGAGGCAAGTGTGACACCAGGGTGACGCCAAGGTTCTGGGCCGAAGTGCCAGGAAAGCTAGTTGCTGAGATGGGCACAGTGAATTTAGAGGGGGCCCAGTCAGGAGTTGGTTTGGGAGATGTTACATTCATGATGATTAGTAGGTGTCCAAGAAAGGGGTTGAGTAGTCAGCAGGACATAAGGGGTCCTGGTGATACAAATCTGGGTATCTTCAGCTTGCTGCTGTAAGTTGTGAAGTTGTGTGAGACCGTCAGGTCAGGGAGTGCAGATGGTGATGAACACCAGGACACTGCCGTGTTCAGGGGTCAGAGAATGAGGAACCAGCAGAGGAAACTCTGAAGGAAAGGCAGTGAGTCTGAGAAGAAAGTGTCTTAGGGAGAGGAGTGACCAGCTGCTATCAAATCCTTCTGATAGGTACGAAAATAAAGGGCAGAGAATGGATCGGTGGCTCTAGTAACAGGGCAGTCATTGGAGTTCCTGACAAAAGTAGTTTCTGTGATGTGATGAGGGAAGAAGCTTAATTAGAATAGATTTAAGGATAAACAAGAAAAGAGAAACTGGACCAGTATTGCTCTCCAGGAAAGGGAAGAACTGGGCGGAGCCTGGCTGGTGCCAAGTCAAAGAGGCTGGTGCCAAGTCAGGACAGAAGCAGTATTCAAGGACACAAGAGGTAGACGGGTGGCTATGAGTCTTCTTCCCTCACACTCCTGTTTCCTCTTGAAACCTCAAGGCAAAACTGTCAGCTGAGTGTGAGAATGGGAACAGATGTTTGATGTCTGAAGAGAATCCAAGTCCAGTGGAAAGGATGAATGGACCGGGAAATTTTAGGCTGCTTCTAGAGCAAAACTGAAATCCCAGTTAGCATACATATGTTGGAAATTATAATGAGAACATTTTATTGAGAAGGAAGTAGAGTAGAAAAGTCTGGAAGCCACCGTTCTAAGAAATAAATCACTGGATTCCCTGTCACTGATTTTGTTCTTGTAATTTTTTTCTCCTCATATTGGTGGTCTTAGGAGAGAAGTTGAAATTCAGTTTAGATCAACCCCTGATAGGCATGTAACAGAGCTTCTCTGAACCCAACTTCCTCATCTGGAAAATAATAGCACAAAGCTCATTGAAGTTGTTGTTGGGGTTAAATGAGGTAATTCTAGTGAAGGGCTTTCCCATATAACCTGCTTGAACCTGTTCAATAAATATTAGCTATTTTGGTAATGATGCTGATTATAATGAAGAATTGACAAAAATTTAAGTACTAAATTCCCAACATCATTACAGCTTACAATAGCATTGAAAGCTAAAGAGATCAATTTAATGTTCTTAAGAAGTTTATGATCTTTCAGATGGCTGGGGTGGCACACGCCTGTAATCCCAGTGGTTGGGAGGCTGAGGCAGGAGGATTGCAAGTTCAAAGTCAGCCTCAGCAACTTAGTGAGGCCCTGTCTCTAAATAAAATATAAAAAATGGCCTGGGGATGTGCTCAGTGTTTAAATGCCCCTGGGTTCAATCCCTAGTACCAAAAAAAAAAAAGTTTATAATCTTTCTAGAAAGACATGATTACATACACACAAAGCAATTAGGTAACAATATAAGTATAAATGAGTGCCAAGATACATTCCATAGATCTCATGCCAGGCACCACAGTGTATAAAAAGTATAGAGAAAATTCAAGACCATGGTTCTATGAATTGCCAGAGCCAGAAACTACAGATACTGTATTGCAAGCTGCTTTAATATCTAGATTTTACTATATAGAGCTATAGAAATTGCCACTGTGGTTTTCTGTAATTATTGCCATAAATGAAGTCTAATTGAAAAATTATCAGGTTGGCTGAAAGGTATGGCCTTTGAGGAAGAGATAAATTGGGAAAGAATATCCATATTGTTAAAAGATTTTGTTAAGTTTACATTCATTGTAATCTCACTAATAGTAATGTTGCAAACACTAATCGCCATCTGTTGAGAGCATAGCACTTGTCAAGCTTGTCAGGCACTGTCCTATCTCATTAGTCCTTAAAGCAACTCTGTAAGAATTGGCATGATCCTTTACAAATGAGGCAATGAGGAGACGCCTAATTCAGTAACTAGCCCAAGGTCAGGAGACTGTAAGAGGCAAGGCTTAGATCCAAACCCAGCGTGTCTTATTCAGAACTCCACAGGACTACCTGTGGGGCAGTTTCTATTTATAATTCTGATGATGTTTGAAAGGAGTAAGTACCCACTTATAAAGAAGGGCATGGGACTTCCAGTTTCACTTGTTTTTGCTTAGAGGGATCAGTTGTTCTTGTAACCTTACTTCAGTTTAAGCCTAGACTTAAATAGTTGAGCTCAAAATGGCAAAAACTCAATTCTTTTTTTGAAGCAACCCTAAGCAGATCATCACTTGAGTGCAAGTACAGCTTCCCCTTCTGGAAGTGTCCTTTATTTCACTGTAACAGGGGACTTTACTGAACATTTGGTTTCTTAGAGACAACTTACTTATGTGAGGTTATGTTCTCTGGAGATTGACCACACTCCTTGAGCTCAAGCCTATCCTTTTAGTTAACCATTTAGTTAAATGAATCTTTCAGGAGAGGAAATGATTTGTTTTTTTCTCCCAAGGAAATATCTATTGGTGTAAAATGAGCCAAACTTCCCATCTAACATTTGTAAAAGTGGGGATTTGTATATAAAAATTGAGTGGAGAACAAAATAAAACTTCTGGGTCCATGAGAAGGTGGAAGTGGCTGCCTCACAATGACTCACCGTCTGCCAGCCACTCAGATCTCCTCTCCAAAGAAGTTTATTAATGGCCAAAAGGGAAAGGGAGGTGCAGGCAGGTGGAAAGTGGAGGCTCATCAGAGAAACTAGCCTTCTAAGCATCCTGTCACATTTTCCTAAATTTGAACAAACTCTGGACTATCTTTTCATTGAAAAGCTTCATGTTCTTTAGGAGAGAGGATCTAGAATCATAGCTGAAAAATGTGGATTAACCAAGTTTGATTCTGGCAAGAGGTGTCCTTTGAGAAGGTATTTGCCTCCCATTCTAGTCATGGTGACACCTACATTCAATGTTCTTCAGAGCCATCTGCCTAATAAAACTTGAAGTTTCAGAAGGAAGCCTTTCTAAATGGAAGTTATTGCTATTCTCATCATTCCTCTTCTTCAGAAACCTAAATGCTCAGAGATTCTGGCAATTCTTTTCTTTCTGTTCAAACTTCATTGCTCTAGAAAGTCCACACATATTTTTGATACATCCCTGAGAGAGAAGGTCTGTGATTAGGAGTGCCTCTGATGTAGTAGGACCACATCTTTGAAATCTTCTTGTCAGTACCTTTAGAAAAATGTTTCTGTACTCACACCCCAGCTCTTCCTTAAGAAGGGCATATACCCAAGGTGCAGTCTTCAGATTAAGAAGGGCATATACCCAAGGTGCAGTCTTCAGATGTACCCCCAAATGGGTTCACTCCTGAATTATATAATGTTTCCAATTTTCTTTTTGGTAACAGTCATCAGAGAAAATCTTCTAGTAAAGAAGCTAACTTATCTCCATTCCCATGGACAATCCCATTCTCTGGTCCCACATCTTGCACTGCAGCTCAGTGGGAAATTCCTGATCAGCATCAGGGGCTTCCCAGATAGGCACTTACTTCCTCCTTCTTCCATGAAGCCTTCCTGGATTACTCCAACCCAAAGTCTACACCCACTTTTGAATTACTAAAGCTTTGTGTACATACCGATGTTAGATAAATTATTGATCATTCTATTTTATAGCAAGCAGCAACATTATAATAACAAATCCATTCCCCTACCACTGTTTTTCAGATGAAAAAGCAAAGAACCAGAGAGATTAAATGATTTTCTCAAATTTAAATAGCTGATTATTGAGAGACCTGGAACCAGAATCCATATTTTTTTTACTCCTGGATCAGTGCTATTTCCTCTCTCAAAGACATGCTAACCACATGTAACCTACCTTTTTCTGCCCCTCTATTATCTTCAGGAATCTTTTCCCTCTACAAGATTGTAGCTTGCCTACAATTTCCTGGGGAAAGGCACCATGTTTTATGCCTTTGTTTGT
Organism: Marmota flaviventris; assembly: GCF_047511675.1. NCBI lineage: Eukaryota > Metazoa > Chordata > Mammalia > Rodentia > Sciuridae > Marmota > Marmota flaviventris. Next base: position 102,994,987 of record NC_092509.1, on the reverse strand, counting down.
CCTCTCAAGAAGGTATAGCAGAGTTCCAGAAAGGCAAAACATACTCCACAGGCATTTGCCAATCCGTTGACTCAATCAATTATCTTTTACATCTAGCTCAGTTCTGCAGCTAACATTTAGCACTTCCTGATACCTTTGTCTCAAAACACACAAATAAGCTCCAAAAACCATGCCATTATAAGATCAAGATTATATTTACTGTATTTGCACTCACAGGTCTCTTCCTTCCAATTATCTCTACAATACTGAGGAGTAATGAAAATAACTAGACTAACAAACAAGTAAAGGATCCTAATAAACAGTCATCTCAGGTTCTGCTTCCTCCTTACCTTGAGTGGGAGAAAAGGAAGGATTAGTGCACTGAAAGAGCAAACCGTCAGAAGTATTGCTGAGCAGAGGAGCCATCGCTTATAGGACCATCTCTGTGCTCCCTGGGGACCTGGGTAGCTTAAAGGCATGTTCTCCATGTGGCTCAAAATCCTTTTCTGGAGAAATGAGAGCTGTGAAAAGTAGACACTCACAAGTGATGGGTGAAGGATGCAATGTCATGTTTTGTAGCATTATGGTAATTAGAAGTGGGTGTGGGAGGCGGAGTTTTCCTTCTGTCAGTGTTGGAAAACGATACTTCCAGGCTAAGTGCTGACTCTCATTCGGCACCTGGCCAAATACACGCAAGGACTGAAAGGCTTACAGCCAACACAAACACAGGGGGGGAAAAAAAGAAAGAGACGTACAAGGGAAGTTCAGAGGAAAATCTTTCCTGAAGCATGAGGAAGTGTAGTGCTGGCTACAGTGTGCTGTGGTCTATGCCCAGCTGGGGAAGCCTTCCTAATCATTTCCAGTGGAGAAAATTACTTTTATAAGAAGAAATAAAGTTTGAAATAAAAGTTTATAATACGACAGATGTCATGGACAGTGAAGCAGTGTGTTGGGGAACTGGATGCATCATTTAGAAAAATACTCTTAATGAAGTCATCATATAAGCATACCTTATGTACATACAATTTTATTGTCAGGTGCACCTCGATAAAGCTGAACAATATCAAATGTATTACTAGAATTTAATAAAAAATTTATAAACACAACAAACTCAATTTGTCATATTTCACCATTTAAAAACTCTGAAGTGTCAATGCTGGAATCAAATAGAAATCAAGTTATCATATGAAAGGCTATTTTCCTACAATTTGTCACCAGCCTGAACTTAGACTCTGTTTTATAAACAAGTGTGATTTCTTTCTGTCATCAAAATGCTGATTTACTACAAAATTGAGGAAGCCTTCTGTCCTCAGTAGTCTGTCCATCTGTTGAAATGGGGCACCTACTACCTTCTGTACCTCGGAAAGTACACCTGGCATCAGGCCTAGGGGGAACCTGAGCTTTTCCTTCATGTAGACCCTGAGAGCCATGCCTGGTACCACCTAGCTCCTACCTGCTCTGTGGCTTTAGGCTTATTACTAGACTTCTCTAAGCCACAACTTCCTTAACTGTAGAGAAAATTTCTACTTCATAATACTTTTGCAAGAATGAAATAAATGTGAAAAGTTTAGTTTATAAGGAATGTTTCATAAGAATTAATTTATCTTTTCTCCGCCGTCTTTAGAAATGTGTTGATGGTTAATTCCATTATGAAATCCCAGAAAAGAAAGAGAATTCATTATATTTCCCATGGGAAATAATTCAACTGAAATTCACTTAAATGAAAGGAGATAAGATGAAAGGATTTTTTAATATATTTTTTTTAGTTTTCAATGGATCTTTATTTATATGTGATGCTAAGAATCAAACCTAGTACCTCACATGTGCGAGGCAAGCGCTCTACCACTGAGCTATGACCCTAGCCCAAGATGAAAGGATTTCAAAGAAAAAAAAGAGAGAGAAATAAAGATTTTTTTAAAAATTAGAAAAAAAGAGATTTAACATCCTCTTTTTTCAGAGAGGAAGCTAAGAGTAATAGGCATGGAGTGGTGCCTTGAACCACTAACAGGTGGTTAATAATGAAGAGCAGATCCAAGCCCAGGATACTATTTTTGGAACTGAACTATCCTGTTTTGACTTGGCCCTATTTTAGCTTGATAATAAACCATTCCTGAAGAGGATGATCACACAGAGCAGCAGATGTTTTAGGCTCTGTGCTCTGTGCAGTTCAGGGGTGAGTGACAGCCTGGCTCTCCATCAAGGAGGGTGCCTTGACCTCCAGCTCCTGCCTTGTGCCACGCCTGGAGCTGGAGTGCAGACCCTCGGGCTCTGGACTTAAAGGGACCACTGAAAAGGAGAGCCATTTCCTTCTTGCTTTTTTGGTCTGTTTCTTCTCCTGTCCCCTCTCCAAGTTTTAGGTGGAACTGTCCTGCTTACTCACTTCAGTAAACATTTATTCACATGAGGAACCATTGCAGATAAATCCAGTTCCTCCTTCTGTCCTTGATGGAGGTTAGGCTTTGGTATATCTTAATGAATGATTTTAACTTCATTGATAGCATCTGAAGAAAAATGATACTCTTATCTCATGAAGGCTACATTCCAGGCCTCTCCATGAAACAGGGCTTAGAAATGAAGAATCTTCAAGTTAGGACAGGTGACAGTAGGACAGGCTTTTTGAAATTCCACAGTAATGAGTCAGAGTTGGCACCTTTTTGTTATAACCTATGAGGATTGCATGTGATGTCTCAGAGTCCGACAAGAGGTAGATGACCCACAAACTCATTGTGTTTATGGCCTGTCCTGGCTCAGCTCTCTGAGGATGAGATTTTTAAAAACTAAGTCCACCTAGCAAATCAAGTTTGAATATTTACTATCTGCCCACTATTCTACTAAAAGCTTTGGGGGATATAAATTTAAAAAATCACAACTGCTGAGGAATCTGCCAACCAATCATATGATAAACTTACAAACAGGGAGACAGATGCTCAAATTAATACTGCATATAGAGCAAACCTCAGAAAATAGATCTAAAAAATCTAAAATCATAGAGAAAAGGATACTCTTTCTTGAAAGAGTGATAAAATTTGAGGAGTAACTGTTCAGAGGTATAAGCTTCTGTAAAGGTTAAAGATTAAAAATAGAATTTATAAAGTAACAAACCTCCCAGCCTTTTTCCTGTGTATGTGTGTGCGTGTGCGGTGCTCCATATCATGCATGCTAGGCAAACACTCCACCACCGAGCTGTACCCTGAACCTCCTCGTCATTCTTACTCAAGAGCTGCAAATGGGGGAGTTTCTGAACAAAACAGTAAAGAAATTCTTTCTGTATTTTTCTGATTGAAAAAAGAAAAAAAAAAGGATCCAAACTATGTTTAAGAAATTTTAACTGTATTCATAACTGCTTTGAAATCTCAATGAATCAATTATATAGCAACTTGAGTTCAGTTATTGACTAAACCACACTAAATGCATTAGTCACCTACTTTGTGCCAGCTGTGTGCCTTCTAGAACTGTGCACACTCATCACATTTGAACCTCAAGCTGCCCTGGACTGATATCTCTGTCTATAAAAATGATGAAAGTGACACTCAGGAGGGTGAATCATTTGTCCATGGAGGTAGAAGAGGGAATGAACCCTCATCTGTTGCCTCACTTAACATTTCTTCTGCCTCTTATGCTAAAGGGTGTCAAGAAGATCCCTTCTGGAGTATATAGGGTGGGGAGTGTAATAAGGTCTTTGGGAAACTGATACCACTTTCCTCCCAAATCCTGCATTGCTCTGGTCTCACTCCTTACCACATTTTCCTTATGCAACTGTTAATCATGATTTTATTCTTGTGTTTGGTGTCACATGTTCAGTCACATTCAGTATGTCAGAATTCTGTGAAAAATAGTACCCGTGTGACTTTGGCCACTCTGAGAATTGAAGTATTCATAGTCATAACAAATAGGGCTCATTTGGCTTGAAGATATTTGGATATAGATAAATAGGTGAGAGAGATGGAAAAAAGTAGACAGATATGATAGTGTAAAAAGAGTCTTAAACTTGGAACTTTATGAAGGCAACAACAGTGTCTATTAAAATTAATAAATGCCTTTTCTATAAGAAGTGTATGTATAGCTCAGTATGCATAAGTAAATATGTGTACAGACATGTATATAGACATGCATGTGCAAATGTGCATATGATAAGATGATAAATTCTAAAAGACACATAGAAGTTCTCATAGCAATCTCCAGGACATCCTCTCTAAAGAACTAGTTTGACCCCGATCAAGATGGCCTAGGAAATATTTTTAAGTTCAAATTATGTTTTTTTTAACTTAAAGACCTTTTTTTAGTTGTAGATAGGGACAATACCTTTATTTTATTTACTTTTGTGGTGCTGAGGATCGAACCCAGTTCTCCACACATGCGAGACAAGCGCTCTACCACTGGGCCACAACCCAGCCCCAAGTTCAAATTATGTTTTGATTTCACATCTGGGGACTCTTGTTTTGTTGTTGTTTGTTTGTTTGCCCCACATTGTCTTGCTTTGTGCTGTTTTTGCAAGTCTTCTTTTTTGGAACTCTTACCAAATTCTTCATTCTCTATTTTACAACTGCTCAAGTGCAGTTGTAAAGTAACAGGTCTACTGGCCAATTTTCATTCATGACTTTCTGTGTTAGCCATCCGCCTTCCTGCCAGTCTTTGGCTGTGGGTATTATAGGTCCCTGTCTCTCTACCCTGAGTCCTCTGTCAGTGGCAAGATATTTAGGGGATGTGTAGGTGTACGTCCTTTCTAGACTAATCAGCACTGTGTCAGTATCCTGGCTGTGGGAGATGCATCTTAAACACCTTTTGATGAGAAATGTGGCTTCCTGCTTGGAATCTGTACTGAAAATAGATTTTCCATTGTGCAATATGGCATGACGCTACCTATTTAAAACCATCAAACATCACCTTGGAACCTGTAATGAATGGGCATTGCTGTTAAATCATACCTTGCCTAATATCACATGGAGAATTATGTATTTTACCTATCAACTAGTTGAATAAGAAGGTCTTAAGAGTCCTGGAACAAAGTATTCTCCCCACAGCTGCTGGTTTTCATAGGCCTTCAAAAGGGGGTTGGGGAAGTATTTTCCCTTGACTCTTCTCTTTGGTTTCCCCATTTGGCAAAGTCCTAAAATAACTCCTCCAAACTACTGCACAACAGCTCCACTGGAGAACACTCAGCACATTCACTAATTTCAACACCACTTAGAACATATGTTCATATAGAAATCCACAAGACACTTTCTCATCTGCTTTTTCATTTTTAGTGTTGACCTGTAGCATTCAAATGTAGGCATTGAGGTTCATAGCTAGATTGTTTTTATTTGGGCAATGAATAAGAAAAAATAGACTTTTTTCTTAACCCCTAACTACAACAACAGAACAATATGTTACCCCCCCCCCCCATTCATTTAGGAAACATTTATTGAATGCCTTCTCTGTACCAAGTACAGTATTAGACAAGGGCCAGTCTATCTTCCCATTTGTTGTTGTTGTTTGTTGTTGTTGTTGTTGTTTTCTTACCAGTAGCTAGGGAAAAGGACAAAAGACCTACATAGGGAGAAGTGTGAACACTAAATACTTGACCTTCCTAAAGGGCAGGGAAAATTTTATTAAAAAGGTAGTGTCCAGGCTAAGATGTAAGTCTGAAGAGAGGTTAGGCAAGTGAAAAACATCTCATAGTATTTCACTCTCCTAGGCCAATCAATTACTATTTTTAAAATTTTTTTTAATTTATATGTGTCAGCGGAATGCATTACAATTCTTATTGCACATATAGAGCACAGTTTTTCATATCTCTGGTTGTATACAACATATATTCACACCAATTCGTGTCTTAAAACATGTACTTTGGATAATGATGATCATCACATTTCACCATCATTAATTACCCTCTTCCTTCTCCCTTCCCCTCCCACCCCTCTGCCCTATCTGGAGTTCGTCTCTTCCTCCCATCCTCTCCCTCTCTACCCCTCTACGAATCAGCCTCCTTATATCAGAGAAAACATTTGGCATTTGGTTTGGGGGGATTGGCTAACTTTACTTAGTATTATCTTCTTTAACTCCATTATATTAATGAAGTTTCTGAATAGTATGATATACAAATATATGGTATACAGCATAGTATATAAATATATATTTAATATTAATGAAAATGTTCATGTGTAGTATTACAGTGTTTCAGGCAGTGTACTTGGAAATGTAGAAGTGAAGAGGAATAAGTTAATGTCTCTGATGTTAAGGAATCTGTCACCGAGTCACTGTTGATTCTTAGATAGGTGCGCCTTCCAAAATTGCATTGAAAATATAAGGTTGCAATCACAGATCTTCTTTGTATGATCTTATGTAACTTCTCCAGAGTTATAAGGTAATTCAGTTCAGCTGAGAATCCACCAAGCATCTAGTGATTTGGGCTAAGCTATCTGTCTATCCAGTTTGGTGACTCAAGCCATGCATACAGTAAGTAGCATGTTCCTCTGTAAAGAGGAAGAAATTTCAGGCTGGGATGCCAGTGGAAAAAAACACTGAATCACAAGCAACATTGTGGAACGCTGCTTTCTTGAAATGGGGCCAAATGAAGGCAGCAGGCTCTTTCCATTTGCTAAATAAAGAAGCCACACCCCTGAAGTGTTATAGATAAAGATTAGGTACCATGCTTTCTTTGCCCAATAAGCCTAAGGGAAGTCTCTGGCTGACAGTAAGGATAGTCCTCCTCCTCACACGTATACAGCTTCCTACATCTCCTACCTATAGGTCCCTTGTCCCACAAATTCCTAGAATATGTCAGGTGCCAGCCTCTCTTGTTGCAACACCACCAAGTGATGATTTCAAGTGTCGACCACCCCACACACACACCCCCACACCCTCACACAAAGGGAAGGTAGAAAGTGAAAGACTAACAACAAGGACACATGTATGTATTAAGGCCTCGTTCCCTTCCAGGCACCATGTTTAAATTCAAGGACTTATTTATTTAATAGTCACAACATTATAAAACAGACATTATTAACTCCATTTTACAGATCACAAAATTGAAGTTAAGAGATGTTTAACAACCAAAATTATGCAACTAGTAAAGTTCAAATTCATATAATTTTAACTCTAAAATTTATTCTTTCCATTGTGCCTTGATATATAAATGGGTATGTGAACTTGACTTCAGTAGGGGAAAGACTTTTAAATGAGAAATAATTGGTAATGTTAAGGATCCCTATGTGCCTCACTTCTTAATATGGCACACCAGGATTTCTTTTGAAAGAAAAACCCTTAGTAAATAAATGCATTTTTAAGCAGGAATGATTTTTTGCTCTGTGTTCAATTTCATATTCTTTCTCTCTTTCCTCCTTAATCACAAAATGACTCAGATTTCCAGATGGAGCCATATTTTAAATCAAGATTTAAATTAGCATAAATATGTTAAATGTAGTGGTAACCACAAAAGTATTTCCTGCTGTGGAAATTTTCCCATAGTACTCAATTTTTCTTAAAAGAAAATGATGCTGAGGATAAAAGAATACTCCAATACTATTTATATGCATCCATTTATTTTAACTCTGATTCTTCTGTTTGTTTAAGGATTACAGTCATAATACTCAAATTTGTGGGAAAACACTGAGTCTAAGGAAGTGTTAATTTAAAAGGAAATCTAGACTCAAGTGGAGTTGTGGAAATCAAGTGGAGGGGTTTATTGTGGCAGTTTCATTGAAGAAGAAAATAGAGCTCAAAGGGAGGGGAGATGGGACAGTAACTGTGGTAGGGACACAGGTGATTTCAACAACCATTGATGTCACTTATGAATTTGCTGAAAGCACAAAGACTGGTGTGAAGAGTCTCTAGGTAATAACAATATCAGCAGCGATCACTGCAGCAGAAACTTAATATTGACTGAGCTCTTCCTCTCGATAAACAGGAATCATCAACCCAAAACAAAGACTTGACCATGGTGATCTGAAAAGCAGGAAATGTATATTTTCTACGAATGGGCAAGGCGTGTGGTTTTTTTCAGTGAATAGAGGGCCAAGAAGACTAAATAGCATGGATTTCTAAACAAGTGAGCTAAAGGGAAAATGGGCTCTACGTCCAGCCTACCTTCGTGGACCTCAGTCTCACTAGTGGCTTGGAGCTAGTGGATAAGCTAGCAGACATAGCTGCTTCTGGTGTTCCTTAGTATTAGGAGGAGTGGAGATGACCTCAGGGCAATAAGTTGATGAGGTGGAAAGAGCCCAGACAAGGGGTCATATTTTCATAATACAAGGTTTTGTTCTGGAAAATTGTATATGTGGAGGGGTGACAGTAGAAGATATAGACTATAACCTCAAAAATGTACAAACCATTAAAGGGAAACAAAAAACTGAATTATTTCATTAAATATACTTCTTTAAAATAAATTTGAAAGTATAACTGCAGACGTTTTGGGGAAGCATGGAAAGGCACAGTAATAATTAAAATCATGCATAATTATACAATCCAGATACAACCACTGTCAGCTTGCAGATTTTATTTTGTATGTATATTATTTATTTATCTATCTATTTATGTATTTTTGGCACCAGGGGTTGAACCCAGGGGCACTTAACCACTGAGCTATATCCCCAGCTCTTTGTTATATTTTATTTAGAGACAGGGTCTCGTTGAGTTGGTTAGGGCTTTGCTAATTTGCTGCAGCTGGCTTTGAATTCACGATCCTCCTGCCTCAGCCTCCCTGGTTGCTGGGATTATAGGCATACAAAAATATGATTTAAAATCCCAAATTCAGAAATTTATTTTTTTACTAACTGATGCCAAACATTGCCCTTTTTGAATCACCTTGACCCTACCATATACCTATGAGCTTGTAACAACTGGGGAAGAGGTGATATGGATATGACCCACTTTCTCACCCTCTTATATTACCTGTACCTTGGACAACCTTTCAACATAAGCAGCCGGTAAGGCATATGTGGATTTGGAGGTAGAGAAGGCAGACTACTCAGGCCAATGAAGACCATTAGTTGAGATTTGGATTTATTTTACTGATCCATGATCCCTTTAGATGGCCCATTAAGTGGCTGTAGGGTATGTACAAGTGGTCAGGGGTGTGTATTCATTTCCTTTTGGTGCCATAACAGATTATCACACATTCAGTTGTTTGAAATAACTCTCATCTCATAGTTCTGAAGGACAGAAGTCTGGCGAATTCAACTGGGTGCTCTAAAGAGTCTCATAAGCCTGAAGTCAACATGTAGACAACGTGCCTCTTATCTGAAGGCTCTTGAGAAAAATCTGTTTCTAGACTCCTTCTAGTAGTTTACAGGATTTAGTTCTCCACCTTCAAGCCAGCAGTAGTAGATCAAGTCCTTCTTATGCTTTGAATCTGACTTCAGTCACAGAAAGTTCTCTGCTTTTAAGAGCCCTTATGATTACATCAGGACCACTAGGTAATTCCTGATAATCTCCTATTTTAAGGTGCATAATCTCATTAAATCTGCATAGTCCCTTTGGCTATATAAGGTAATACAATCATAGGTTTCCAAAGTTAGGGTATGGACATCTGTGGGTGATCTTTCTGCCTACCACAGGAAGCTGGCCATCCCTTTGCCGCTTTCTGACATCAGGAAGTTTCAGAAGAACACTGCGGCGTCTTCTCTCCATTCCCAGTGGGTTATTTCCAGGGGTCTGGTGCAGGTTCCCCTTTCCTCCAGACAGTCTTTTGGGGTCGGTAACCACCCTGCCCATTACTCCCCCAGTGATGTGGTACATTCAGGTTAAACTGATGTCATGCCTGCCTTGTTCTGTGGAGATGGGAGGCAGACATGAAGAGGAGCCATGCTCTCTTTCACACACCGCAGGCAGCTCTTGAGAAGGCTTTTACTCATAGACGTTCTTTTTTTTTTTTTTAAATTGCTTTTATCTTTTAAATACATGGTAGCAGAATGAATCACAATTCTTGTTACACATTTACAGCACAATTTTTCATATCTCTGGTTGTATATAAAGGGACATGTACTTTGGATAATGATGTCCCTCACATTCCACCATCATTGCTAACCCCCTGACCCTTCCCCTCCCCTCCCACCCCTCTGCCCTATCTAAAGTTTGTCTGTTCCTCCTATGCTCCCTTTCTCCCTGCCTCACTATGAGTCAATCACCTTATATCAGAGAAAACATTCGCCGTTTGATTTTTGGGGGATTGGCTAGCTTCACTTAGCATTATATTCTTCAACTCCATCCATTTACCTGCAAATGCCATTTTATTCTCTTTTAATGCTGAATATTTCATTGTGTATATGTGCCACATTTTTTTTAATCCATTCATCTGCTGAAGGGCATTTAGGTTGGTTCCACAGATCAGCTATTGTGAATTGTGCTTCTATAAACATTGATGTGACTGTGAACCTGTAGTATGCTGTTTTTAATCCCTTTGGGTATAGACCGAGGAGAGGGATAGCTGGGTCAAATGGTGGTTCCATTCCCAGTTTTCCAAGGAATCTCCATACTGCTTTCCATATTGGCTGTGCCAATTTGCAGTCCTACCAGCAATATATGAGTGTGCCTTTTTCCCCAATTCCTCACCAACACTTACTGTTGTTTGTCTTCATAATAGCTGCCATTTTGACTGGAGTCAGATGGTATCTTAGAGTAGTTTTGATTTGCATTTCTCTAATTGCTAGAGATGGTGAACATTTTTTTCATATATTTGTTGATTGATCGAATAGATGTTCTTCTAATACTTTCCCTTATTGCCACGATCCCTTCTCCCCAATTCTAGCAATTTTTCTACATAGGAAAAAGAACATTTGTTAGAATGCCCTGCTTTCTAAAATATGAAACAGAACTTTTTCTAACTTGTAAGTTGGACCTTAGAACGTAACATTCATTTGTGTACTCTTGGTTGTGAGTTCTCTTTGTAGCAATTGCTCCACTTCCACCAAGGTGTAAGGCATTAAAGAGGAAGAGAATGAATACAAATTTTTGTATAAAACTTTGTAATCATATTTTTCATACAGTTCCATAACCTGGTTTCAGATTTAGATAGCATAACTGTCATTGTGTTTAAATAATTCAGAAATTGATAAATTAATAGATGCATAGAATCCATATTAAGTGGATATAGCAATACACAATTGTTAGAGTTTCTTTAAAGACTGTAGGCTTTTTAAAAATATTAAGGACATAAAGAATATCATCAAGGGATTTCACATGTATATGTCTCCTTCTTATTTGATGTTAACAACATTTTTAAAATCCATAGATTAAATGGGCCATAACCTCTAGAAAAGTTATTAAAATTGTTGTCTATGTCCTCAACCTTATTATCTGAGCTCAAAAATGGGCATAATGGTGATCAAAGTGTGAGATGAGGGTTTATATAGAGTCGATGCCTAAGCTCTACCTAGTATTCCTTCTGGTACACCAAAGTCTCTTCAGCCAAGGGGCAAGATTGGCTAAATTCATGGTGAGGAGATACAGTACACTTTTGTAGCTGAAGGAGTCTAGCCATTACAAATTGAAATTTTTGTTTGTTTGAAGGGGACTTTCAGTATGTTTTTTCCCTGGCTTCCTGCTCAGGGGAAACTTATTCCAAATTAGGATAATAAGGGTCCTGCCTCATGGCAAGAATCTGCTTTCTAGAAATACCAATATCAGAGAAGCCAGTATTAAACAAAACAATCTTTCAGCCTTTCCCTTTATCAATCTTGTGCTGGCCATCTGTTGGCATACTCTAAAATTCAATCAGATGCTGCCTCCCACAGAAACCACCTCCTGATTTAAGTGCTTCTTCTGCTATACCCATATTATATTGTGCTGTGCTTAGCTTACTTACATATCTTTTCTATTGCAGTGTATACAAATTTATAAATCATTTAATACTCAAAACCATTGGCTCATAGATGATATTCATGAATGGATGGGTGTTTTTACTAACATTAAGCCATCACAGAGCAGCAACCAGACCAGATTCAGCATCCAAGTCTTGCATCTCTAAGTACTGTGTTCATGCCAACATACCTCCATTAATCAGCTATGACCACAGCTAAGTCTATGTTGAGTCTTTTGCTTCACATTGAGCACCAGGGTTATTTATCCCATGGGCATCATAACATAGATAACAACATTTTATATTGTGTGGCTAAAGTCTGGCAGTCTTATCTGACTGTAACCCTTCACTTTTCCTCTCCTGTAATACTCTGAGGTCATACTGAGGAAAGGAAGTGAAGCAGTGTGTATACTCATTGTGTTGCCTAAGCCTGCATATAAACAGCATGACTCACACTGGTCTTGTCCATACTAAAAGCCCAGTAGCACCCAGCTCGTGGTTTATAGTTAACAGGATCTTACTAGACACCCTGTAGGCTTTGAGTTACTCAAGATTGCTCTGTATATCTGTTTCCTGATGTGTATCAAACCATGCTGTAATATAAACCTTGCCACAAAACCACATCCTTGTCAAAGAAGTAAATATAGTCATGCATTCTTACCAAGAGGATGACAGTGATCACCCGTCTCAGATGGACTGATCAGCCAACATGTCTTCCAACCCACTCAGGCGTCTGTTGTCAGCATGTAGTTGCTGCATTGCTCACTCCTTCTTTCACCCACCACAGTGTATTGCACTTGTCCTCTAACGGTATCTTTGCCTCTGTAGTGAACTGAATGCCTCTGAGGGGCTGGAACAGTGCTTTATCTCTCTATACACAGTTACACAATACCAGCATCATGTGGGCATCCAGTAAGGGTATGTGGGAGGAGTGAGTGAAAGACTGAGTACAGGAGAAATTGACTGTCTAGGTCCATTTTCTGAATCTAGAACAGAATAAATATCACAGACTGAATAATTATAAGTAATAGAAGTTTATTTGGCTCATAGTTCTAAAGTCTAGAAGTCCAAGATGGAAGGGTCACATCTGGAGAAGAACTTCTTTCTGCATCGTAACATAACCAAAATGCAAGCAAACATGTACAAAACAAGAGATAAAAGTGGCTGTGCCAAATTTCCATTGTCTGCCCTTGGGGGCAGGCTCTAATGGCCTAATCAACTCTCAAAGGTGCTGCCTCTTGATACTTACCATAGCAATTGAATTTCAACATGAATTTTGGAAGAAACATTTAATCCATTGCATTGATCTACTTTAAGTCAAATATTGCATAAAATTTGAATTATTTTTCTAAGTAGGAATGGGCTCATCCAAGACTTTCTACACATTCTATATTATATTCCTTTATGACATACATTGAGAGGACTACGTCTACATTATATGTTCTCTGATTTGGATCAAAACAAAATTGCCTGACTCCTACTATAGTCAGACCTAAAATCTTGGCTTCCTGAGGTCACTTCTTTGTTTCTCTTAACTCTGGTGGATTAGCTGTTAAAGATAAAATTAATCCATTTGAATTTAGAGAAAGAAATGTGAAAATATGATACTATCAGGAGAAATCTATATCAGCCCTGGGATGCAAGATGGGATGCAAAAGAGAGTTTATTCAATGAAGTTAGTTAAATGGATTCATAAGGAGAAGGGGAAACTCTGGCGTTCAGTTTCTTAGCCACAAAAACATCATTTGAAACAGCAGCAAACAAGAGGTGACACGTGATCAGAAGACATGCATGTCTTAGAATGGAGAGTATCAAATAGAAGACGATGTTTTTGGGAATTGCTCTTTTATAGTAATGCTCTCATGTGAAACAACTCGAGGTTCCCTAGCACTATCTTACTTCCTTCTGAGTGCAGCTCCCCCGGGAATGAGAACCCTCACTGGTCCCACTTCTTAAAGGTCCTTTCACCTTTCATTTTTGAGTTGCTTCTGATCGTGGTTTTTCATCCTTGAGCATCCTTGTTAATTTCTTCCTTATTTCCCTTGAATTCTAGGATTCATTGGGGTTCTGTCTCTGATTATCTTAGCAGTTTCTGATAAGCTATGCAAATCTGATTTCATCAAACCTTGGTGTTTTGTCACTTTGCTAAACACCCTTTGGTGAAGTAGCTTTCAAGTTTCAGTTTTGTTTTTTGAGAACTTAGTGTTTATTCTGTGCAGCTTCAAAGTCAAGTGGATGCTCTCCATAGCCATGCATGATACTGCTTCCACGCCATCCTTTTGTAGACCCAAGTTCATTGTCTTACTTAGTTGTCATCTCATTTGACATCTTTGTAGGTTTTAACACTATCAGCTTCTGAACTTGGTTTTCCATCCTTCAGCATCCTTGTTGATTTATTCCTTATTTCCCTTTAATACTAGAATTCACTGGGGTTCTGTCTCTGACTACCTTTTCAAGTTACAAAATGTCTCTGGGGAAGGTGAAGTCAGCAGATGACAGACTTGAAAGCATCAGGCCCTTGTTCCATTACAGAAACACCAAAAAACACCCACAAAATAACTTTGCAAAAGTTCTAGAAAATTAGTCAAGAGTCTTCAGTAGTCAAAAAAAAAAAAAAATGCCCATTCAAGAAAAAGCCACGCTCAAAACATGGAATTTTTGTTAATGTCTATGGTTTGGATATGGTTTGAGTGTGTCCCCCAGGGGTTCATGTATTGGAGATTTGGGCCCCAGAGTAGTGATTGAAAAGGTGAAAGGACCTTTGATAAGTGGGACCTAGTGAGGGGTCTTATGTCACTGGGGGAGCTGCACTCAGAGGAAGTAAGATAGTGCTAGGGAGCCTCTAGTTGTCTCACATGAGAGCATTACTATAAAAGAGCAGGCCTGGCCCCACCCAGCTCTCTGGCTTCTGGCTTGTGATGTGACCTCATGCCCCCCATGCCTCCTCCCACCATGATGCCAACCACCTTTAAACCCCCAGCAGAGGGTGAATCAATAGGGCTGCCTAATCTTAGTCTCCAAAACTGTGAGCCAAACAAACCTCTTTCCTTTATGTTATCTAGATGTTCACTTTCTCTTATGGGTACTAGGACTGGGGGACTAGGGCAAGCTACTTTCTTGCATGCACTGCAGGACAGTTGTTCCTTAGGAAGCTGCTCGGATAAGAAAAGTAAGCAAGCGAATGCTGAGGATGTCACTGCTTCTGCAGCCTGACATATAAAATCCCCTCAGAGGCAAAGGGCAGAACTGAGGGCACTATGAAGTGAATACATGTCACTCATCTAGCTGGCTTCCACTGGACAAAGCACGATCAGGGGCTGAAGGGCTTTTTTTTTTCCTGGAGCGATGTTGTGAGAAATGGAGGTGCTGCTTGGCCGAGGCACCATGAAGTACGGAGACTCTGTCAGTTCAGCAACTCAGTGAGAGCCTGTCTCTAGATAAAATATTTTAAAAAGACCTGGGGATGTGGCTTAGGTACAAAGAACAAAAAGACACAACACATTGCACACTAGCCCCTGTTCAAAGTGCTTTGCAAATATTAAATTATCATATGCTTACAACAAACTGGTAAGTATCATTGCTATACACTTCTTACAGATGAAGAAAATGAGAACTCCAGGTCTCAGTTCACAGGTAAGTAAACTGAGGGACAGAGAAATTAAGTAGTGGTCTTAAGTCAGACCACTAGTCAGCAACAAAGCAGAACGCAAAGTCCAATACTCTGAATTCAGAGTCAAACCAACTCTGTGTAATTTTATTTATTTAAAAAACAGTTAAGTTCACTTGTAAACTAGACTATACTTTGTACTTACACACCAAGAGATTGATAATAAAATTTTTTCATGGCCAAAGACCATCTTGATTTCTCCAATAGCCACTTTGAAAATTAATTCTGTAATTATAGTGTAAGTCAGGTAAGAGAGTATATAAGAAACCTTCTGAATTTCTGACTTATTCTAGAAGGGAAATTCATAAAGAAATTCCAGAATTTTAAATAACAACACAAGAATACCAAATGAATTAGCTTTTTCATGTTAGCTTCAATCAATTGTCAGTGACTTCCTTGAAGCTCTACGTTGAGCAAGTTACTAAAACATGTTATGCTACAAGTAATTATAAGGGAAGCTCAACTTTCTAATGATGCAGGAGACCGTACACCCCTTTCTTGTTTCTCACAGACTTTCTTCCTCCTCTGTATGAAAGGATTTTCATACTGCTAGAGAGAGAGATGTACAGTATTTGCTCAGTTCCCATCATTGACAGATTTAAACTCCTTAAAGCATAAAACTCAAGGTGGACCAGCTTAAAGTAATTCAGCTTTCTTTAAGTAAATAAGCTAACTTTGAGTACATACTAGGGGCCATAGGATAGGTTTTCATTTAATTCTCACATATACCTTTATGAAATAAGTTTATCCATTAGGATGCATGGAAGTCAGTGGGTGGCCAAATTCACACAAGTGGCCAGAGGCAGAGCTGGGGTTTGAATCCTGGTCTGCCTCTGAACGTGCGCCATGTTGTCTCTAGTATGGGAACCACTATGACAGCACACAGAAAGGCAGGCGTGATCAGTAAGGACCAACTAGCTTATGGTGTTTGACTCTGAATCCTCTGATGGCTATGGCAAAAGGGGAGCAAATACTCTAAGTGATGAAGTGCTCATTTTCTAACTAAAAAAAAAAAAGCATATCAGTTCAGCCGCATAAAAAGGAAGTGTGTTTCCTAGAATTATGAACTTCAGTGGGTTCTACTATGATTTTTTTCATAAGACTTACAAATTCTGTCCACAGGCTGGGCACAATGCTACGTGCCTCTAATCTCAGTGGCTTGGGAGGCTGAGGCAGGAGGATTGCAAATTCAAATGTCTTGAATTAGCCTCAGCAACTTAGTGAAACCCTGTCTCAAAATAAATAATTGAAAGGGTGGTGATGTGGCTCGATGGTTAAGTGCCTCTGGGTTCAAGCTCTGATACCAGAAAAATAAAGTGGTGTCCACATTTACCAAATAGTTGTGTAAGAATAAGAAGAATGTATAAAATGTCAAATGAAAACCATTCCTGTAAAAGCTGATAACAATGGGGCCCAGATGCTTTAATCTCTGGGAAGAAATGAAGCCAGAAAATTGGAAGACCTCCCCTATGTTAAAAAATTATTTCAGGTCTTTTTGTAGTCAATGCTGTGGCTGGGTAAATGTTTCCCAAAGGCTCAAGGATTAATGGCTTAGTTCTCAGGGTAGTGCTCTTCAGAGATGGTGGAACATTTAATAGATGGAGCCCAGCGGGAGGTCTTCCATCTTTGGGGTATGCCCTTGAAGGGGATATTGGACTCAGTCCCTTCCTTCCCCCTTTCTCTCTCTCTCCCCTTCTCCCCTCCACCCCCTTTTTGCATGCAGACCATAAGGGTTCCTTCCCCCCCCTCCGCCTCCATAGTCTCCCATAGTGCCTTGCCTCAGGCCCGAAAGGAAAGGGACCAACTGGCCATGGATCGAAACCTCCAAAACTGTGAGCCAAAATAAACCTCTCTTTTATTTATTTATTTATTTGCTTGTTTATTTATTTGCTGAACCTCTCTTTTTAAAGTGTCTCAAGTATTTTGTCATAGTAACAGAAAGCGAACACAATAGACAGTACCTTATGGTGAGTGAGAAATATAAAAGAGGAAAATTTAGGTTTTATTCATTTTTTATACATGTGGAAAACAATGAATTGAGCAAAAGAATATACTTGTAATATAATCTAGTAATCATTTCTAACTCTTATTCAAGACTGAATTTCTCAGCACATCTTGAAAGTGAATGCACTCTACCCTTTGGAGGCTAGTTCAATTCTGTATAACAGCTATCACCCTCTGGAGAACCCAACTAGCCGGCTCTCTTTCCTCTTTAGTGAGATGTAAGAATGGCTGCCAACGTTGCAGATTGTCTAATGGGCTTCTAATTTTCTGTGATCAAAATTAGTTCAAATGGGAAGCATACAATTTCCAGGCACTCAAGTCCTAAGAATATAAATTCCATACCAATTAAAGGAAGTGAAAGCTTTTTTATTCCTCTTTTTAACTTTAAGAAATATTTTTCCAAACGTGTTTTTCTTTTCTCTGAGTGGTTGATATGATGCCTAGTTTCCAGAATTTGACCAGGCTTATTTAAGTCAGCTGACTTGAAATCTATGGAGTCCAAGTGGAGACTGCTCCAAAAGCCACGAAATCAAGCATTCAGGAAGTCTTAGTACCAGCCCACTGCATTATGTGACACCCGCCATTCTGTAGTGTATAATCTAAGACGTCTACATCTTATGATCTAAGTCATCTACATCTTACCATGCACAGAAAGTCCCATTTCCTATACTTATTAACAAAAATAAAGTATTTAAATGTTTAATTGCCTTAGGGAATAAAAAGTTCACCTAGGAAACCTCTGTAGGGAGTAGCCAGCAAAACAGAAAGTTAGGAGAAAAGTCCCCTTTTTAAAAAAAAAAATTATTTGTTTTAATTAGTTATACATGACACATGACAGTAGAATGCACTTCTATACTTTGATATATCATACATAGATGGGATATAATTTCTCATTTTTCTGAGTATACATATTGTAGAGTCACATTGGTCATGCAGTCACATACATACATAAAGTAATAATGTCTGTTTCATTCTACTATCTTTCTAATCCCACAGCCCCTACCTTCCCCTCCTTTTACTTCCCTCTACCTAATCTAAGGTAACGCTATTCTTTTTTTTTTTTTGCCTTTATGCATGTACTTTGTTGTTTTTTTGCATTAAAATTCTTAATACACATATATACCACAATTTTTATATCTCTGTTTAAATATAAAGTATGCTGACATCCAATTCAAGTCTTCATACATGTACTTCCCCTTTTCTAAAGCACATGGTGTTTGGCATGTAATGAGGTGAATGCCAAGATATTAATTGCTGCCATATTTATGTGTACAGAGAACTCAGCCTTAGACTTTCTGAGGTTTTTATTAAGAGAGTGACAAGTTTCTCCTCATAAAGGAAAACAATGTCTGAGCTCCCAGAAGAGCATGGACCCAGACATTTGAGAGTGGGAAAGTATATGTGCTGTCCATCAAGACACGGCC
This sequence comes from Marmota flaviventris, assembly GCF_047511675.1. Lineage (NCBI taxonomy): Eukaryota > Metazoa > Chordata > Mammalia > Rodentia > Sciuridae > Marmota > Marmota flaviventris. The sequence continues at coordinate 102,976,137 of NC_092509.1, read as the reverse complement.
AATTCATACTCAACAAAGTCAAAATTCAAGTAAACGTAACTACAGGGGTACCATTTCCAGAACATGTTTCTGAGCTTTGATATAAATGACTACCCTCTCCTTCTTTAAGTGCTCTTGACCTTGGTTTCTTAGTCCTTTCCAACTTAGTTCCACCATTCTTAGTCTTTATAATGGGTCCTCTTTCCTTTTCCATCCCTAAAATGTTGATATTAATGGAAATTTGGTCCATGATCTTTTTCTCTTCACATGTGGCCACTCAGAGTAGGTAATGTTATCCACTCCGTGTCATCAACGAACAACTGTTTGATGAAAAAAAGTGAATTCTGTATCTCAAGACAGAAATCATTTGGGGTCCAGATGTTCATATCCACCTTCCCACCAATCACCTCCACTTGGAAATCCTATTACTCAGCACCAAAATTGAATTCATTAGATGCTCATTCAACTCAACTAATTCCTCCTCTGGATTCCCTATCCTAGTGAGTCATCCATTGCTCTACCCCCAGACCATCCAGTAGCCCGTTCTTTTTGTCTCTTTCTTCCTCACTGTTTCTCCCTCTCTCCATCAAAACCTTGAGTAACTCTTGAATCCATCCAATTTTCTCTGCTCAACTGTCAATATCCAAATTGCTAGAGCAAAAACTTCCACTTTTGCTTTCTCCAACTCATTCTCCATGTTCTGTAGCCACCATGATCTTTTTGGGAGAGAGAGAAGGAGGAAGGGAGAGATAAGGGCAGTAGAGAGAGGGAGAGAGGAATGAAAGGAGGAAAGGAAGAAGGTAAGAAGAAAACTTGGATCACAATAGTCCCTCCATAACAATTTTTTATTATATTTTTTTTATAATTTTTAATTTAAAATTTATATAAAATTTAATTATAACTTTTTACAGCCTTCAGATAAATTGATTCCTCAGTCTGGCTACCAATATTCTGCTCACTTTTCCTCCTCCCTTGCCACTCTCTCTTTATTAGTCTTTAATTTCTAATAAAGTGGGCATTGTATCATCCCTGGCCATGGACTAGACTCTTGGACTTGGAGCACTTCCAGCATTGCCTCCGTCCCTTCACTGCTCCTTGTCTGTGTTTCCAGGATAGAGCCATCGCTTCTGCTGGTCCTCCCCCTCACTCTCCCTGTGGTCTAGGTTGGAGGCCATCCTGCAAGCTCCCGTTGTACTTCACAGTCACCGCTCAGACAGTGTAGAGAGAAACACTGCCCATTGCAAGAAGCATTGACTGTGTCACCCTCAATTCACTAGGACAATGGCAGAATACATATGTGAGATGACTCTGTCCAGGAAATGCTTTGAAACATCTTGGCCATGACACATGTTCTCTTTCCCTGTCTATCACCCCAAATCACTAGGATAAGCTGGGGAGAAGAGAGTTAACACAAGAGCCAAATTGCTCTTCGTAGGAAATCCAACAGGGATTTGGGGTTTGGAGACATGCCACTCTATGGAAAGAATATTTGGAAAGAGCAAAGACCACAACATTCAACATCTGGCAGCAAGCTGGAGCTTACTGTTCATGGGGACTTTTGAAGCAACAATGTCAAATATTCAGTTTAGTTTGTACCTATACTGAGCTGCTCTTCAGACTTCTCCCATGAACTCCCCAAACCTTTAGTAAAGGCTGGGAGAGGTGTGAAGGAGATGACAGGAACAGAAGAGGTGATAGTCCATACCAAAATTGATATGAATAGAGAGGGCAAAAAGAAAAAAAAAAACAGACTGGGTTCAGATAAGGGACACTGGCAGCACTTGACCAGGAAAATATAGATTTGTGTGCTTTCCCTCACCCCTGAGACTTTTAATCATGGGAAGTATGTCAGACTCCCTACAATTTCTGGGATTGTGGATTGAACTAGTCCATTGAAGGTGAAGGACCAAAGCTGGAGAACTTGTTTGAATTAGAGGACTCCTCATCTCATATGCCACAATTACACATGTGGGCATGTGGGCTCCAGAATCACACCGCTGGTGTTTAAATCCTGCCTCTGCCACTAGTGCTTATGTGGCCCTGTGCAAGTTATCTGACTTTATATGCTGTAACTTGCCATTGTCTGTGGTACGGATGATATTATCACCTCTCTCTCACAAGGTTGAGGACCATAGTACACATGTCCTGTGCTTGCCTGACAGGTTTAAAGTTGGCATCTGCCTTGTTTATTGTCATGTCCTTAATGACTAGCACTGTGCTGGACACGTGGTAGATGATCTGTGGATGTGAGCTTACTGTTCATGGGGACTTTTGAAGCAACAATGTCAAAATTCAGTTAAGTTTGTACCTATACTGAGCTGCTCTGCAGACTTCTCCCATCAACTCATTCATAAGTGAATAAATAAAAGATCATTCATTCTGCCTAGTATATTCATCCATGTTTTCTCCCCTCTTAAGAAAAGGCTTCTCATCTTTTGTCTTGTTTTGGGCCATAGGTTATCAGCATTAATCCCAGAAAAACTCTCTCCCTCTTTTTTCTTAACCTCTATTCCCATTCCTATCTCCTTTATCCCCTCAAAGACTCACCGTAATATTCCAGTGTATGTCTGTGTTTATGTTTCAAAGACATATACCTAAAATTTATGTTTATATTATATATAAATAAAGTATAATAAATACATGCATATCTGAAAAAATATAGTATTTCTTGGGGTATTTGTGTGTTTTAAATGTACTTCCATAAATCTCCATCTGAGTTTGTCAATACACAGAGAAAAACACACAGCACCTCCCCAGATGGATAAATTCATAAGACTATGACACACATAAAATTTCCAAATAGGAAGGCAAGAAGAGGTGTTATGTAAGGTGTTCAGCGGACATAGATTGTTGAGAGCCACAACCAAGTCAAGATGGCACCTGGCATTTTGCCAGAAGGAGTGGTTGAGAAGTAACGCCAGCGAGCCATTAAGATGATGATAATTAAGTTAAGCTGTGTATAATTATTAAGATAATGACTGATTGCTGTAACTGGATGATGCTAAATTCGAACAAGCTGTGTATTCAGTTGTGTATATAAACCTCTGCTGTCCGGCAATAAGGCGGCTCCTGCTACCTCGAGTGCCCGCTACTTTTGAGTTCTCGCGGAGTTCCCGTTGAGTTCCCGTTGGTTCTCGCGGAGTTTCCGTGGAGTTCTGGAGAGTTCCCGTTCGGTTCTGGCAAAAAAAGTAGTTCCTGTTTGAACCTACAAGTGGCTCGTGACCTCCTGATTTTGTGCCCAGCCAGACTGTGACATTTGGTGGCCTGTGCAGGTAACGCCTGAAGCTTGTGGGTAAGTGAAACTGCTCACCCCTGAGGGCAGGGCGAGAGAATGGGTGACCATTTCAAAAAACAATGTGTTCTTGTTTTGATTTGTTACGTTTCTGTTTCAAGCTGCCTGCCCCTAGAAATAAATAGGATGCTAGAAAAGTTGTTTGGCCCTGAGGAAGAGATAGAGATAGACCACGGATGCACATGTCAAGAAAATAGAAAAATTGATACAATGAATTTTTGTTCTGCTTTGGTCTCCTTTTATTTCGGTTTTGTTTTGTGTTATCTTGTTGGGTTGTGTTATCTTTGTAGCAGAAATATGGGATCAGAAATTAGTAAAAAACAAACCGAAAGAGTTTTAAGTAAATTGCTAGAAGAAGGAGGCACCCCAGTAAAACCAAGAACAGTTAGGGCATATGTTGATACAATACAAAAATGTAGCCCATGGTTTCTTAAGGAGGGGTTGTTAAATATATAACAATGGAACCATCATGGTGAAGATTTCAAAAAGAAAGAAAAGGAAAGCCCAGGAACTCTGCCAGTTGGCACATTACCATTATGGACGTTGGTACGATCTTGTTTGCTTAGTCTAGGAGAAGACATCTTAAAAGAGGAAGTCTCTCGAGTTACTCAGGGGAAAAAAGTTTAGAGGAGGAAGGGCTATCAGGGGAGAAGTTACAACGGGAGGTTGCTACTAACACCTTTCTATCACCGGAGGGCGTGGGTGTCCAACCAACAGCTCCACCTATGTATATGGAGGCAACATATGCTGAGTGGCCCTCAACCCCTGTAGTTGATAGATGGGATCCTGAGACAGGACCTCAAAGAATAGCATGCCCTGTATTTGAGGAGGCAGGAGGGCAGCGAATTCACCATGCTTTAGATTTCAAAACAGTGAAGCAGCTGAAAGAGGCTGTAACAACCTATGGTCCTCAAGCACCCTTCACTGTAAGTATGGTCGAATCCATTACCAACTTGAACATGACGCCAGCAGATTGGGCTAGTATGTGCAAAGCTGTGCTAAATGGAGGACAATATCTGTTATGGAAGGTTGCCAATCAGGAATTTTGCACGGAGATGGCTAGGCGAAATGCAGCAGCCAGTTATCCTCAGAGAAATCTAGATATGTTGTTAGGAGAGGGACCTTATGAGGGTCAGCTGCAACAAATTAGATATGATCCTGCCATATACTCACAAATTGCTTCAGCTGCGGTTAGGGCATGGAAAACTTTACAGGGGCATGGAGATTTACAAGGCCAATTATCTAAGGTAATACAAGGAGCTAATGAACCTTACGCTGAATTTGTAGATAAGCTTATACAAACAGCTACCAGAATCTTTGGAGATGTAGAACAAGCGATGCCATTAATAAAACAACTAGCCTATGAACAAGCAAATAGATGGTGCAGGGAGGCCATTAGACCATGGAAACATGGAGATTTAAACACATATATTAAATTATGCAGAGACATTAATGAACAAGGGCAAGTCTTGGCAGCTGCAGTACAACAGGCTTTAGGTGCCAGGCCAAAAACATGCTACAACTGTGGACAAACAGGACATTTTAGAAGGAGTTGCTCCATAGGAGGAGGGTTTAACAAAACTGGATATGATCAAAGGGGTAGAATACCGGGTATTTGCCCATGATGCCATAGGGGGAGACATTGGGCTAATGAATGCCATTCTCAAACCACTATAGAGGGTACACCGTTATCAAAAAATGGACAAGGACCAGGTGTTTACCCACGATATCGTGGAGAAAAACATTGGGCTCCATTGCCAAAAAACGGACAGGGGGGCCCAATGCTCTGGGGCCCACGACCACAAATATACGGGGCATTGGAGGAACCCAGTAACACCATCAGGGTAGTGCCCAGGACACATTATCCATTAGATCCCTCATTAGACAAACCAGAGGGAGCACAGGGTTGGACATCTGCGCCTCTGCCAGAGCAGTACTAACTCCAGAGATGGGGGTTCAAATCATTCCCACAGGGGTAAAAGGACCTCTTCCACAAGGAACAGTAGGCTTATTATTAGGATACAGTTCTTCTACTCTAAAAGGACTTTTGATAAGTCCTGGGGTAATTGATCCCGATTATGAAGGTGAAATAAAAATTATAGCCAGTTCTCCAAGGGGTATATCAGTAATTTCACCAGGAGATAGAATAGCACAGTTATTAATAATACCCAGCCTACATGATAAATTTTCCAGTCATACTATAGAAAGAGGTTCCAGGGGATTAGGCTCCACAGGTGTAGATTGGGCTATGCTTTCTTTAAATTTAGATTCTCGCCCCATGCTAAAACTAAATATTCAAGGACATGAATTTAATGGGCTACTGGATACAGGTGCAGACCTTAGCATTATCTCTTGTCAAGAATGGCCAAAACATTGGCCGTTACAACAAGCCACTCAAACGCTTCGAGGCCTAGGAGTGGCAACTAATCCCCATAGAAGTGCGATGGTATTAGATTGGAAGTATCCTGAAGGATGTGAAGGAACTATACAGCCATATGTATTGGATCATCTTCCTATAAATTTATGGGGACGAGATGTCCTAGATCAAATAGGTTTGACATTAACAAATAACATCAATCCAGATGCGCCCACTATTATGACTAGACAAGGTTTTAGGAAAGGAAAAGGATTAGGAGAAAAAGGACAAAGTATAGTGGCACCAATACAAATAGATCAAGAAATAGATAGACATGAATTGGGTTTTCAGGAGGGGTCACTGAGACAATAAAAATTACTTGGAAATCAGAAAGACCAGTATGGGTTCCTCAGTGGCCCCTGACTAAAGAAAAGATACAAGCAGCCCATGACCTGGTCAAACAACAATTAGCAGAGGGACATATACAACCTTCTGTATCTCCCTATAATACTCCCATTTTTGTCATCAAAAAGAAATCTGGTAAATGGAGATTATTGCAAGATTTAAGAGCTACTAATAACGAGATGGTTATTATGGGACCTGCTCAATCAGGGATTCCTCAATTGTCTGCTTTGCCAAAAACCTGGTGTGTTTTAGTTATAGAAATTAAAGATTGTTTTTTTTTTTCAATTCCAATTCATCCTGAGGATAGTCCAAGTTTTGCATTTACTGTCCCTGTATTGAATCATGAAGGTCCTGATCAGAGATATGAATGGAAAGTACTCCCTCAAGGGATGGCTAGCAGCCCAACTATGTGTCAAATTTATGTTAACAAAGCAATCCAGCCACTTAGAAATCAAAATCCTGAACTACAAAGATTTCACTATATGGATGATGTATTATTAGCACACAGAGATAAAAACACATTGCTAAATGTTATGCCACACTTACAAACTTATTAAAAAATTATAATCTAGAGATAGCAATAGATAAAGTACAATTAAATTTTCCAATTAATTATTTAGGAGTTCTATTATCCTTAACCATGGTCCGTCCACCAAAAATTCAAATACAAGTAGATCAACCCAAATCACTTAACGACTTTCAAAAGTTATTAGGAGACATAAATTGGATAAGGCCTTATCTAGGCACACCAACAGGAGAGTTGGGACCTTTATTTGATATCCTAAAAGGTCCATCAGATCCAAATTCACCCCGCATGTTAATGCCTGAAGCAAGAAACACATTAAAAATCATTGAAACATATATGGAAAATATGCATTTGGATAGAATTGATATATGTTTGCCTTTATTATTTATTGTACTACCAACAAAAAATATTCCTACAGGAGTATTTTGGCAAGAAGGTCCATTATTATGGATACATTTATCTTATTCTCCTAACACTATTCTTACTAAGTATCCTGAGGCTGTAGGACAATTAATACTCAAAGGAATAAAAGCAGCAAAGGGAGTGTTTGGAATTTCTCCCAATAAAATTATTACTCCATATACTATGGATCAAATTGATGAGTTAGCTAATGAGTTAAATACTTGGGCAATAATCATGTGCAAATCTAATGTTTCATTTGATAACCATTTACCATCTAATCCTTTGTTGTCTTTTTGGTCTTCGCATCCTGTAGTTTTTCCAAAAATGACAAGAAAAACACCTATCATGAATGCTCCAAATATATTCACTGATGAGTCAAATAATGGTACAGCAGCAGTAGTTACCCCTGATCAAACTTTTACATTTTTAGTACCCAAACAATCAGCTCAAAATGTAGAGCTTAATGCAGTATTATAAGCTTTTGTGATGTTTAAAGATTCTGTATTTAATTTATTTTCCTATAGTCAGTATATAGTTAATGCTATAGTATCCCTTGAAGATGCTGGCAGGATTTCCCCTTCCTCTACTGTTTTCCACTATACAAAGTCTAATCTGGGACAGAAAAGATCCATTTGTTATAGGACATATCAGGGCACATACAGGATTGCCTGGAGCCCTTAGTTTGGGCAGTGATTTAGCAGATAAAACTACACATGACATACATATTTTTTCTACGCTAGAAGAAGCTACAAATTTTCATAATTCCTTTCATATCAATGCAAATACTTTTAAAAAGCATTTTAAAATAACTAAGGAACAAGCTAGACAAATAATAAAACAATGTCAAAATTGTGTGACCTTTTTACCACAAGTTAATCTTGGAATCAATCCTAGAGGACTGATACCTAACCATATTTGGCAGATGGACATCACACACTTTTTTCCAGAATTTGGAAAATTAAAATATTTGCATGTTACAGTTGATACTTCTTCCGGATTTTTGATGGGCTCCCTTCATGCTGGAGAAAAAAACTAAAGATATTATAGCTCATTGCTTACAAAATTTTGCCACTGTGGGTGTTCCAAAACAGTTAAAAACAGATAATGGCCCTGGCTATACTTCTACCTCTTTTAAGCAATTTTGCTCATCATTTGGCATTACTCATATAACAGGAATCCCATACAATCCACAGGGACAAGGCATAGTTGAAAGAGCTCATCACACTATTAAAATGTACTTATTAAAGCAAAAACAGGGAATTGGGAAGAGGTATATATCCCCCAAAGATAAACTTAAAATAACCCTTTTTACTCTAAACTTTTTAAATTTGGATTCATTGGGGGTTAGTGCTGCGGAAAGGCACATGTGTCCAAAAAATGTACATAAGCCCAAGGTTCTTTGGAAGGATATTCTAACAGGACAATGGAAAGGTCCTGACCCAGTGATTGTCTGGAGTCGAGAGTCTGTTTCTGTGTTTCCACAGGGAGAACAGCAGCCGATTTGGATTCCAGAGAGACTAACTAAAGTGATTTCTACAGACCAAAAAGAAGATGACTTGGCTTAAATCCATAACAGCTGATATCCAGAACTTCAGTTTAGCTATCCTTACATCTGCGACATTGGTTTTCCCACACCTGGAGGCTAATGAATAATGAACACCATTAAGTCCTATTTCAAATGTAAAAAAACCTTGGGGCTTGCTTGTGGGAATACCTTCAGACCCATATGCAAGTTACAGGAAGAAGGATGGGATATCAAAAGAAGAGTCAAACCCAGGTGGTAACCAGGATGCTTTTTTCAATATCTATTTTATTATTGCCTTCTCCCAGATCATGAAGTTGTATTTTATTTTTTGAGCTCATACAGATCTAGGTCAATGTTTTTCTGATCAGTTCTATTTTTTGACTGTGGAGTTTTTAAACATTGCAATGGAGATTTCACCTGTGAAAAGCTACAAGGCCTTTACTATTATGTGTTGTATGTATTGTGTTATGTGTGCACACTTGTGTTTTGTGTTGTATGTCTGTATGTGCATATGTCCATATATCATATATGAGGAGCGCTCATGAAAACATGGATCCAAATATTTTTTTTATTCACGTGATTTAAATGGTTTAATTTAAATTGGGTAAACAGCTATTGAGGATTGTTTTAAAATGTGAACAAAAAAGGAGGTTAGCAGATCTGTTTGTTTACTTTCACCTTTCCTTTTCATTATATCTAATTCTATTCAGGATACTAAATTGTTTAGAAAATTGCTTTTTTTTAGTGCCTGCTGGAATGTTACATAATTTTTTTTTTTAGCCATCATTGCCAGAATTCCTATCTTCATCCCAGTGCCAGTGAAGACAAAGATAAAACCAAACTATAGCTTCTGCAATAGCTATCACAACAAACTGTATAAACTGATGCATCAGTGAATAATGTAACTCAACAAGTGATGCTCAGTCAAGGAGTTGAATTACTTTGGGAGGAAATGGACATATTAATGGATTCCTCTGCTTTGAACTACTTGCAAAACTTGCCTGCACTATGTATCACTTGTATGCATTGTGAACTATCTGTTGGTGCAGCGAATTGTGGTAGTGCCTGGGTATCTTTGCTGATGGTGTCATCGATGGTACAATTTTTCCAAAAGGAGCTGTCAATGGCTTGATATTATGGCATTTTGTATCCTCCCCTTTCTGCTTGTAGCAGGTTGTTTAATGTGTTTGTGTAAAAACCACTATCCACAAGTATAGATAAATGCTGGGCTGGTAGTCAATGATGGGTAAGATCCAATTGCAATGGTACCAACCTAAGACAGGAGGCTGACGCCTTGAGGTCAGCTCATCCGATGATGGGTAAGGACCATATGTAGTATTGGACAACCTAAGACAGGCACGGTCCCTAAGCCACATACTTGTTTAATTAAACAGAAGGGGGGAGATGTTGAGAGCCACATCCAAGTCAAGATGGCGCCTGGCATTTTGCCAGAAGGAGTGGTTGAGAAGTAACGCCAGCGAGCCATTAAGATGATGATAATTAAGTTAAGCTGTGTATAATTATTAAGATAATGACTGATTGCTGTAACTGGATGATGCTAAATTGAAACAAGCTGTGTATTAAGTTGTGTATATAAACCTCTGCTGTCCATCAATAAGGCGGCTCCTGCTACCTCGGGTGCCCGCTACTTTTGAGTTCTCGCAGAGTTCCCGTTGAGTTCCTGTTGAGTTCTCGCGGAGTTCCCGTTGGTTCTTGCGGAGTTTCCGTGGAGTTCTGGAGAGTTCCCGTTGGGTTCTGGCAAAAAAGTAGTTCCTGTTTGAACCTACAAGTGGCTCGTGACCTCCTGATTTTGTGCCCAGCCAGACTGCGGCAATAGATGGTGTGACCACCGTCCTATCCTGGTGGGAGCACAAGGTGTGGTCCTGAAGCACTAATCAATGTTCCTGAAGCACTAATTAAAATGTGTGCTAGGGGCAGTGGCTAAGAAGCTGAAGATAAAGCTCATTGGAGAATGCTTGCCTTGCACGTGCATGGCCCTGAATTAGATCCCTAGCACTACCAAAAAAAATTATATATATGGATTTATACTTAAGACTACTCAACTGAAACTATTCAACATTGCTCTCAGATATTTGGTACTTGCAAAGGGGGACTAAATAATATAAGGGGCCAGTGTTGCTGAGAAACAAATGTCATGCTCCTGAACATTGCACTGAGACCAAGAGCTGAGCAGGGCTACGGCTCCATGTGAGTGAATGTCCCATATGAGTCCCCATTATTATTGCCTAGAATTCTGTGCTCGTATAACTCAGAATTACTTCAACTGGGCTGGGGATGTGGCTCAAGCGGTAGCGCGCTCGCCTGGCATGCTTGCGGCCTGGGTTCGATCCTCAGCACCACATACAAACAAAGATGTTGTGTCTGCCGAAAACTAAAAAATAAATATTAAAAATTCTCTCTCTAAAAAAAAAATTAAAAAATAGAATTACTTCAATTGTGTAGAATCTTCCTGGACTAGGGTCAGTCCAGAAACATTGCTTCTACGTTTTCCTACTCGCACAAAACAGACTTTCAGGTCCTGCTCTACTAATTCCTGTTTTATGTCTCAAGAAGAGCTCTCAACTCTACAGCACCATTCATTCCTGAAGTTGAGCTTGCCTCTTTGGAATATTCACTACAGCTCATAAAAGTGCTACTGTGGGTTTTCCTTCCTGGCTGGTATTCATTTAGAGCCCAAGAGTGAGCCTCACACCATACACAGAGAGGAGTATGGCACCTTTCCCACCTTCTTTTCCTGCCAGAACACCAAACCTTCTACCAAAGCATTCCATCCAAATAAATTTGGAGGTTTTAAGTTGATGGTTTTGCTTCCGTCCAAGCAGATGATGGCAGATTCTAAGCCAGAGGGCCAATTTGGAAGCCCCAATGACCAGGGTTGCAATATCACCACCTCCAAATTTGACTTTGTTAATTTTAATACTCCCTCTTTAAAGAAGTATCAACCACTAGTATGGGATTTAAAAAGTATTGCCTTTGAATTCATTATTTAACATTTGGGTGAAAATAAATTAATGATATTGTGGGGCTCTATCCTTTCAGAAAGAAAACTAACTTCCCAAGAGATTGATTGAGGGAAATTCCAGACAAGGGTTGGAAATTTGTGCTTCAAAATTGAAATGAGTTATTTGTTTTTTCTGGTGCTAAGTTTTTTGAGTTCTTTATATGTCCTGGAGATTAGTGCTCTATCTGAGGTGCATGTAGTAAAGATTTTCTCCCATTCTGTAGGCTCTTTCTTCACATTATTGTTTCCTTTTCTGAGAAGAAGCTTTTTAGTTTGAATTTATCCCATTTATTGATTCTCAATTCTATTTATTGCACTTAAGGAGTCTTGTTAAGGATGTCAGGTCCTAAGCCAACATGATGAAAATTTGGGCCCACTTCTTCTTCTATTAGGCACAGAGTCTCTGTTCTAGTGCCTAAGTCTTCGATTTTTTTAGTTGAGTTTTGTTTAGGATCAGAGATAGAGGTTTAATTTCATTTTGCTACATATGGATTTCCAGTTTTCCCACCACCATTTGTTGAAGAGGCTGTCTTTTCTCCAGTGTATGTTTTTTGCACCTTTTTCTAATATTAGATAACCATATTTATGTGGGTTTGTCTCTGTGTTTTCTGTTCTGTACCATTGGTCTACATACATGTCTATTTTGGTGCTAATACCAGGCCATTTTTGTTACTGTTGCTCTGTGGTATAGTTTAAAGTCTGGTATAGTGATGCCACCTTCTTCACTTTTCTTGCTAAAGATTGCTTTGGCTATTCTGGGTTTCTTATTTTTCCAAATGAATATCATAATTGCCTTTTCCATTTTTTATGAAGAATGTCATTGGGATTTTAACAGGAATTGCAGTTAATCCTTTGGTAATATGGCCATTTTGACAAGAATATTAATTCTTCATATCCAAGAGCATAGGAGATCTTTCCATCTTCTTCAATTTCTTTCTTTAGTGTTCTATAGTTTTATTGTAGATGTCTTTCACCTTTTTTGATAGATTGAGTCCCATGTATTTTTTTTATTGTGAATGGGGTCATTTTCCTAATTTCTCTTTCAATGGATTTATCACATGAAAAAATGTTCAACATCTCTAGCAATTAGAGAAATGTAAATAAAACTACTCTAAGATTTCATCTCACTCTAGTCAGAATGCAATTATCAAGAATACAAGCAATAATAAGTGTTGGTGAGAATATGGGGGAAAAGGTTCATTCACATACTGTTGGTGGGACTACAAATTGGTGCGATCTCTCTGGAAAGCAGTATGGAAATTCCTCAGAAAAATTGGAATGGAACTACCAGTTGACCCAGCTATTCCACCCCTCGATTTATACTCAAAGGACTTAAAATCAGCATACTACAGTAACACAGCTACATCAACGTTTATAGCAGCTCAATTCACAACAGCTAAACTATGGAACCAAACTTGATGCCCTCCAACAGATTAATGGAGAAAGAAAATATGGTACATATACACAATGGAATATTACTCAGCCTTAAAGAAAAACTAAAGTATGGCATTTGCCAGTAAATGGATGGAGCTGGAGAATATCCTGCTAAGTGAAATAAGCCAAACCCAAGAAACCAAAGGCCAAATATATTCTCTGATAAGTGGATGCTGATCCATAATGAGGGGGGGGGGAGTAGGGAAGAATGGAGGGAACTTTGGACTGGGCAAAGGGGACTGAGGGGGAGGGGATATGGGGTTTAGAAGGATGGTGGGATGAGATGGACATTATTACCCTATATACATGTATGATTACATGACTGGTTTGATTCTGCACCATGTACAGCCAGAGGAATGAGAAGTTGTGCTGCATTTGTATACAGTATGTCAAAATGCATCCTACTGTCATGGATAACCAATTAGAACACATTTTAAAATTTTTAAAAAATTGAAATGGGAGGTAGTTTACTGTTATGAAGTGAGTTACTGTAACTGTGAATCTCTGAAAAGTAATATGACTGACAGATGAACCAGGCAAGAACAGCTCCAGGGCAGTGCTGTGCCTAAGTGAGGGGCATTTCATACGGGGTTTCGTGCTGAGGGGAAGCATGAGAAGAGAAACAGGAGCTAATTGATGGTGGAGAGGCTGAGGAAGGAGGCTACTAGCAGGTCCAGGACAGTCAGGGAAGGAGGGAACACACAAGGTCCCTGATGACAGGGCCAAGTAAGCTGAGTCATGTGAGTCTGGGCTGCAACTTGGCCTGAAATCCTGTCAGGCTGTTGGGAATCCAGATGGTGGGAGGAAAATGAGGTTGTTGAGCAAGAATGAAGAATGAGCACGGTCCCTCTTTACTTTCACCTCAGGTGACCAAAAGCTGAGTCAAGAAAAGAGGTTCAATCAAAGGAACTGTCAAGCCTTTAGAGCAGGACGCTGTGTGGGGTGAGGCCGCTGTGCGGGAAGAAGGCAGCCTGATGAAGGAAGCTCCTGCTCTGACTTTTCTTCCTGAGACAGAGTCCCTGAGGGATGAAGGAAGGGGCAGAGGAGGAGATATTCCTCTCCTGATTGTCAGGTAGCTTTGCTCTGATCCAGCATTTCACGTTTAGTTGTGTTCTCTCTTAGATAGGGCCCTTCTCTGGATGAGTCCCTTCACCGGGACGCGAATGCATCCTCATCCTTCTACTGGCTGGGTCCTGAGCATACAGAGAGACCCTCAGGGACACATCTCTCCAAAATCGACAGTCCAGGGAGGAGCCTCTTGAAGAAGGTTGGTGAGGAGAACGCTTTGGTTTTGTCTTCTTGGGTGCTGACACTGGGGCCCCCTGCTTAGCCCTTTCTTCAGGAGCCCTGCCTGCTAGACTTGCTGCCTTCCAGGGGAGTTACTTGATTACCAAGACGGAGTGTCAGTCCAAGGCATTTCTGTTTTGGGCAGTGCTACAGGTCATTGCAATGTTGTTAGTTAATAGTCCCAAAATCTGGGGCCCAGAAGCATGTTATGAATTACTCAAACAGGCTGATGAAATGACTGTGAAATGATTCTCCCTCAAACAGGCTTATGAAAGGGCTGTGAAATGATGCTCCCTCAAACAGGCTGATGAAAGGACTGTGAAATGATTCTCCCTCTGCCCTTGGCCTTTGGGCCATTTTGATGTTATCACGATTAGTATTGTTACAACTGTTTTTTTTTACATGAATGGAAAGGAGTCACCTCACACTACAGGTGTGGCTTTGTCTTATTAAGGGACCAACTAGAGAGAAATGTAAATTCACGCAAAGATTTTTTAAAATAAAAGGATTTGGAAGATTACAAAGAAGCTCATGGATATAAAAGTGAGTCTGATAAGTTTACTCTCCTGCTGCTTCCTCCGTGTTTGCACTGCAGTCTCCAGAGTTCAAAGTCAGGCAAGGAGCACTATCACCGGCTTCAGGACTTGGATGAATTTGTGCTTCTGCCACATAGAATGTAACAAAAGTTTAATTTTGTGAGTGTGAGATGAATGACTGAATGGCAGTGTTTTACTTAATCAGAGTACTTTGCATCTTTATTTACAGTAACAGGCATTTGGATAGTATTTCTTTGACTTTTATTTTTAGTTGTACATGACAGTAGAATTATTTAGCAGAATATACATACATAGAGTATAACTTATTCTATTTAGGTTCCCACTCAGGTGGTCATGTATGATGTGGAGTTATCCTGATTGTGTATTCAAATACAAGGCTAGGAAAGTTACGACCAATTAACTTTCCTATTCCCCTCCCCTCCCTTCTCTTTGTACCTCTTTGTCTAATCCAATGGGCTCCTATTCTCCCTGCCCCCAACCTCCCTTGTGTGGGTTAGCATCCACAAATCAGAGAGAACATTCATCCCTTGGTTTTGGGGGATTGGCTTATTTCACCTAGTGCATATTCTCCAGTTCCTGGATGATATTTCAGTAGCTTACAGGGTTTACATTCCAGAGTACACATTCTTTCAGTTCTCAACATTTTTGAGGTAGGGCAGGTCTTATGGCCACCCTGTTTCACAGATGCCAGTGTTCAGATGAAAAGTTCTGCAAGTAGATGGTGGTGATGAAGCGGCTACACAATGCTATGAGTGTACTCCACCACGCCACAGCACCACATGTCAGCTCCATGTTGTGTCTGTCTTACCACAATGGGAAAGACACAGAATTTCCATCTTCTTCTTGAAGGAGTACAATGTGATGACCTGATTGTATGTGAGGATGGGAAAGTAAACAGCAAGAGCAAACAGTCTCAAGGCAAGATGCTGACTGGACTGGTCAAACATGGCATGTTCACCCATGGCAGAGGGACAGGGGGAGAAGGGAACCACGGTCCAGTTCTCCAGACGTTATTAGAGAAACAAGTGTGTAAACAGGATTCCTTTTTTTTTTTTGCTTGAGTTTAATGGGAAAGTCATGACCTTTGATACTGCCTTTGAGAATACTTTGTTTATTTTAACATTTGCTCTGGCCATGATTTTATCCAGCCCAACTCATGCATGTGTCTGAATTCTAGTAGTTTACTATCACTTAAGACATTTTTTAAGCAAGAACTTGTAATTCTATAATTTACTCGGTTAAAAGAGGAAATTTATAATTCCTTACACTTAGACTTCTCAAATGGCATCTTACTTTGAGAAATATGTCCTTGCTCCTCTATAGGATCCTAATTAATCGTATTTGGCTTTTGTCAACTCCTTTTTGATTACAAAAATCAGGAACACTGGGGCACCTCACATGCGCTCACATGTACTTGACTGCTCATCCCTATGTTTCCTCCCTCATCCTCACTTTCAAGCAGACTGGTGTATCCTGCTCCTTAAAGATAAAGGTTCAATTTCCACTGCTCTGTGATCAACACCAGTGAATAAAAATGCAGTTTGTATGATTCAGGGCAGCTGCACAGTGCTTCTCTCCCTGGTGTGTTTTTTAGCATTTTCATTAGAAAGTTGGCATAAATACAAGTAGACATATTCCACAAAGGGTATTCTGCAGAATGGTAGTTGGTATCTCTTGAAGACATTATTCTGTGCTCAAATAAGGTTTTTCAGAGGTTTTAACTAAAAGGCCTTCTAAATGAATTATTTTAACCTCTTGCTAAGACTCTTGTAAAATACTGTAAAGAAGAAGAAATTTAAAATATATTTCAGGCCAAATAAAATGACTAGTGTAAAAGTATTTTGTCATGTATGAAATATTACCCATACATCAATTGCCTTAGTTTAAAAATTTAAAAGTAGTGCTTAGAAATATAAAGCACTACTGGTGAAACCTGTATTTTAAAAGAGATATTAGAGGGAAACACACCATTTTCTAATGTATTAAAACACTGACTAACAGAACCATGCTCTCTGAGATGACAGGCACTGTTTAGGAAGTCAGAGATCTCATGCTCCAACCCCTAACTTTTCTCTCCTCTTTTTATCAACTTTATTGATATATAATTCATTCCATAAAATTCATTCATTTAAATATACAGTTTAACAGTTTTTAGTTTGTATTTACAGAATTGTACAACCATCACCAAAATCTCATTTTAGAACACTTTTATTCCACCAAGCAGAAACTCCATACCCACTGGCAATCATGCTCCCTACCCCCAAACCCCTGACAACCAATAATGGACTTCTGTCACTGTGGAGTTGCCTATTCTGGACATTTCATATAAATGCCATAATACAATATGTGGCATTCTGTGATTGGCTTCTTTCACTTATGTTTCCAAAGTTCATCCACATTATAACATGTATTAATATTTTTATTCCTTTTTTCAGTTTTTTAAATTTTAATTTGTTATATATGGCAGCAGAATACAGCACAATTTTTAATATCTCTGGTTGTACACAAAGTAGAGTCACACCATTTGTGTCTTCATACATGTACTTAGAGTAATGATGTCCATATCATTCCACCATCTTTCCTACCCCCCTCCCTTCCCCTCATTCCCCTTTTCCCCTTTGCCCTATCTAGAGTTCATCTATTCTTCCCAATGGCCCCCCCTACCATCACATTATGAATCAGCAGCGTTAAATCAGAGAAAACATTTGGCATTTGGTTTTTGGGGATTGGCTAACTTCACTTAGCATTATATTCTCCAACGCCATCCATTTACCTGCAAATGCCATGATTTTATTCTCTTTTATTGCTGAGTAAAATTTCATTGTGTATATATGCCACATTTTTTTATCCATTCATCCACTGAAGGGCATCTAGGTTGGTGCCACAGTTTAGCTATTGTGAATTGTGCTGCTATAAATATTGAAACTGTGGAGCCAACCTATAGGAGTCTTATTAAGGAAGTTAGGGCCTGGTCTGCCATGATGAAGATTTAGGCCTACTATTTCTTCTAATAGGTACAGTGTTTCTGGTTTAATTCCTAGGTCCTTGATCCACTTTGAGTTGAGTTTTGTGCATGGTGAGAGATAGGGGTTTAATTTCATTTTGTTGCATATGGATTTCCAGTTTTCCTAGAACCATTTGTTGAAGATGCTATCTTTTCTCCAATGTAGGTTTTTTGGCGCCTTTGTCTAACATAAGATAATTGTAATTCTGTGGGTTTGTCTCTGTGTCTTCTATTCTGTACCATTGATCTACAAGTCTATTTTGGTACCAATACCATCCTGTTTTTGTTCCTATTGCTCTGTATTATAGTTTAAGGTCTGGTAATGCCATCTTTGTCACTCTTCTTGCTAAGGATTGTTTTAACTATTCTGGGTCTCTTATTTTTCCAGATGCATTTCATGACTGCTTTTTCTATTTTTGTGAGGAATACCATTGGGATTTTGATTAGAATTGCATTAAATCTATATAGTGTTCTTGGTAGTATAGTCATCTTGACAATATTAATTCTGCCTATCCAAGAATAAGGTAGATCTTTCCATCTTCTTCTAAGGTCTTCTTTAATTTCTTTCTTTAGCATTCTGTACTTTTCATTGTAGAGGTCTTTGTTAAGTTGATTCCCAAGTTGTTGGGGTTTTTTTGAGGCTATTGTAAATGGGATAGTTTTCCTCAATTCCTTTTCAGAGGATTTGTCACTGATATACAGAAATGTCTTTGATTGATGGGTGTTGATTTTGTATCCTTCTACTTTGCTGAATTCATGTACTAGTTCTAGAAGTTTTCTGTTGGAATTTTTGGGTCTTCTAAGTATAGAATCATATCGTTGGCAAATAGAAGATAGGTTCTTCTTTACCTATCCATATCCCTATAATTTCTTTAATTTCTGTCTAATTGCTCTGTTACAGTTTCAAGAACTATGTTAAATAGAAGTGGTGAAAGAGGGCATCCCTGTCTTGTTCCAGTTTTTAGAGGGAATGCCTTTAATTTTTCTCCATTTAGAATGATGTTGGCCTGGGGCTTAGCATAGATAGCCTTTATGATGTTGAGATATGTTCCTGTTATCCCTAGTTTTTCTAGGGTTTTGAACATGAAAGGGTGCTCCCTTATCTCTTTGTTGATGTGATCTATGGATGCCTGTATTTGCACTCTTATCTCTTTGTTGGGATGATCAGTTTTTGCCTGTATTTGCTCATTTAGATCATTCTTTAATTCACAGATCATTTTAACTAAGAATGCCCTGAACTCCTTATCTGACATTTCATCTACTATGCTGTCCATGGGTTCTGTTACTGTGGTATCCTGGATTGTTTGGGGCACTTTCCTCCCTTGTTTTTCGTGTTGTCTATATGACTTCCTTTTTTGCAGTGTGGATCTGAGGTAATAAAGTTTCTATCCTATAATCGTGTAGTATCTGTGCAGATTATCTGTACCTCACCGTGGTGTTGGGCTTCCAGTCGCTTCTGGTGTCCCAGGATGGATACTACTGCAACTATAGGTAGTGGGAGCAATAGCAGGAAGTAACTCGAGATAACAGTGGAGGTGCCCCAAGATGGATGTCTTTCAGAAATGGAGCTGAAGGGATGGACCTTACACAGGCTTTGGGATGCCTACTCCAAAATGCAGTTGCTTCTAGCTCCTGTCTGTTGTCCCAAAGTGGAGGCTACTGCATAGGGAAGGTTATGGGGATGGCTGCGGTGTCTCAAGATGGAATTGGGTTAGACTTGGGCTCCCAGGTGGTGGGGTGGGGCTGGACCCAAGCTTACCCTGGGCCCTGGCTCCCGCGCGGATCAGCAAGGTGGATCTGGGCCAGACCTGAGCTCCAGTGGGGTAGGCCAGTGCCTGGATTGACCCAGGCCTGCTCTGGGCCTGAGCTCCCGCACAGGTCAGCAAGGCAGTCCTGAGCCGAGCCTGGGCTCTGGTGGGTGTCCATTACTCTCATTCCTTCTTATGACTAAATAATATTACATTGTATGACTACATGACATTTGTTTATCCTTTCATCAATTGATGGACATTCAGATTGTTTCTGCTCTTTGGCCATTAAGAATAATGCCACTATGAACATTTCTACACAAGTTTTGCATGGACATGTGGTTTTGATTCTCTTAGGTATATATGATTAAGAAAATAGATTCTCTTAGGTAAATATGATTAAGAAAAATAAATAAATTGAATGTGACCAAAATTAAACACTTTTGTATTTTGAAGGACACTATCGACAAATTGAAGACAACCCACAAACTATAAGAAAATATTTGTGGTAATCTTTGATTTTATGATTACCATATGTGAGGAATTCCCTAGATGTTTTCCAAAGTGCCTGAACTTTTCACATTCCCATCAGTGATGCATGTGTTCTGATTTTTCCACGCCCTGGCCAAGACTTGTCATCTGATCTTGTTTTTTTTTTTTTTTTTTTATTTGACCCCAGTGGGTGTGAAGGGATTGTAGATTTGATTTATACTTCCCTAATGACTAATGACGTTGAGCACCTTTTTCTGTGCTTTGGTTATTTGTATATCTTTACTGATGAAATGTTCATCCAATTCTTTCACTCATTTTCAACTGGCCTATTTATCCTTTTATTGTTGAGTTTTAAGAGCTTTTATATATACTCTGGATAAAAGTCTTTCATCAAATACATGATCACCAAATATTTTCTTCCAGTCTGTGAGTTGTCTTCATCTTATCGATAGTGTCCTTTGAAATATGAAAGTGTTTAATTTTGATAACATTTAATTTATTTATTTTTCTTAATAAAAAAAATATTGTCACATTCCAGTGGTAGTCAGTCCATTTTGTTGGCTGTGAAACTCCTAAGAGGGTTGGGACAGAAGAGACAGAGATCAGTTAAAACAAAAAAGATGCTGCCTTCTTTTAGAAGTTTAGTAATTTCTTTTATAAATACAAAAATTTCAGTTTGTTTTGCAGCTTTACTTTCCAGACTTTTAAAATGGTTGATTTTATTTGTTTCACCAGTAATTTCTTTGTCTTTATAAGAAAATAGTTTTGCTGAAGGCCTTGCTTTCCCATTCCAGAATATTTCTCTCTTCTAAATGTTGCTTTTTACCATGGCTGTACTCTTGCAATTGAATGTGTGGGGAACACTAAACTAGCTTATCCTTGTCCTTTATTAAGGGCAGAGCTGGGCAATTCTTACTTTAGCATTTCTTCTCAAATCATAGTTTATCCCATAATATTGAAATGATAGTCCTTTCTCATTAATAAGAGAGATTATGAGTATGAAATCAAGAATGTCTATGCCAGGAGGGATGAAATAGATCAGTTGCCCCTTCTGTCCTAAAGGATTTAGGGAAAGAAAAGGAAGTTGACTCTGTCCTGTAGAGAGACATTTCATGTCTTTGTTTCCCCTACTTAGGATGAACCCCAACAGAAAGGGAGCCAGTATAAACATCCAGTTACATATGCCTGTGTATCCTGGGGGAGGATGCTAAGAAAGATAATCCTGAAGTATCTTTCCCTCTTCCCTAGTACTCTACCACGTGACCCAGAAACCGAGATATTCTCAATGAATGGGTAGCCACGTATGAAATACCATGCAAATTCACTAGGTCATGTGCATACACTAGGTATTCCAGTGCATGTCCTCAAAAAGGCCCAAGAGAAACCACCTGCACCTGGAAGGCCACCTGTCCAGATAACATATCTGACTTGCTGCCCCATGGAAGAGCCCAGAGGAAACCAGTGAAAGGTTTCAGAGAACACTGCATGAGTCCCAGTCATTTGTCTTCCCTTTCTATGAGGTCACCTTGGAAGAAAGCAATGGAAGGGTGAGGAGAGGAAATATGAAACTCAGAACATTTTCCCAACAGAAATTGAGTCACTCAGAGTATAATACTCAACTTGAAAGAGCCTGCGATGTAAGAAATGGGAAGTTGAGAGTTTCTGACTCCCTCTCAAAGAGGCATGGGGCTGTGGTAAGGAAGATCAGACATATAATAGAAAATAAAGAAATGACTTCTCTCTGTGGATTTAAGTGCAGTGTGAGTCAATTTATGATCAAATTGCTTTCTTTTCTTTTTTTTCCTAGTCAGATGGAAATGTGCCCGTCTCCTTTCTGATTGTACATGAATTTATGTTCTCTCCAGCTATTGTCTCATGTTCTCTCTTTTCTCTTTTTCCATCTGGTACAATCTGTAGAAATGACAGGACCAATACTCCATTTGTACTTGTTCTTGCCACAGATCTCTGTGGAAGCCTTTATGACCATATTCACCAAGATGGACCCTCCATGAGGACATCAAAGCTTCTGTTCCCTCTGTTTTGAATACCCTCTACCTCCTTCCCTTCTCTACCTGGCTGACTCTTACCTGTCCTTAAGGAATCCCATTGAACACTTGTCTCCTATCCACAGTCTGAGACAGAGGCCATTCCTCTGGGCTCCCAAGTCACCCACTCTACTCCCCCTTCCAACAATATATCATATGTTTACCAACTTCTTTGTTTCTGTCACTGGACTGTGAGCTCCTAAATTCCTGGTGTTTTTTTGATTGTCTGTCTTCATTTGACTTTTTCTCAACATCTAATCTAATGCTTGTTAAGCGGATGTTCATTGTGGCACATAGTGTTTAGAAGTTTTGATTCTGTGTCTGAAATTTCACTACTTTGTATTTTTCATTCATTCAAAACATATATAATACCTACCATGGGTCTGGTACTAAATCAAACCCAATTTTTACAGTTGAGGGGCTTAGAATGCTGTGGGGGAAATACACCTCGCTGAAGTACAGTAGGTTGTGGGACCACAGCCAGCAACACCCCAACTTTCTTGAGGGATCACGAGAGGCTTCAACAGAGAAGGATACATTTTATTTGAATCTCAAAGAGTAAATCAAATTCTGCAACAAAGGGGGAGATGGAAGATCTTCATATGGTATATGAAAAGCAAGGAAAGCTCATTTAAATTGACATGGTCAACACTCACTATTCCATCTGAGTTGAAAGGATGGACATAGGTGGACTATAAGATTCTACTGTACTTACTAGCTAGAATCTGTGGGATGCTTGAGTTACAACTCCATGTTGTAGACCTGAGGAAACTTGATTTCTAAGTAGAACTACAAAATTATTTTTAGATTGCCAATGGCTTTCATCTACCAGTGTTGTTATAAAATCAGAAGGGATTATCAGTGTCATCTCTTCCAATTTTCCTGGCAATGTCAACTTCTTCCTAGAGTATACATATCAGGAGATCATCCCACAGTCTGTCCCATATTCTGATTATAGCTGTTTTCAAGTGAAATGCTAAAGAAGAACACATTACTGGTTCCCAACTGCTTTCTTCAATCCTAACCAGTGGATTAAACCATAAGAAGATTACATCAGAAACATCTAGGTTTCCTAACACCTCCGGGTTTGAGGAAGTGAATAATGGGGGAGAGGGAAATAGTGCTTGTCAGAGTTTGAAACTCTCAAATGTTCATGTGAACAATATCTTACTTCTCTCTGTCTCTCTCTTGACATCCGTTTGTATGTAGACTAAGTGCTATTATTTATTTTCCCTGGTTAAGTAGATTTCTGCATCTTTCTTGCTTTAATATGACTATCATTCATTCATTCATTCATTCATCCAATAAATATTCACTGGGCATCTCTAATGAGATCTTAACTATAAAGGTAAAATATAGACTATAACAATATAGAAAATAAACATGAAAAATCTACTTAAGTGGATATTTACAATGAACACAAAAGAATATAAGCAATATGAAAAAAATATCATAAATGTAAATTTACAAATGTAATTTTTTGAGATGTTAAATGAATGCAAAAGAACATAAGTGCTTTAAAGATCAAAGAGAGAAAGACCTCTGAGGCCTTCTTGGGGTCCTGGGAAAAATCTCAAGAGGTGAGGAGAGGTGAGCTGAGAACAGATGAATGGTTGGGGAGAGTAGTGACATTAAACAGAAGAGATGGGCATCTGAATAGGAATGGGCACACAGAGGGCTTCTGGGGACCAGCAGTGTCCTAGGTTTTCAGTTAGGTGGTAGTTACATGAAAATTCTTTTCACAGAATCTCATTAAGCTGTTCTTTTGTTTTATTAAACTTTTATATGTGTTAAGTTTCACAATAAAATTGTTTTGAGAAAGACTGGTAGGTGGAAAAAGCTCTATTCATTAAAAAATTTAATGATCTTTATGCCTCCACCATGATACTGGAAATCAAAGATGAGTAAGACAGTCATGGCTGTCAGGAAGCTCCCCATCTGCATACCAGAAGGAGGAGCCACGGCTGGAGTTGAGCCCAGAGACGCAGAGTGGGACTCAATCACAAGATCACAGTGCCAAGATGCTTCTGCTTTCCCCAGTCAGTAACACAGGGCATCGGAGGGTTTAAAGTAAACTTATGTGATGAGCTGCTCATTTTAGAAAGATAACTCTGGTCATAACATGAATGTGGATTAAGGAAATGAAGTAAAACTTGAAGTACAGTACCTGATAATCAATAGTTTTAACTTTCTTATAAACACGTTTTCCTTCCCCAGTGGGTTTTGATCTTCTGAATAGCTGTGTTACAACCCAGTAGTATATATGATCAGTATTGCATAAAATAAAGCCAATAAATTAAATTTAGTTGCTTTAATACTTCCCTTTACAGTAGGAAGAACAAAACAATGGATAAAAGGACTAGTGGTTATCTTAATGTCTTGAACCTCCTAAAATCTGGTGAGTTGTGCCCAGTTTTACCAAAATCATAAAGTCAGCTCCTAAATTTTGATTTTCTTCTGATTGCATTTGTCTCAATCCCTCTCACCATACCAGGAAAATTTAAAGTGTTGTTGTTATGTCAATTAAATCCCCAAACTCTATGTTTAAAACTGCAAGTTTAAAAATCGTCATAGCTCTAGGATTCTCTTGTAGGTGTCTGTTTCCTTATTTGCAAGGTTGCATTCAAGAGTCACTGCCCAGAACCTGGGTATGAGAAAACACTGATGGGAAGGAGGGGGAAGAGTAAAGGACCAGAAGTCGTGTTGTGGGTGTCAGCAGTTCCTGAACTTGATAGTGCTTGCATCACCTCTGAAGGGGATGTGAAGAGATGAGCTATTTTTAGACTGTAGTTTTCCATGTACTGACAAGAACTCTTCCCTTTTCTAAATTTTTTTACGGATTTTTTTTTTCTTTTAAGTCATTGGTTTTGAGCAGAAAATACCCTATAGCAATAAAGAAGGAATGTAGCCCCAGAGAACCTCAGTAGGGAGAAGATGGGCTCCAGGTTTTACAGAATCTTGTAAAATCTTATATACATATGTGTTTTTTTGAGGCTAGAGCATAGAAGGTGGGAGGGAATGCTGTGAACTTTATCTTTCTCTTCTAATTTTGAACAAATCCAGGACAAAGGAGGACTCTGGGAGCACCTAGGAGAACCTGAAAATGTCAGGGGCAAATTAAGTTCCAACTTGACAGGTGCAAAGACCACGTACCTCCAACCAGGAAGAAAACAAGCCAATGGACTGACTTCTTGTTTTCTATCTCAAACAGTTGAGTTTGTGATGGAAACTTCACTAAAACTTTAACAAAAATCCTTGGAGAAAGAATTCCTTCTAGGCAGTTGTACCCCCAGTACTCTCAGGTCCAGATGTGAAAAATAAATAAAAGTAAACTTTAACAAAAATCCTTGGAGAAAAAATTCCTTCTAGGCAGTTGTACCCCAGTACTCTCAGGTCCAGATGTGAAAAATAAATAAATGGTGACCCATATTCTAAATATTTTTAAATTATAAATGAACTAAGGGTCTGTTAAATCAAATAGGTTTTTTTCTCTTATATTGATCATAATAGTTTAGAAGACCGGGTTCTGAACTTGCAGACCCCACCCAGAGATCTGTGTCAACAGGAGAGAGGTGGTCCTCAGACCCCCAGCCCACAGCCTGGCACCCCTTTCCACCTCTAGTTGTCTTCACAAATGTGACAGGTCATGAACACCTGTGTGGGGTCTGCCATCCTGCCCATCAAAACTCTGTCTGTATCCTTGCAAACAGAAACTCTGCAGTTATCCTTTAGGTCTGCAAGCAAGTCTTCCTTCAGGAAGATAAACATGGAAGAGAAGACCCTGCAGCCTCCTGAAAAGGGCTAGGGATCATTTGGACAAGAAATTCTGTATCCCTAGAGGGAGCGAGAAACCTAGGCTCTGGATAGCATGAGTACCTTGTTTCTTGTATTCTCACCCTGTGAGTATCTGTCTGTCCATCTGTCTGTCTACTTATCTGTCCATTTCTTTAGAAGAACTTAAGTAAATCTTGTTCTAAGTCTGGACCTAGATTCACCTAGTGTTCGTAATGCTGTAATGTTTTCAATTCCTAAATGACAGCATACACAGGAGCTGCCCTGCCAATTTGATAGGCCCTGTTTTGGTGTGGATCTGGAATATCCCCCAAGAGCTTATGTGTGGAAGCATGGCTCCCAATGCAGCAAGGTTCAGAGGTGGGGCTTTAAGGCAATAATTGGATCAATCTAATAGATTAATCCTGGCAGTGGAACCTAGTTGGAGGAAGTAAGTCACTAGGAGTGTGCCATGTAAGGGTTTAGAATTTATCCCCCCTTTCTCTTTCTCCCCCCCTCCCCTCCCATCCCCTGCCCTCCCCTCCCATCCCCTGCCCTCCCCTCTCCCCTTCCCTCCCCTCTCCCCTGCCCTCCCCTCTCCCTTCCCCTCTCCCCTCCCCTCTCCCCTCCCCTTTCCCTCCCCTCTCCTCTCCCCTGCCCTCCCCTCTCCCCCCACCTCCCCTCTCCCCTCTCCCCTCCCCTCTCCCCTCCCCTTTCCCCTCCCTTCTTTCCCTCTCCCCTTCCCTGTCCTCTCCTCTCTTCCCCTCCCTTCTCCCTTCCCTTCTCCCCTCCCCTCCTCTCCTCTCCTCTCCTCCCCTCCCCCACCCTTCTTCTCCCTTCTCCTCTCTCTTCTCCTGTCCCCCTCCTCTCCTCTCCCCTCCCCTGTTCTCTCTTCTCCTCCCATCCCCTCCCCTCCCTTCTCCCCCTCCCCTCTCCTCTCCTCTCACCCCCTCCCTTCCCCTCCCATCCACTCCCCTCCCCTCCCCTCCCCTCCCCTCCCCTCCACTCCCCTCTCCTCTCCTCTGCTCTCCTCTCCTTCCTGGCTGCCATGAAGTGAGAGTTTCCCTCTGCCACTCCCTTCCATCACGATGTTCTGCCTCACCTTAGACCTAGAACAGTGGACCTGGTAACTAAGGACTGAGTCCTCTGAAACTATGAACCAAAATAAGTCTTTACTTCTCTAAGTAGTTCTTTTATGGTATTTTGGTCACAGCAATGAAAATCTGACTAACATAGGCACTTATCTTCATTTGACCGTGAATCAATATAGAATCTCCAAAGCATCTTTGAGACCTGGATTGGTGAATAGTGTATGATCCATTAGGTCTTTCCTACTCTCACCCTTTGTGAAGAGTATTATATCAGTCTGGATACAATACCTTATGCTTCGTAACAAACAAAATCTCAATGATTTAACCTAAGAAAAGCTTAATTCTCACTCATGCCAATCCCACTGCAAGTGTGAACAACTCCATTCTGTGATTCAACAATCTAGGTCACATCCTTCTCATTCTGTCATCTCAGTAGGAAGCCTCTATGTTTGTGTGGCAAAGGAAGACCAGGAGGAGTCACACACTGGTAACTAAATGTTGTAGCCTGGAAATCACATCTGTCATTTCTGTTGCTGCCCTAACAGATTTTTACAAATTTTGTGGCTCAGAATAAGTATTTATTCTCTCACAGTTTGGTAGATTAAAAATAAGAACTCACAGGATCATGTCAATAGGATCATGCTTTTCTGCAGGCTCTAGGAAAGATTTTCCCTTGCCTCTTCCTACTTTGTGGAGACTCCTGCAACCCTTGACATTCCCTGGTTCACGCATCAGTCCAGTCGGCTCCATCTTCACGCTGCCCTGCACTGTGTCTCTGCGCATCCTCTACTCTTCTTCAAGGACACTAGTTACCGGATTTAGGGTGCACCTCAATCTTAAGACCTCATCCTAACTAATTGCATATGCAAAGACCTATTTCCAAGTATTGTCACATTCCAAGTTTCTGGGTGGCCTGAATTTTAGGGTGATGATATTCAACTCACTGCAAATACCAGTGGCCAGAGCAAATCATATAGCCCTATTTAATGCATGGTGACTGGGAAGTAAAGAGAAACACATATAATACTGAGTTGTTATGGAGGATTTGTGTCCCCCCAAAATTTATGTATTAAAGCCCTACCACCCAATGTGATAGTATTTTGAGGTAGGGCCCGTGGGAGGTAATTAAGTTGATATGAAGCCATGAAAATAGAGGCCCCGTGATGGGATTAGTGTCCTTATGAGAAGAGTGAGAGAAAAAGATCTGTCTTGTTCAAGTGAGAAGATGGCTGCCATCTAAATAGCCAGGAAGAGAGTCCTCACCAGAAACAAAATCTGATGTCACATTGATCTTCTCAGCCTTCCTAACTGAGAAATAAATGTACTGTGTACAAGTCACCATGGAATATGGTTTTCTGTGATAGCAGCCCAAGCAAAGGCATCTTTGCTATCTCTTCCATAAATATATATATCTCAGTTTTCACCTAAAAGTTGGGGGAAACATCTTAATCTTTACCTCCTTTTCTTTATACTGAAAAGAATCATGGCATTCTGTCATTCTGTAATCCGAGAGCTATAAGTAGTTTAACTGATTTTCCTATTCCTGAAGTGAGCATGAATTTCTCACATTCCTGGATAAGCAGCCCCTGGATGAATGTCTTTCCAGGGAAGCCATTAACCCCACTCAGGACACCATCCCAATTTAACAGGCTTGGAAAGAGTTCCTGATGGTAAGTGAAGCCTATCTTCCTATGAGTCCCAAATATTGATGCTGCTTTCCAGAGCCAAATAAGGCCCTCCCTCTGCCACAGGTACCCCTACCCATGCTCAAGTGTGCTGCTTTATGCCTTTCCCCAGAAGTCATCAGCACTTCTAGTTCCCCAAGCAGGTCTCTTGTGTCATCTCCTCGCTCTTACAGTCATCATCTGGAAGAGCCATAACCTGTTGATGTCCTGGTCAAGTTTTCTCAGGAATTAAAACAGTGCCACAGACAGTATGGGCAACATTGAGCTGAGTGTTTTGCTTCCTTTATTAGGACATGATACTGAGCTCAATTATTGATTTCAACTCAGTTATTGATAGTTGTTTATATGTGCCCCTTCTAAGCCACAGGGTCTCCATTCAGTGAATCCATTTTATTTTTGTTTTCTATTTATCTAAATCTCTAAATTTGCATTTATCACTGTCATTCAGCTTGCTAGTGCTGTCTATAACTTTAGCATTTAGAGACCTTTTCAGCTCCTGATTCAGTCATCTAGTGTACCCTGAGCTTTGAGTCAAGTTCATATTTGATCAGCTTCCATTCCTGTCCTCCCCCAAGACATTGGTGCTGGTGATTAAAGTGGAACCTACATCAAAGGTTTTGCCACTTATGTATTTAGTTCTTTATTTTTTTGTTGGCTACAAACTTTTAAACTCATAATAACAGAACCCTTTTCCAAATAAACATATTATATGTGAATCCATGTTGTGCAAAGCAGATAAAAGGGAAATTAGGAGTTCACCCACTCATCTTCCTCCTTCTTCTGAGTATTGCTCCTAACATATGTGAAATCCTACAGCTTCTTAGAGACAGTTTTAAATTAAGTTTCCACAGACTTATGTGCTAAAGCACTTTGTGCAGAAGCTCAGTGCAGATGCCATAGAAGGGGACACTAGGTAAGTCGGCCCTCCTGTGCGAAGCAGTATGGCATCAAGGTAAGGCATAAGGCCTCTAGAAGATATTACTTGAGTGCCAGTCCTAAGTCCACCACCAGTAAGATGAGTGATCTTATGCAAGCTACATAACTTCCCTGTGCCTGGTCTCCTAAAAGGATAGAAAAGAAGAAATGTCTTTTCTTCTCATCTTTGCTTCATGGTTGAGACCCCTATGGCAAAAGGTAGATTATCAAAAGAAGGCAAATGTATTAGTTTCGTTTCTATTGTTAAAACAAAAGACCTGAAGCTGAGTAACTTATAAAGTTGTTTATTTGACTCATGATTCTTGTAGGCATAGTTACACCCATCTTCCTTTTCTCCACCCCCACTTCCTGAATACTGTTCTTATTCTCAAGAAATAGAAATTAGCCTGCGATAAAACTTGCCGGTCTGGAGACATGCTGGTCTCTCTCTCTCACTGAGAGATAGGAGACAACTTACCAGCCTCTGAGATGGGAACGTGCTGGTTTCCCTGTTTTCTCCTTGAGAAAATAAAGGGACACATGTTGGTTTCCCTGTTCCCCCTTTTGAAACATGGGAAAATTGTCTCTGTTCCCAAGGAACAACTTACCTTTCCCAGAATCAGGGGACTGTCCTGCTATGTCAGTCAGGACTAAACCTACCCCTAACAAGCAGCCAAGATTCTAGCGTATAAAAAGTAACATTCAAGGGGGAGTTGCTGCCGCTGTCCTCTGTCTGTGCAGAGCAGCCTGTCAGACTCCTGACAGTAAATCCGCTTCTTATCCCAGGTGTGTGTAAATCAGTCCTGGGCCACTTTTCTTTCAATTCTGGTAACAGAAGGTGATACTTCTGTTAAAGCATGGTACTAACATCCTGGTGATTGCCCCCTGGTTGCATCACAACATCATTGAGAAGCAGAAGGGAAAAAACAAGACAGAGAAGAGGCCCAGCACTTGGGATGGCCTGCCTTTGTAACAGCCAGCTCTCACAAGAGCTAACTGGGGTCCTGAGAGAGCTACAGTAATCCCTTGCAAGGGCAGTCTCTGCAATGGCCCCATCACCTTCCATTAGAGTCCACCTCTTAGGTGTTCTTCCACTTCCCTACACCACCATACTGGGAGCCAAGCTATCAGCCCATGAATCCTTGGGAAACACACTGGAGCCCTATGCAAACCACAGAAGCATACAAACCTACTTAATATAATTTTTACATGACATGGAGCCCTCATCAATGAAGACCCAAGGAAACAAGCAGATCTGTGTATTGTTATGATTGTCTGATGGAGTAGAAAAGTATGATTGGGCAGAGTGTGATCTAAGAGTAATAAACTTGGAAGAACATAGCAAGAACCATTTGTTCATATCTCCCCTATATCTTCAGAAATAAGGATATTCATTTGCTCCATATATAGCGAGGGCATCTCTGGAATGAAGGTCTTATGATCTGCTAATGGGAAAGGGAGAGGGAAGGGCAGCAATGTGTTCCTACTTCGCTGTTTTCTCAGATGCCAAGGTGCCATGTTTTGGGATGACATATCCTGTGCCCCATCAGAGAACAATAACAGTACCAACTTAATGTTGTTAATAATAATGACAATTTTGTAGAGTTGCTTTGAGGTCTAATCTAATATTTAGATTAGCACTGGCAAATAGTAAGAGCTACTTAAGTACTAGTTATTCTTATTAGAGATTTATTGCTCTGATTTATAGAGTAGGATGTTAGCCCTTCATCTCTTACCCCTCAAAACCCCAACACCTGCTCAGGATAATGTCCTATACAAAGATAAAGGCTACAAATATAAATATTCCTAAAAGTGATAATTATTGAGATAAGATCACACCAAGGTCACAGGTGTCATGTAATGGATTGAGGTGAGGGGTAAGAGAGCAAGAACAAGAAATCAAGCTCCTGGACCCTGGCACAAGTTACAGGTGCCTGGGATGGGAAGGATCAGATGAGCCTGAGTGCCTACAAAAAACTGTATTTTATTAACTTAGCCTAGCGTAAGCATGATCTCTCTAATTTAGCCTCAAATTCCATACATAACAGCAAAGTAAAACCAGAAGAGATACAGTTATTTTTAATCAAGGTGTGTCAGGTTCATCACAATAGTGGAAAGAACTTTGGGACAAGAGCTCGGGATACATTCTGAATTGTAGGCTCAGAACTATCACTCACCAACAGGACCACTCCCAAAATTTGTGGAGCTAGTGGTGAGAATACAAAGTGAGGATCTCATACCATACATCTAAATAGGAACATGTTAAAGTAAGGACCCAACTGTTAAGTAACATACAGGACCACCACCACCCTCTGCCTCGTACTTTGAAAAAATATGCCTTCATAATGATCTGGAACCCACTTTTACCTCCTCGAAGTTGATATGGAAATGCTATTGCTGAGAGCCTACCTTTGTCATGCTCCCCCACCCACTCTCAATCCTTGGCTTCTTGAACACTGAGGGATGTCACATGCATGTGTTGATTTTAACACAATCTACACGTCTAAGCACTGTCCACAGCCCTTCCCACCCAATGTCATCCCCTCCCTGATGGAAACAGCTGCCGCTTGGCTACTCCAAGGCCTGTGGAGGCATATGCCACATCTGTAGTTTACCCTTTAAATGACGGACTAGGAAAGAAGACTGGAAACCCTGTCTAGATAGGTATGCCAACTTGGTCCCATGACTCCGCACCAGGAAAAGATGCATCCAAGGAAGTCACATGGAGCCAAGCTGGCCATACTGGTCCTGGTACCTTAGGTGGGGCCCATGAAGCCCCAGCACCACCTACACATGTACTTTGTCCCCAGGAGCAACCTGCTCTTGGTGAACCTCATCAGACTTCAGAACCTTAGTTTTTACCCCAAGGCAAGGAGTCTAGTGAGATATTGCTTTGAGGATCACTATGACTCAGTCTTTATGGAACTCCACCCACCCTGAAGATGATCCCAGTGGGGATAGGAAACTGGGAGCTGAAAGCCCACCTGATTAGGACCAGCTGCTGAGGCAGTCACTATCAGCTATTGAAGGACCATGTCCTAGATCTCAGGACTGGAATTCTCTGAGGTTTTATCTTCAGGCAACAATTTATAGCTGTGACATTTTATAACGTATTCTAAAGATGAAAGAAATGTATACAATTGTCATTAATAAAGAACAAATTTTGATCAGCTATGCTAGATGAATGATTAAATCATCTTTCAATTCTCCCTATAGAGGACATTGAAACGCATTTCCATAGTAAAAACTGATCAAAAAATTTGCAGCCAGACATGTACTAGTAATCATGTAAAGAAGTACAAGACACCATTTCAATCTATATTTAAGAAACATCTGGGAATAAAAAAATACAAAAACACAAATTAGTGCCCCATCCATTCCTAGTTTTTAAGCAAGTACCATGTTCTAGATACTATTCTAGTTGCCTTATGTAGATCATCTTATGTAATCTTCTTTATTCTCATTTGCAAGCTGGAGCATAGAGAGGTTATAGAGTATTCCAGAAGGCACACAGCCAGGACTTGAACCCAGGCATCTGATTCTCCAGAATCCACATTCTAGTCTCAGGGCCTATCTTCTGGGTCCTCACCATGCACAGAAAGAAAAAGCCACATCCCAGTCTTAATTACTAGTCCTGTAACGTTCAAGTGGTGTACTTACTCTCTGTCCTCATTTATAAAATAGGGACAATAATATCTCCCTCATGGGCTGTTCTAAGACTCGAGGAAACAGGCTGTGTGAAGTAATGATAACATAACACTGAGTATTCAGTATGTGTAAGTCCCTCCCTTTCACCTTTCCTTCCGTTTTTCTTCCTCTGGCTACTTGGCTTCTTGGCTACTTTCTTTTAGATACGTGTTCATGTTGATTTTCCCTTTGGCATACTTACCAACCAAATGCTTCCCTCTCCTAAGAGCTTCCATTTCTACTGTGATTATCAGTTGCTCATTTTGTTTGTTTTTCTAAACCAGCACACATGTTTCTTTTAGGAGTAGGCAGAATGTAACTTATACATTATGTAAATGAAAGTATGACAGTTTGTGGGTCATCATGACTCTGTCATCACTCTTGGAAATGACTTTGCAAAGCACATGTCCTTTTTGTTCAAGTCAGCAGTTCTGTTTTGATGCAAAGGGAATCTCTTTCTGAAGTCTATTCTTCAATTCCTGCACTTGCAATTGAAGCTGGTGTTTACTTAGTCTGAGCTGCCTTCTGGTTTCTGCAACTACAATCCTCCTAATTTTTGCAACTACAAGCCTCCTAGTTTTGTAGATGGGTCAGAAATACACTGTGAGAAGTAAAGGTGGGCCAGATCTGGAG
Source organism: Marmota flaviventris (assembly GCF_047511675.1). Taxonomy (NCBI): domain Eukaryota; kingdom Metazoa; phylum Chordata; class Mammalia; order Rodentia; family Sciuridae; genus Marmota; species Marmota flaviventris. The sequence continues at coordinate 102,942,281 of NC_092509.1, read as the reverse complement.
GAACAGTTTCCTTCCTTGAGAATAAGACATTTCTTCTTTGCTGAAGGCGGCCAAGACCAAGACCCTTCCACAGAGTTGGGGGAAATGCATGGTACTCCTTATGATCAGACAAGCAGGGTGAACAGAAACACAAATGTCACCCCTGCAGCTATGTCTCCAATCATCTGCAGAATTCTGAGCTACTTACTATTCCCTCTGGGCACAGATGCCAGTTTTTTCTCATAACTGAAAGAAAATCCCCTTTGGCTGTTCCACCCACCAGAGATCCTCCTGAGCCTCCCAAGCTGTCTGCATCACAGCTGCTAGTTCCCAGTCCCAGTTGCATCACAGAGAAGAGGAAGCCCTGGAGCAGTCTTATCTCAGCCAGATTCTCTGCCAACACTAGTTATGACTTTCAAAAGCGAAACCAACCATCTGCTTCCCTCCCATCGCACATTCCTAGGAGCTGCAGCTACTTGCTGGATTAACCAAGAAAAGAAGGGAGCTTTGGGTTTAGAACTGAGACAGCTTCCTCCTTCGGTGACCCCACTTCAAACTTTTGTTAGTGCATCTTTGATTCCCCAACCTCATGGATCTTTAGTGGTCAGATGAAGTCCCCCCCTCTCTAGTTACCCAAAGAAAGAGATCAAGTCTGTTTCCTCCTTGCGGAGAGAATGAAGGGCCTGGAATAGATTAGAACTGAGTGGGTTAAAAGCCATGTGACCCTGACATCTGAGAGGTCCCAGCCAAGGCCCTGAAAGACTGCAGTTATTCTGAACCTATAACCTGAGTGTCTGTGGCTGTGAGCAATGTTGTAACTGCCCGGGACTGGCTTTTGGTCTCTCTTCACCTCATCTTCTCAGAACTCAGAGCCCCCCTTAGAAAATTTGCTGCCCCTCTGTCCACAAGATTCCCACTCCCTCCTCTTTCCTGCTTCCTCCAGGTGCCATTCCTACAAGTAATCCTTACTTCCTTCCTTCCTGGGCTGCCCAAGCTGTCTGCATCACAACTGCTAGTTGTGCTGATGCTGTACCCTCTGCCTGCTTCTAGGAGAAAAGCTCTCCTATTAATGACTGCAGTTTCCTGGGGCCTCACCCACTGTAAATTAGATGGAATCTAAATTCCTCCAAGTGCCATTATCTTGATTTACTGGGCTTCCCCATTCCTCCCTAGTGTTCTACATTCCCCTTCTTCTACATGATGAGGTCTCAACTTGGATGCCCTCCTTCAGAGGAAATCAAACATTTTTGACTCCATGCTGCATTGTCAGCAGACTCACAACAGCCAGGCTCATCTCCTCACTGTACCTCCAGCATAGAGCATCTGACTCTTGACTCTGTGGCCTTAGCTCCTCCCAACTTCTTTCTACTGAGTTAGCTAAATAAAGTTCGGCCTATCCTTCATAGTGGCACTCATGTCTTATATGAAATAACATCATCCCTTCTATTCTGAAATAGAATGATTTTGTTTCTTGCTGATAGATAACCTGAAAGAACGAACAAGGCTCATTGTCGGAACAAATGCCCATTTATTGAGGAACAGCTCTGCATATTTATAGAGCCAGGGGTGGTTTGACAGTTGGCATGGGGTGCTTTTTGACTGGTGGGTAGGATCAGGTGAGCCAGCAGAGCTAGTCTGATTGGTGGGTAAGGATCAGGTGAGCCAGCAGGGCTCACCATTGGATGGCTCTTCTTGGGGGATGGGGAAGTTAGTCTTTGGAGCCCAGGCGACTCCCAACATTCCCCCCTCTTTGTTATTAAATGAGAGTAGGCGTCGACTCATTCTGGCTGCTTCCTGCTAAAATGGGGCAGTGTGGGAGAAAGAAGGAGGGAAGTAAGGAGCCTCCACAGGAGGGCAGAGAAGACCGGTATCAACGAAGGTTCCTTGCCACCACAGATCCATGATGATGTCAGTCCATTTGGCATAGGTCTCAACTGGAGGTATCATCAGTAGCCAGGAGTTGGTAATTTCTGAGGAGAAGCTGGTTAAAAGCTTGATTAGAAATTTTTTACCCACCTGAGTCTGAATGAACTTTATGATAAAGGGAAGGAACAGGCACAGGGAGTTTTTATAGCCCAAATCTAATGGGGTCTCTTGGTCTGCAAGCTGCCTTGTTGGCACAAGGGGGGTTAAGTGTTCAACCCTGAGTAGGGGGTTGAGTGTTCAGCCTTAAGCAGGGGTTTGGGCATTTGGGCTTGAAGCAAACAGGTGATAAAGAACCAGACAGAGGGTTTGAGAGGCCAGGTCATCCTGCAGCTAACTTTGTTTGGCATGACCTGCAGACCAGCCTGTCCTGCACCTAACACCCTCAATTCCACTCTTCATTCCTAGTCCAATCTAGCTCCCTCCCCTCTCTATTAAGGCTGCTCTTCAAACTTTCTCCTACCTGGGTGTACCAGCTACCATATTTCCCTTTGAGAGCAGTCAGATCTCTCCAGGTTTTATGTGAAACACCTCAACTTTAAATACTGATACTTGGAATTCTTACGGAACTGGGAGGCCCTCTGGAGCCCTGTGTAAACTTGAAGGTGGACACACTAAGTACTATCACACTTGGCATAGATGCTCCAGCTAACCACTAACGTGGTCTGAGCAGCGAGTCTCAGTGGTACTTACGTACACTCCAGCTGCTGTCATAAGATGGTGAATTCCTCCTCTGGGAACTTAAAACTGAACTCATACATGCACACACATACACATAGGAAAAGCAGAAACTCTATCAAAGCCTGTAACTAGCTCATGACACCAAAGCTTCTCACTCTTCTATTGGCAAACTAGCAGGACCCAAAGAAGTACCTTGGTTTTTAAGAAGCAGGGCATGTGGATCACCATAACAGGGCAACCTCCACACAGGATGGAGAAGTTGAGGAAATGAAGGATTTAGAGAGCATTCAGACGGGGGAAGACCGAGTGATGATAGAGCAGGTGGGCTGGACCAGAGCACACCCAACGCCTCACCCAAGGAGAGCTCAGGTTGCCTCCCAGGACAGTCATGGACTCACTGAAGGTAACTCAGGTAGGGGTAGATGTAAGCAACAGGAAGAAACAACTTCACCAGGAACCCAGGTGTGGGAACGCTGTTAGAGGGTGGTGATGGGAACACCAGCATGTGCACATGCCCAAACTGTACACGCCAACTATGTGCAGGGTCCTGCACACCAGTTACACCTCAATGAAACTGGGAGGGTAAACAAAACACACATGTTTCTCCTTAGGCCCAGAAGGCAGCTAGTAAAGTGCTCTATTATGATCACACTTATTCAGGGGTCACCATGCTCTGGACACCTAAGTGGTTTGTCAGAAGGACAACCCACAATGGTCCCACTACCGGCCAGATCCAAGCAAGTAGGGGGTCTGTAAGGAAGAGAAGGGGGTCTGGCTGAAGGGGGCCCTTAGGGTCAATTGCCTTGAATAAAGGGCAAAGAGAAGACCCAAGAGAGGCCAGAAATGAGGGGGAGCATTGACAAGAGTATTTAATGACAGGTGACGATCGTTGGCTCTTCTGATGAAGTTGTAGGAGTGCCGGGCTTAAGCCTGGAAATATGAATCCACGGGGTAAGTTGGTTATTAGGTAGTTTGAGTTTGGCTGCCAAGGGAGTGCACATAATCACCTGAGCAGGACCCTCCCAGTTTGGTTTTAGAGGGGGCTTTTCCCCCGGTGGGCAATAGTAAACAAGTTGACAAGGTGTTAAGGAGGTAGGGTTTTGAGATAGACTGGGGTCAGGAAGGAGCCAGGCTTGATAGCACCAGAGTTCAGAGCATAGATGGAAGAGGAGGGGCAGGGCATAGGTATTGGAGATGGGTAGGGGTTCTGTAGGCAGTCCAGGAGGAATGAGGGGATGGCCATACATGACTTCGAAAGGTGAGAGATTAGAAGCCTTTTTTTGGCAGGGCCCTAATGCACAATAAAGCCAAGGGGAGCACCTTTACCCAGTCCAGGCTTAATTCCATGGTGAGCTTGGTGAGGGTCTCTTTAAGGGACCGATTGGTCCTTTCAACCTTTCTGGAAGCCTGGGGGCGGTAAGGGCAATGGAAATGCCAAGGGAGTGATAGTGCATGAACCAGCTCCTGAGTTATCTGCAAGGTGAATTCTGGGCCATTATCTGATTGGATAGAAGTGGGCATCCCAAAATGGGGGATTATGTGAGTAAGCAACAGATCAACTACCCTAGAGGCCCGTTTGTTGGAAGTGGGAAAGGCTTCAACCCATCCCAAAAAAGTATCTACCAATATAAGAAGATAAAAATGTTTTTTACTCGGGGCATGTTGGTGAAATCAATCTGCCAGTCTGCAGCCGGGGTATGACCGCGGGCCTGATGAGAAGGGAAAGGTTTAATGGAGTGTTGGTATTGGTTTTCTGGCAGATCTGACAAGCGGAAGTGATCTGTTGTAGGAGGGTCTTATCACGTGGGGAAAGGGTGAAAAAGGAGTGAAGGAAAGTAGTGAGACTCTGTGGACTAGAATGGAATAGAGAGTGAAGAAACTGGAAGAGTTGTTGGGGATATTTGGGCCGATCTCTTGTGGTAACCAAGAGTAGCGGAGAGGAGGTAAAGCTCTATAGGGCGGCTGATCGAGCCACTTGATGGGCCTTGGAATTCCCCATAGTAGTAAGGGAGGAGTCAGTTTGGTGGGCCTTGCAATGGATTATTCCCAGTTGGGAAGGCAGCCTGGAGGCTCGTAGTAGGCCAGAAATAAGTGTGGAATTAATGACTGCCGTCCCTCTGGTGATCAATAGCCCCCTTTCTTTCCAAATGGCTGCGTGGGAGATCAGGATATGGAAGACGTATTATATAGGGAGAGGGTTTTTCCCTCCGCTAGCTCGCATGCCCTTGTGGCAGCTCTGAGTTCAGCTTGTTGGTTGGTGGTATTGGGTGGGAGAGGTTTTGCCTCTATGATGGATGAGAGGGAAACGACAGCATACCCCGCCACTTTAACCCCTTCGTGTATAAAGGAGCTACCATCTGAGAACCAGACGAGGTCCAAAGAGGGCAGGGGTCCCCAGAAATGGTGGTAGGGCAGGGTAAAATCGTCTCTAATACCTCCAGGCATTTGTGGACGGGATCTTGTGAGAGAGAAGATGGGAGGAGGGAGGCAGGGTTTAATGGAGAGCAGGGCTGAAAAGACATGGAGGGATTTTCAAGGAGAGACAAGGAGGGATAGGACCCTGGAAGGAGGAAGTGACTGTCTGGAGCCCCTTGTAAGTGAGGAAATCCTTTAATGGTGAGGAGATGAGATGGTTATCAGGGAGCCAAAGGTAAGCTTGTGAGCTTCTTTCTGGAGGTCATGGGCCGCTGCTAGAGCTCTGAGGCATGGGGGCCAGCCCTGACGGTGGGGTCGAGCTGTTTGGATAGGTAGGCCACTGGTGCAAATGTGGGGCCATATTCCTGACCTTGAATGCCAGACTTTGTCCCTGTTTTTATATAGAGGGTGAAGGGTCAGGAGAGGTTGGAGAGATGCAGGGTGGGTGCCCAGAGGAAGGCCTTTTTAAAGGGCTTCCCTACCGCTGAGAATAGGGGTTCATCTTGGGGGCCCTTGGCCAGATTATATAGGAATTCAGGCCCTGAAGTACCCAGCCAAACCCACGAAGGAGAGTCATCTTTGGTCTTTGGTGTAGGTATAGACACAATAAGCTGTTTTCTATCTACTGTAATGGCCTTTTTCCCTTGAGAGATAGAGAACCCTAGATACATGCTATTTGGGCCTTTTGTGGAGAGGCCCGATATCTCTTTAAGGCCAAGAAATTAAGTAGAACTCTGTCATCTGTTGAGCGCCCTTTGGACAGCTAGAAGAATTTGTTTGCAAGAGGTGCGGAGAGCAGGATTGGATCAGAGCAAGAAGAAAGCCTGGAAGAGATCCCTTAGAATGGAGGGATCCAGGGACCCAAAAAGGGGCCATCTGCTTTGGTTGTCTAAGGGATAAGTGGGCCAGGCCTGGGTGCTATATTTGATACAAGAGGCATTGTAGGGGAGAGTTGACTGGCAGAGAGGACACATTACCCATGTAAGGAGGAGGGAAGAGGACGCAGAGAAGGAGGAAACTGATTTATTGGCAAAAGGGGCGTCCTCGCTAGAGCCAAAAAATCAGGAGTACCTAAGTGGCAGGTTCGAGCTGCAGAGATTGGTCGTCACCGAATCCTGACAGTCGAAGCTCTCGTCCTGGACGGAGACGGAGCAGTGGGAGACCTTGGCCAAGGCTTTTCGGGACCTCTCCTGGAGAGGCCGGATACTCCCAGGGCTGGAAAGAGGGGAGAGGAAGGGGAGGGTAAGTGTCTCTCTAGTGGCCTAGTCTTAAGGTGAGAGGTCTAGGACTTTCGAATCTGCCCAAGGAAGGAGTCCCTGAGGGCCACCGTAGCCTTAAAGGCTGTGGTGGGGTGCTTTCCTCCCCACAGGTGGGCAAAGAGATTTGCTGGATGATAGTCAACATATTGCAAGAGGGTGGATTCAGGGCACTGGGGGTGAAAAGATTGGAGGTCAGAGGCCAAGGTTTGTCCAAAGAGGTGTGGACGATCTCGAAATCCCTGAGGAAGGACAGTCCAGGTTAAAGGTGAAAAGATATCCTTTAAATCTATGATTGAGAAGTGGGTGGCAGTGTGGAGGATCTGAGACAGCAGGGTGTATGGGTTGGGAACCAAAGGATGTATGTTGTAGGCCCAGAAGAACTTTATGGGCCTAACGGAAGTGTTGATGAGTCGTAGGTAGGACCCATTGGGCTCTTTTACAACTAGTATGGGAGTAAGGGGAATGAGCAGGATGGAGGTACCCCTTGCTAAGAAGGTCCTGAATATTCAGGAAATGGTGGAGGGGCTGTGGGTATCCCATACAATCCGGTCAACTAGGTTAGTATGGTATTTCATGTCAGCGTCACAAGTGGAGCAGAATGGCCAGTTTTCTGCCAAAAGGGCCAGAAAAGATGAACCGGCCAATTCTGGGGCCTGACTGATGCCAGGAGCCCGTATGTTGATTGTTGTATTGAATTTAGAGAGAATATCTCGGCCGAGCAAAGGAACTGGACATTGGGGCATAACTAGGAACGTCTGAGAGGATGGGAAGTTGTCTATGGAACAGAGTAATAGGGGAGTCTTTCTTGGATAGATGGTCTTTCCTCCTACCCCAACAATAGGAGAGGTGGACGGCACTGTTTGCCCCCAGAATTCTGTCAGGACTGAGAAGGTAGCTCTGGTGTCAAGGAGAAAGTCAACTTTGCACCTATCCACCTGAATCTGCACCCTGGGTTTCTATCTATTGATCGTTATGGCCAAGACAAGGACCCAAGACACCATTAATTGATTGCCATGCCCAGAAGGTTGGAGGGTTCCCTGGCCATAGGCCTCCTACGAGATCTAGGACAGTCAGAGCCCCAATGACCTTGTTGTTGACATTTAGGGCATGGGATATGTGGAATGCGTGGTGCGGGGCATGCCCTGGCCCAATGTCCCTCCATGCCACACTTGAAGCAGGTGCCCAGGGGGGTTTTCGGTGATGGGCGGCTGCTGCTGCAGTCTGGCTGGGCACAATTCAGGAGCCACTTGTCAAAAGAAATGAACTTTGTTTTTAGAACCACACACGCCAAACAAAACAGCTCCTCAGGAAAACCTTCAGAGCCCAACTGCCACCACCGGCTTCCCACAAGCCTCACCACCTCCCCCACTCCTCCTGCTCTTGAGGCCGATTGGCTGGGTCGCGTGGGTGGAGCCAAAAAAGTCCCCCAATGAGCAGCTCTGTGGTCTGAAAGGGCAGGGAAACAGCCCAATGAGCATCACCGCAGAGGAGCCAATCAGTTGGCAGCTAGAAGTTGCTGGGGCCGCTGTGAGCCAATCATCAGCTGGCAGCTGGAAGTTTGCTGGGGCCCCTTCGGCTGTGGCTCTCAACAGGTGGCGACCCAAGGAAGCACCCTGCAGGACCTGGGTGAGCATCTGAAATTTCTCAGTCGGGGGGCGTGGCAGGGCCTTGTTTGAGCTTTTTCATTTTGGCTCAGATGTCGGGGTAGCTCTGTGAGAGGAAATATGTCATAAGGACATGTCGGCCATCTGGGGTTTTGGGAGTTTGATCTGGGGCAGCAAGTGGCCCCCGAGGGTGATTGGGATTAACTCGGTGAGTTTCATCTGCATGGGCTCTGGCAAGTTCCTAGACTCTGGTACGTTCCTCAGGAAGAAGAGTATTAGCCAATAACATATAAGTGAGGCTATAAGCCTGGAGGGCCCTTTTGAAACTCTCTTTCGTGGTGAATGAGCCCAACCTTTGCTCCAGTTACATGGGGTCATTCATAGAGAACAAGACATGTACTTGGATAATGCCCTCAGGTCCAACAACCTCTCTTAAAGGGGCCATGGTTTGTGGGACTAGGGGTGGGACCTAGTTTGGGGGGAACTAAAGGTGTTGGCCGAGTCAGGGGGAGCACCTGAGGGGGTGGACGGAGCCGATGGGGGAGGTCGGTAGGGAGGGGGTTCATCTGCCGGATAGGGGATCTCCTTCCACTTTTTCGAGCGCTCGCAGAAGTTAAACAGATCTCTGAGAATTGCGGGATCTAGGGATCCTCCTGGGGGCCATTGACTTTGATTGTCTAATTGATAGTAAGGCCAATCGTGTGTGCAGAATTTAATAAGAGTGAGTCTGCAGGGAGGGAAGAAGAGGCCCCCATAGGTCAGGAGAGGGACAAGGGTGGTTGAGAGAGAGAGAGAGAGAGAGATGAGTGCCTGTTCTTCCACCCCTCAGTACCTCCCACTCATGACCCGGGCTCCAGAGAGTCCACCGTGACCATGAAGGTCATGGTGGGGTGTGTTCTCTCCTCCAGATTGGGCATCAGAGGTTTGCCGGATGATCACAGTCAAAGCCCCTGCGTAGCCCGTCTGAAGTTGGATACCTGATAGGGGAACTCACCTACTGAAGAGCCAGTGTTGTGTGAGTAGCAGCAGCCCTCGAAAGAGTGGACGAGGACAGCAAGCCTTGAGAGAGGGGGCCCTTGAGCAGCGAGGCATTCCCCCTCCCAGGTTTCGGCACCAATGAAAGAATGAACAAGGCTCGTCATCAGAGCAAATGCCCATTTATTGAGGAACAGCTCTGCATATTTATAGAGCCAGAGGTGGTTTGACAGTTGGCATGGGGTGCTTTTTGATTGGTGGGTAGGATCAGGTGAGCTAGGAGGGCTAGTCTGATTGGTGGTTAAGGATCAGGTGAGCCAGCAGGGCTCTGATTGGTGGATAAGGATCATGTGAGCCAGCAGGGCTCACCATTGGATGGCTCTTCTTGCGGGATGGGGAAGTTAGTCTTTGGAGCCGGGGCAACTCCCAACATAACCCATACCTCTAGATTTTTTTAAAACAAAATAGTGTGCCAAACCACCCTCAGAGATCTGACTTCTGCCCAGACTTCAACACTGACTAGTGTGTGAGAGCAAATCTTGCCTTCCTAGTTATAAAATGAGAGGGTTTAAATGAAGCTGAGATAGAAATTCAGTGATATCAAGAGAATACTGAGTCTAGAGGAAAAATATGCTGCTAAAATAGAGAACAAACAACTCATAAACACCTCGTGAGGCAGGCAAATGAGCCTAAGGGACAGCAAAGGGTCAGGATATAAAGATATACTAAACATCTCATAAATTACTTTGCATTTCCAGTTCCCTGAAAATTTTCTGGAATGTAGTAAAACAGGATCCAGTCCTTGATAGAAAGACACTATTAACTTTGTGAGGATAGGGGCTGACATTTGATTGGATGATGACCCTCTGGCCTGATCACCCATTCAACCAACTGCCAGAGACACTAATGTAAGCTAAAGCCTATACACTAGACCAGACTCTCTAATAAGGAAACACAGTCTTGCTTGATATTCCCAGACCCAAGGGAAGCCCAACTCCTTTAGGTCATACATATTCCAGTAATTATTCACCCTAATAAATGTTTGGCCTCAATCCCTTGAAGGTCTCACTCTTGAGATTACCTGCACTCTGCTCTAAGAGTGTGTGCCTTCCCTTTATAATAAATCTCTCCCTCTGATGCTCATACCTGATGTATTCTTAAATTCTTCTCGGAGATAAAGTGAAGAGCCTGAAACTTAGAACCTGAAAACAGAACTCTCCTCTGCCTCTGGAGAGACCACCTTTGATGCCCACACTGTAACAAAAGCTTTACAAGTCAAGCATTCCTGTGGCCAACCCAAAATGAATCTTCAGTCCCCTTTGCTCTAAAATGCCCCAGTGCTTTTTATTATTCACTGTTTGCCTTGTCTGTACAAGGTGATTTACAACTTTGAAAGGGTTCCTGGATTTTACTGTACTCCATACCATAGGCATAGCACAAATCTAAGCATGGATAAAGCTCTTGAAGAAATGTGCATCATCACGGTTGTCTATCAAGTTTGCTTTCCTTGTAGACCAGTGGCCTCCAGACATTTTACTTTAATACCCTTTTAAAAATTGGAGAAAACCTGGAGAATAAATAACTAGCCATGGAAGTGTTATTGCTGTTATCTTCCAAGCACTTCTGGATTAGATGGGTAGTCCAGCCAGAGGAACTTAGTAAAGGCAAATTCACAGACAGCAATGAGAAAAGCAGTTGTAACAAAAAAGGGAATCCCAGAGGAAATGATGTTGGCAAAAGAACTTCACATGAAAAGAACTCTGAGGGATAATGTATAGTGTTGAGAGTACAAAGTACAAATGGAAGTGGACCCAAGTGTACAAAGGAGTATGACAGTTTACCAAGAAACTACCGTTTCTTAAGTTACCATTTGAAGAAGGCGAGAACTTCCCGTACTGCTCTCTCTGAACTTTCTATTTCTCAAAGTTTAAATTATTAATGTCCCCAGTGTTTTAAATTACAGTGTACTAAGTATTAATTCTCTGTACATTCATAACTGACAGTGAAAGAACTTTTACTATTTTGAGAAAAATCTTAAAGATTATATGACATGATCCCTTCCTTTAAGATTGCATGGTTTCTGTTTGCAGATTCAGTTACCACATGGCCAAGCAGGAAAGGACTACCTGCAGGGCTTTGCATATTTATAATCTAAAATTTTTATCATAAATTTAAATAGTTGCAGAGGATATAATTTCCAGCATAGTTCTCCTTGAAATGGTAGAAAATATGCAAGTAAAGCATTAACCAGTGTCACAGGAGGAAAAAAACTTTCTCTCTAACTTCTGAAGCTTTGATAATTGAGTCTATGAATTAACCCGACAGTAGATATAATGATAGGAGAAAAGTCATTTCAATTATGTTCATAAACACTGGAGTCCCACAAAGTACCATATGAGGCTCCAAGAAGGGGCAACAATTTGAGGTTTTTAAGCACTTCCACTATAGAAAAGAACAAGCATTTGGGGCTTTCAGGGGGAGGGGAGAAGAAGTAATGGAAGGGTGAGAGGAAGAAACTGATAGTGGATAATGGTTGCAGGTCAAGTGTGTCACAGGTAACAAGTCTTGGAGGAGTCCCTCAGGAGAATGGGTGATAGACTGTGACAAATTCTGTCTGGGCATGGTATCTCCTCCCTTGTGGATTTCTCTTCCCTGGAGGGTGAGATTCCCAGAGAAGGGGCTTTTAGCAATTGACTTCCTTTTTAGAGCATCTCTCTGAAGGCAAATAAGGGAAGTGCAGAGAAATCCTCTCCCTGTACTATATGGAGAAGGCAAAGCACAGCCAGGAGAGTGGAAGGTCGGGGAGACCTTCTAGTTCAAAGCACTCAGCACACCAGGGCTCCATACTTAGGGATATTTTCTGAGTCCCAGAGGGTCTAATTAAAGGAGGCTGAGCCAATGCTGGTATTTCAGTCACTCCCCCAATGCCTTACCTTCTCCACCTTCTTCTCCTTGTAGTACTTTTCAAGTGAACTGGGAGGATTTCTTTTCAAAAGAAAAGGTTGGAAAGGACAACCCAATGTGTTTGGGGGGGGGGGGGGGGCTTTATGGAAATATGGATCTGAAATTTGATTTCCCTAAAACTACCCTGGGCCACCTATGCCTTAATCCTTGGTATACCTACAGGTGGGTGGCACCCCAGTTAGAGACCTTGGTTATTAAGATCCCATGACACCTCTTCAGCGCCCAGCTCCTCTCCTCTACCTCTGCACCCTTCTCTCTTTTGCCACTGAACCAGTGGCATCTTTCTCATCTGCATTCCATGGGGCTGAGCAGTCAGAATAATCTTACAGGGTTAGTAGGAACAGCAGGCTCAGCAAATACACCATGAAATAAGGAATTAAAAACAACAGTTGTCAAGTTAATTTTATATATATATATGTGTGTATATTTATATATAAGTATATTTATATATAAATAATTGTAGGTAGACCCAATATCTTTTTAAAAATTTATTTCTAGGTAGTGCTGAGGATCAAACCCAGCGCCTCACACATGCCAGCACTCTATCACTGAGCCCTAGTCCCAGCCCAACAAGTTACTTCTTAACCTGAAGAACAAGGACCCATACTAGTTTGACTTCCCCAGGTATTTGTTGACTTAAGACCTTAGGGGCTTTTCTGAGTTGGGGGTTGGGGACAAATGCAAGCTCATATTAGTCACTAAAGTAACCTACAATAACCTTTGCTTTCTTGGCATAGTAAAAACCATACCCAAGGAGAAGACGTAAGATGATAATGAGGCATGCTTTGCCTGAGGACCCATGATGGAGAGCACCCTCTGCATGAGATGACATCAGGAGACAGGACCTTCCTCACCTTAGGAAGCTTCTTGCTTCTTGCGTCTTGTTTGAGCCAGCCTGGGAACTCTTACTTGTGCTGGAGCCTACGAAGGGAAAACCTTGCTCCTGTGCAGTTGTGTTCTGATTCTTTTTGGAAAAATCAAGTACCAGAATGGGCTGATAACGGTGCTAGCCATAGGTTCCTGGCCCTGTTTGGGGGCCTGTGGATTCCTCAGCCACTGCCTAACACAGCTGAGAGCTGCGCCAGGCTCTCAGGAGTGAAAAGGAAGCACTCCTCAGAGGCACACCCGCTGCGCCTTTTCCCAGGCGGCTTCCCAGGTATTGACTTGTGCTAACAATGAAAGGGAAATTTCTTAGTGTAAGTTTCCACTCACCAACTTCAAACAGCACAAGCTTGCTCAATCTTGAAGCCTAAACGGAATGCTTTACAGATAATCAGTGTTCTAACGTAATTCCTGAGATTCTTTCTTGCATTCCAAACATAGCTAGCCTACATTGGCACCCAAGAGACAGTCTGCAGAAGGAAAATGAATATGTAGCAACCTGTATTTCTTTCCACTGAATGTTCCAAATGTATTACGTTTTTCAAAATCAAATTATCAGATATTTTCAAGAAGCTCGGGATCATCTCATATTGCTGGAAAGATTTAGCTTGAAAAAGTTAAAAAAAAAAAAAAAAGAAGAACTTAAAGACTGTTTTCAGGTTTTTTTCATGAGTCAGGAACAACCTGGAAGTAAATGGAAATCTTCAGCCTCTGGTCAGCTGTGAGGACAGACCACCCTGAAGGGTGTGCTCCTACAGTGCTCTCTGTGGCATGTCATTTCCTAATTTCTGTGTAACGTTTCACATTCATCTTCCAAGGATGCAGAGATAGCCAGGTCAACAATATGATGAAACCCACCTGAAATGGAGGCGTAATGCTGCCAGGACTCTCCTTCAGCCTGTTTTGTTTGTGCATATGAGCAGTCATCCTCTCCCATTGCTGAGCAGTTCTCTCCGTATTTGGATAAACCATGGTCCCCAGCAGTTCTTGAGTTTGACCTCTTACAGCTTCTACCCTCAGAGATGGACTGACTGACTGATGTGTGCATGTCTCCTCACGCCCAGAAGTCCTTGGGCAGAAAACTCATTGATTCAGTGTGAGACTCAAGCTATGACCAGGGAAAACCAAAATATTTTGAATAATGGAGTGGGGAAGTAGCCAGTGTTTACAATCCCCAGTGCTCTTATATGGCACAAAGGTTTCATTGAAGAATTTTAAGCAGGATATTGGCAGAATCAGATGTATTTTAATAAGCACATAATAACTGAAAGCAACAAATTGGAGCAGGAACTTGCATCAGCTGGTAAACTTGAATGTTTCCCTTGGGCATGTCTATGCTTCACAGAAGATTAAAGCTCAGAGCAGCAAGGACGTGGGTCCCAATCTCAGTTTGGGGCCACGAGTCACGTGTCCTGCTGCGTTTCATCAGATGGGCAGAACCTAGTGGGATACACTTATTCCTAATCCCCAGGGGGAAAGAGGTTCTGCTCCCAAGAAGACCCTTTTCTGCCATCAGTGTTCTAACTTAATTCCTGAGATTCTTTCTTGCATTCCAAACATAGCTAGCCTACATTGGCACCCAAGGGACAGTTTGCAGAAGGAAAATGAATATGTAACAACCTGTATTTCTTTCCAGGTGGATTCTGCTCCCAAGAGACCCTTTACTGCCATCTGTACTCCTGGCTGTATGTGAGAGGTTGTGTGTGAGGGATTTGGGTCGGACTAGCTTCCTTCCTAGAGTGAGGAAAACTGTTTTCAATTGCACATGTGGGAACTGCTATGGGGGTATCTGGATTTAAAAGACTCTTGTTGGAAACTGCTTGTGCACCTCTTTCCAGATTGGCCACCTGAGGACTAAAATCATTTGTTGGCTGTGTAACTGCTGCAAGTTAGTGTACTCACTGCTTCCTTCTCAGACTTTGCTTGCTGTTTCTTACCAATGGCTCACACCTAGCACCCCTGGGAAGAGGACTCTGAATCATCTGTGTGCTTGCTGAGCCAGGCAGGCTTCTTATATCACTTGGTAGAGTCCAGTTGAAAGGGTATAAAAAATAATATTTGGATGACATGTCCCCCCAAAAGCTCTTTTTTAAAAAAAAAATATTTTTTAGTTGTCAATAGATCTTTTATTTTATTTATTTATTTATATGAAGCACTGAGGATTGAACCCAGGGCCTCACACATGCCAGGCAAGCGCTCTACTACTGAGCCACAACTCCAGCCCCACCAAAAGCTCTTTTTAGAAAGTCACTGAGAAATTAGGAATGATGAATTTTCAGAGACCAAAAGCCAAGAGAAAGAGAGAACTCAGACAGGCACCATTTGAGTGGATAATGGCTGAGATCCATAAAGGACAACTACTCTAGGATTCAGGAAGCCCACAGTAAATAAAAGGAAATCTCTATGTCTAGCACACTGAATTGAATGTGGCCATAAGCACTTGGCAGCTATTTCTAGCCCCTTCTATATTTTTTATTTATATATTTTTTTTTTCATGTTGCTAATCTTAATGCTATGGACTCCACTCCCCAGACGGTTTCTCCTTGCCCGACCTGGATGTGACATAGGCCCTTCCAGGGCTCTCTCATGACACACGGAGGCCAGCTGTGAGATGAGGCCATCTTCCTGTCACAGTTTCATCTGGGCAGTAAGGATGTGATGTGATCCTGAGATGTGGTGTTTCAAGGTAGTGGCAGCAACTGGACTCGGCGATCCAGTGTCTGGCCAACACCAGCATGTGAAACTCCTGCTGGACTTGGCAACCCTGTCTAGTCCCTCATCTCACGGGGCTTCCTAACTTATGAAGCATGACGCAGGGAGTCCTGCACCTTGCAGCAATGACAGCCTCTGACAGCAGCTGGTGTGAAGCCTCTCCTGTGCCCCATGCTCAGCACCTCTCCTCTCTCCCCCCAGAAGGAGGCTGTGGGTGTCCTGTGAGCCAGACTTTCACGGCTGCCAGAGAAGAAGTGGAAAAGCCCCAGCAGGTCGTCTCTCCTGGAGGCACTGGCTCACTCCAGGGCGCAGCAGCCCCCCTCTTCTCTGTCCCTGTCTCACAGGGAACTTTCTGCTCTGGGTGCCTTCCTGGGAAAGGCAGCCACATCTGCAAGAAGTCAGGAAGCTCTGTGACAAGGAGCGGCTGTGGAGTCTCCTGCCGCTCACCTCCCAGGAGGCCTCCTTCATCTTTGTCCAGGGAGCTCTTGCTAACAGTCAGTCACCCAGACATTGTTTTTCCTCCTTTTAATTCAACTTTTTGCTTGAAGAGACTCCAGAATCTTGTAAGTGCAATTATGGGTTCTTGGGTTTGTTGATTCTACCTTTATATTATTTTGCTTAACCATTTATTTTAGAGGCTTTTGCTTTGCTTCATTTCTGATAATACCCTTAAGACTTTTAATGGGTTTGTTTTTCTTCCTTAAAGAAGTTAAAGATTTTATCTTCTTATTATTTTTAATAGTAAAACATTGAAAACTATGAATTGACCTCTGAGAATCTCTGACTTCATTCCCAAAGCTACTGTATTATGAGCTCTAATTTTTGTTTGTTGTTAACAACAAAGTCTGTTGTTAACTAATAGACTTAGGTGTTATTTTAATGGTTGCATTGTAGTTTTTTTTTGTTTTGTTTATGGTGCTGGGGATTGAACCTAGGGCCGTGTATACACAAGGCAAGCACTACATTGTAGTTTTTAACCTTTTCTATAAACTTTTGTTGTTACGTATTTGTTTTTGTTATTACTTTTCAATAACAGTAAGAAAAATAAAATAGAGATGTGGTGTTTCAAGGTAGTGGCAGCAACTGGACTCGGTGATCCAGTGCCTGGCCAACACCAGTTCTAATAAAAAATGTATTGCACTATGAATAGGGAACATAATCTGGAGAATTTATTCTTTTATTTATATTTTATGTCTAGTTTTTGTGTATATTTTACAACTCTCTAAAAGAAAGTGAATTATATGCTTTTAAGGTAGCTACTCCTATGTGCTACTACAATTTCTATGTTTTTAAAGCTACTACTGTATGTTGGGCATAAACTCATAACAGCTGTTGTCTTTGGTGCCTGACATTTGAAAGCAGCCCTATCAATCCTAATAAATTTGATAGCAAATATCAACCCAGTTTTACAGATAAGAAAACCAAGACTCAGAATTTTTTAAAGCTTTGTATGTCATAGATTGCTTGTGATGTCAGTGTCTGTCTATAAACTATTATCAGCATATTCTGAATTTCTGATAACTTTTCTCTTATACATTTTGTTTATATGTTAATCTGTGCCTAAAAGTACAATATATTTGTCTTCAGTGCTAGTTGGGCCTTTTAGCAATATAAAATCACTCTCTTCACTCTATTTGTTGAGCTTCACTTTTAAACTTTGGCACCGAGATAATGACTATAGGAGGAGGAGATTTACATATATAATCTTGTTAATTTGCATGGTATTTATTTTAAGGTCTCTGCCAGATGTTGTGGACTTAGGAGGCATGAACTTTAAAAGCTTTACTGTTGACTCATAAGTAAATTAAGAAAAACAAAAGTAATTCTATTCTTTACCTATCTTTCAGGCATGTTGTATATAGAAGATGAAATAAAATGTGTCTTTAATTAGTTTAAAGAGGTATGTAAATTCAACTTAGCATTATTTCTTCACAGGACTTCTTACTTTTCTTGCTTCTGGCCTCTCCCTCCAAATCCACTCTCCAGCAGAAGTTAATAATGAAGATTGTGATCTAACAAGGGTTGATACAACTTTTAAATCTCCTGCTTTCCAGTTTCAGGATTCTGAGACTCTGATCAATGGATAATAACTTTATCCATTAAAGAACTCCTAGTGTTTAGCTTTTGTGTTTCCTGAGATAATTCAGAGAAGCAAAAGCCTTGTCAGTATTCGCTGCTGTGCACAAAACTCCTGTAGACACCAGAAACCAAGCCAAACTTGATGCGGCATTTGAAGTCAGCACTGAGACTTCCAGATATCACTCGAGGCATACCCTCAGGACACAATCTCCCAATCAGCAACTGCCGTGCAACAAATATAAAGGAAACCACCTCCTCAGTAAGCCAAATTCCTGGCATAGTCTTTTCTCTCAGTTTCAAAATTTCCCATATTTTCCTGTCAGTATCATTCATCCAGACATTTTCCATCGAATTAATGTGATTTATTTTCTCTTAATAATATCATTACACACTCTTTAAGAATCTACTCTTCTAACAAGATCATTCCAGCAGTGATTTGTCACCATTTCTCTGACACATGCTCACTGCGTGTTGCATATAGGTGTGCTGAGTTCAGTTTGTTGAATTTTCAGAACATTTTATTTTAAACAAAACATACACCTGTCCTTTATTTCCGTATCAACATTATTCAGTGTCTTATCTCATCACAGGAGAAGTGTTGGCTTCCAGGGGCTAACATTTAAGATCTTAATATGGACCACTGCAGTTGAAAGATAAGAGTTCAAATTCTGATGAGAATCTTGTCTTGATTCAAACAGAGGTGGCAGAAACCGGGCAAGGCTGGTGTATTGATAGGAAATACTGCTGGAGTTGGTCAGGGGAAGGGATGGGAATGAGACCATGTGCAGGAAAGACCAGAGTAGGGTCACTTTGGGTGCTTGTCTGATATGACTGCAAGAGCCAGCCACACATCAACAGCAAAACCTAGATGAAGGCTGGATTCCCAGAAAGGTATACGCGACCATCTAGATGACAGAAGTGTCTGCTGAGGACAAGGAAACTGAATGAAGTCCAAGAGGCCTTCATGAAAGTCTCTGCTTTGAACGTACACCGCGTTTAAACTGATTTTTTTTTTTGGTCAGTTCAATTAATGGAGTTTTTTAAAATTCATTTTTCACTCCCTGTCCAACAATTCCCGGGGAGAAGAAGAGGAGATGAGGAGACAGAGAAGCAACCAATTTCATCCCCTTCCCCGTCAGAGCTTTCAAGAGTTAGAGAGAATGTGCCACGATGCCACTAAGTCCCACATTGAAATCTGTATGATAGTAATTAACAGATTGTTTAATACTTAAAATGGCCATACCTCCATAAGAAAAAAGCCTGGAATCCACTAGAGTTCATTGGGAGCAGGGAAGGGATATCTCTTCTGAACAAACAGTGACAGATAGAGAGTGGCAGTGGGCCCCTACTTGGCTTCTATTGTGAGTTACGCATGATCCCTGTACTGCTTAGACTTCATGTGACCCACCTGATAATCAGGGAGGGATGAAGGGCAAGTGTAAAGCCAAGGCCTACAAAGGTTACCTAGGCCATAGAAGGTCAGCTAGGCCTCTTAGCTGCAAAAGGAGGACTCACTCTGGCTAGTTTAAGCAGACAAGGAATTATTTACTGGATATTAGTTGGCTCCGAGGGCAAGAGAAATAAGCTTATGGCTGAGTTTGCAAAAAGAATCTCACCACATAACTGTAATTCTTCCATCCATCCCAGAACCAAGCCACTGAGACCTGCACTCAGACTGTTTCCT
Organism: Marmota flaviventris; assembly: GCF_047511675.1. Taxonomy (NCBI): domain Eukaryota; kingdom Metazoa; phylum Chordata; class Mammalia; order Rodentia; family Sciuridae; genus Marmota; species Marmota flaviventris. The sequence goes on along the minus strand of NC_092509.1, from coordinate 102,923,124 downwards.
CACATAACTCATTCCAAAGTTGTGTGTGTGGGACTGATTAGTGGAATCTACGTTACATACCAGCAACATTCTACCTAATAAAGGCAGTATTTTAGTCAGCTTTCTGTTACTATAACAGATACCTGAGATCATCAACTTAGAAAAGGTCTACTCTGGTGTACAGTCTTGGAGGTTTCAGCTGGCAGTCAGTGGCCCCATGGCACATCATGGCGGGAGCACAGGGGGAACAAAGCAGCTCACCCCAAGCCCAGTAGCAGGTAGGAATCCTAACAGAGGAACAATCAAATTCAGAGACTATTTGAAAGCTGTTAGATAGCCACAAAGGGCAGAGGTCCTTGATCCCGCTAGGCAAGCTCTTAGAGTGGCGCTCTCATTGGTTTCTTTCCCTGTCCATTGCACTTTGGGTTCTTTCTTGCTTTGTTTCCAAAGTCTGATAGGGAGATCTGGAGTTCAGTAGCTCTCCTTAATCACAGGAACCATACACTTCTTCAGAATCCGTGGAGTCTGCAAGGCGTGGGTCCAGCTTCAATGTTCTCACTTTTTCTGCTATTCAATCGGAAATCTTAAAAGTCAATATTGTTCATCACATCCAGGAAAATTTCTCAGGGAAAATTCTCAATTCACGACTCCTCCTTTTTCGAATACTGTAGCACCCCATGTCTGCTCCATACATCTGCATTACACTATCATTCACTGTGGTTATTTAACTGTTATGTGATTTGTGGAAGCAACTGAAGTAGTATAAATAGAAGTACGTCTGGAACTGTTTCCCACAGACTTTCCTACGCACACTTCCACACTTCACACTTGATAAGTGTTCAGATAAACGTGTGCACTTGTCACATTTGGAAGTTGGCTTCTAAAAAACAATCCAAAGTCATGTGATCTAAGTTTTGCTACCTTCTCAGCAGGCACCACCTCTGCCTAGTGCTTTCTCAGGAGCTGCCCACGGAATATAGGAGCTCAGTGCTTACCTGCCACCCCCACATGGCAGCATCTCTGCCCACTCCAGTGTCAGTTTCACAAGGACCCCTGGACACCAAACTATTTCACAACCCTCGGACAAAATATTCCATAACACCAAAGGTAAGTACTGAGGACACATCAGAAGTAAGGTGTGCGGCTTACGGTGCAGGCTGTAGCTCGCTCAGTCACTCTGGAAAAGCCTCTGGGCTTAGGTGAGCCCTCACCTGGGTCTGGATTAGCATCAGATGCCATCCTTCTCTGAGCTCTGTTCTTTCTTCCACAAATAAGTTCCTTCTAACTGTTTTCTAACCAGAGGAAAGAGTTCTGTTTGTTGGCTGCAGTGCCTCTTTGTCAGGAGTGGGTTTCCCTTAAGTGTTTGCTCATCTCTGTATTGAGGGACTGGTTTGGGCCTGTCTGTCTGGTTTCCCTCACCTGCCACTGCTCTTGGAGGGTGAGGAGCAAAGCAGGCACCTGGACCTCAGCCTTGCCTCTGCTTCCACTGCCCACTCACACCACCACTGCCCACTGCTCAGCACAAGAGCCTAATTCCTCCAAGCACGGGGACTCCACTGAGCACCCTGATGAAGCCCCAGCTCCCCTTGGGATTATCTAGGCTTAGAGGTCCCCAACCACTCCTGCCTTCACTGTTATTTTCTCCTACTTATGATTAGGTTTATAATTTTGGAGGATTGATTCTGCTATAAATTGGCTTTAGTATGCTTTTTATCCTTCCAATATATCTTGAAATTTCATTCCACTTTTGAAGTAGCTTTCTCAGTGTTTGTTACAAATCAATTTTCTCTTGATCTTATTTCCATAACACTTTATAATTTGCAAAACTATTTTGATTATCTTATTTAATTCCCACACAACTTTATCATGGAATTTTACAAATAAGGATAGAGAAGTTCACAGATCTATAGTGACTTGTGCAAAATCACACAGCCGTGAAGGACAGATGTGATATCTGTGAGCTTCATTCCATGCAGGGAAACACAGGATGCTCAGCTTTCCAGCACAGAGTCCAAACCCTCTTCAAATTCATCCCTGAAACAATTCTATACTTAGAGGATCCACCTTCTAACTCAGTCCCTTAACCATGTTATTTGGAAATTACAATAGCTTAAGCCCATTTCCATGATTAGATTCTCATTGGTTTTTAAATACTCCCAACACTTCCATATTTAATACTGAATTAACAAAAGAAGTCTTTATTTTATCAATGACAATTGAATTTAGCATCTACCTGGAACACTGTCAAAACGACTTCTGAATCTACATCAGGCAAAACAGAGGAGATGGATTGACTGTGATTTAGACAGGAAAGGCGATGGTGACAGTCTCTGCCACACTGAGACCTATTCTTTCCCTACTTGCCTTGCCTCCATTGCTCATCATCATCTTTTTTGATGACTAAATTTCCATCTGTGGATGTAGGTCTAAAATATGCTAGTTATTTCTGATTTTGAAAAAAGTAAAGCATCTTTACAATTGGCATTTCAAGAGTGTCTACTTTTTAAAAATTTGGCTGACTTTGCCCAAATTTGCTACAGCTCCTAAAAGTATCCAACATACACCATGAATTTTACTTGCACTTCAATTTATTATGACATTGACTAGAGAGGTAGAAGTAATACTATTAGGAAATTTTTTTAATATGCATATCTTCTGAATTTTTAAACAAGCACAACACAAGTAAAGGGTGATACATACATCTCAAAAATGCAGCTTCTCTGGTTCATAGTATCAAAATTCCTTTTTAGAATTTCAAACTTCCATCTAATACCTTTAAAAAAAGAAAATTTAAGAAATATTTCATTAGTAAAAGAATATAAAAATAAGGGAAATAACTGATTCTTCAAACACTTAAAGCTTGGCTACTTTATTTGGTCAACTTTTGAGGGTGGGCATTTCATTCCTTGGCCAAATCACAATAATTAATGCAAGATAACTCTGCAATGTAATAGATATGTTAATTATTATAATTGTTATAATAATTTATAGCAATCATTTATAGTATAGCTATATAAAAATATCATGTTGTACAGCTTAAATGTACACAATTTTTGTCAGTTATAGGTTTTTTAAAAAAGATGCAGGGGAGATTCCAATTAAAGAAATATTTCCTAAATTTTCTTCTTTTAAGGTATTCAAATGGAATTGTGAAATTCAGAAAGGAATTTTGAGGCTATGGACCAGGGAAACTGCATTTCTGAGATTTATATGTCAACCTTTAGTTGTGTCATGCTTGCTTAAAAATTCAGAAGGTATGCATATTAAAAATGTTTCCCAACACATCTGCTTCTACCTCCTTAGCCAATGTCACAATTTATCTTTATATAAACCAAACCAATGGTCATCTAGAAAAATAAAATTGAATATATTTGTGTGTGTGTGTGTGTATATATATATATATATATATACACACACACACACACACACACACTATATGTACGTATACATGTACAGAGTGAGTACACTAGTCCCCCTTTATCTATGGAGAATACATTCCAAGACCCGTAAGGGATTCTTAAAACCTTCCACAACATCAGACCCTAAATATACAATGCTTTTTCCTATATGTGCATAGCTATGATACAGTTTAATTTATGAATTGGCACAGTGAGCAATAACAACAAGAGCTAATGATAAAATAGAACAATTACAACAACACACTTCAATAAAAGTTATGGAAATGTGAACCCTATCTCTCAAAACCTCTTATTGCCCTGCACTCATGGATGCCATGCCTACATGATGAGATGAAGTGGGGCGAATGACAGCTACTATGACATACTGTCAGGCTACTACCTGAGGTTTCCTTCAGCACAGCACTGAAGGCTGCCACAGTCAATCTGATAAGCCAGACAGCTTTAGTGAGTAACGGAGAAGTGATGTATAGTGTATGGGTGCAGACATTATAGACAGAGAGATGATTCATGGCCAAGTTGAAGTGTTACAGTTAAAGCACCGCCCCGGGGTTTCATAAATTGTCTTCCAGACAATAATAAATCAAGCCTTTATTGAAGCACACTGGTGGCGGCTGACCAGAACATAAATCTGTTCCCCTGATCAGCCCCAAACAATTGCAAGGGCACTCCTTATAAGCCTGAAAACTGTTTGGGGGTCAGCCAATGCAAGCAATCCAGGTTACAGAAGCAGGAGAGTGCAGTCAGGCGGAGGGACACTTAGCCCATCACAATCAGCCCAGTCACCCCAGTTACAGAAACAGAGCCCCGTTACCCTAGTTACAGAAACAATGCCTCATTAGGTAGTTCCGTGTTCTTAAAGGTTTCTATAGCAAAAGGAAAAGAACATCTGGCCCCGGTCATGACCCTTCTACTTGGCATGGTAGTTTTACAGAATGGAGTCACAAAACAAAATGGAGTCACTTTGGCTTGACTGTCACAGAACTGAGGGGGTTGGTGTGAAATTTCATCATACTACTGAGAATGGTGCATAATTTAAAACTTATAATTTGGTTATTTCTTTAATTTTCCATTTAATATTTTCAGGCCACAGTTGACCATGGGTAATTGAATTGATGGAAACTAAAGCAGTGGATAAAGAAGGACTATTACATAATTGTGTGTGTGTGTGTGTGTGTGTGTGTGCCTATGGGTGTATAAGGTTAAAACATCTATTTTTTAAATAGTAATGAGCTCTTACAATCAGAGGCTTGAAACTAGAGAGGCTTTAAAATTTTGAAATTTTTGTTCATAAATTATTTTTATGTTCCAGGGTTTGAATATTATGTTTTACAAAATATAAGTAACATCCTTATAAGTTGCAAACTTTTTTATTCCCCTAATAAAAAATGCTGCCAATTTTTTACAAAAAAAAAAAAAAAAAAACTAATGAAAATCTCATGTAGGTCCTCTACTTCAACAATTTTTTTGTTAGTTTTCTTAAAGTCACAAAATTATCCAAGTAAATCAGAAGTAGTGTAATTCACTGTGGGCCACAAACATTTTCAACCAGGTTTCAGCCTCTGCTAGATGCAAACCCCAGACAAAATCACTTTAGGCAAATTATTATTTCTTCAGAAAGGTAAAAAGGATTATGAAATTGTGAGCAATGATACAAGCTGGGGAGGTGGGTGGTCAGGCTTATGCTGGGCCAACGGTACCAGTGTGGCGTCTGGCACATGGCAGCACCCTCCTCCAACCCATTATCAACCTCAAGAGAGCCCCTCGAACTCCTTGAAATTTGTTTGATTTGATGTTTTCCTGGAGAAGTACTCGTCTGTAAATGAATCTCCCTCTAAGCCGTGGCATGTGGGAGGGGTGAGGAGGAGGAGAGAGGATGAGAAGTGCATGTTGGCAAAGGTAAGCCATAGACAGGAGTGGAAATCTGCCACCCTCACTCACTTCTGTGGAACAGGAGGCCTGTGTGACATCAGGAGACCTGAATCTCTTTCACCGGAGCAGTGCTCTGACCTCTTTTGACAGGAAAACAGTCCAGTTACAAAATAAACCCGTCATTTGCACTTTGGTGAGAATGTATCCATCCCTTCACTTATTCCCTCATTCTCCAGTCACCACATGCGTACCGATTAGCTCCAAGTACCAGAGTTCCTGCTAAGCATCATGGATGAGACTTTACACATGACACACTCCCTTTGGACCTATGACCTAATGAAGGAAACAGACAGTGATTTAGAAATTACAGTCAATACCAGATAATATAAGAGATGCAAAATGTTTTCTGGGAATACACAGAACAGAGCTGTCCAGACTTGGAGTGAAAAGGAAGCCTTCCTGGAAGAAGTGACAAGCAAAACTAGAAAGAAGAGTAAGCATTTAGAAAGAGAAGACTATTTCAAGCAGAGAGAACAGACTAAGAAGTTTGAGGAACTGAAAACCATTTATGCAGCTTGAGATGTGGGTCTTTGAGGGTTGAGGGCAAAATGTGTAGGAGTCGGGGGCAAAGAGATAGGCAGAACCCAGGCCATAAAGCCATGGGTATAGTGTGGAAGTCGGCATGACTGTGGGAAATCGAGATCACCACAACAATGATGTAGGGAAGATAAAGTTGTTTTTCTCTTACGTAAAATAGTTCCAGGAGGAGGCAGTCCAAACTACCTCCATGATGCAGGCAAGAACTCCCAACAAATTCTAGCTTTTAGTTCTGTTGTTAGTACAGTAGTCTTTCCCTAATGCCACTTAAGATGGCCATATCAGCCACCATTCTACTTGGAGTTCAAAGAACAGAAAAAGAGTAGCAGGTTGCAGTTTCCCTGAATCAGCTTCCCTTTTATCATCTTTTCTGTAAACTTTGGGTAGTATCTCCACACCATGTTAACTCTGTCAAGAGATCAGCAGAAAGACATCTGCATGTATCAAGCTCAGCAAGGACATGGTCATATTTGTATTTTCAAAATCACCTGTTGGATTTGGGATAGAGAGAGAATTGGAGGGGATATGATTGGTGACAAAGGGACCTGTTAGGAGGAAGCTAAAAAATCTAGGCCACAGATGATGGGGCCCCAAAAGTGTGGATTGATAAGGAAAGAAGTGAGACCAGGAGGAAAACAGGAGAGGGAAGGAAAAAGGAAAAGAATCCTATTGACCCCAAAGGCAAACTTCGCCCGCCTTGCCACTGCTTCTGTCACGGCTCATCCCACTTCACCTCACCTTCTAGGCTGATTACCTGCCCTGCATTGAATTCAGCTCTTTGAATGTCACTCTGCTCTCAGGGTAGTTAGGATGCTCAACCCATGATCTTTAATCTTGAAAATCCATTCACATTGCATATGAATTTTTTTATGATTCCTAAATTGGATTTCACAAATTCTGTTAACTGTTTTAATGAAATACTTGATTCATGCAAAGTAATACATACTATGTATGTGTACATTATGCATTGTGGTAAAAATAACAGTCATTATCCACTATCCAACTTAAGAATCAGAGTAGTAACCATAGTTCCTTGTTAACACAAGATCTATCACCCAGAGAAATTCAAAATACTTTTCTTTTTGGTTACCCATTACCATGCTTTTTATACTTTTATAGACACAGAAAGATGAGGACTGAGACCTCAATGGCTTTGTGTTTTCCCTAGTGCCATGACTTACCTAAAAACATATTAAGAATAATTAAGACAAAATTAGTGCTTACTAGATTCCAAGCATTTCAAAATGCATGTTCATATATGAATGAAGTGAATATTATTTTCCTCATTCCTGTTTTACAGATGAACAAACTGATACATGGAGTGATTTAGTATCTCTCCTAAAGTCATTCAGCTAGTGATGGTGGAACCAAGATCCAAGTGCAGGTCATTTAGTACCATATTTTGGTTTCTGGCCACTCTATGGTGCCATTATTCGTGGATTGTGATGTTGGTGGTGGTGGTAAGCTTGTCCCCTAAGTATGGCTGTTTCTCTCATAGAGCATGGGACTTAGGAGAAATATTAGAGATTACATGGACATATTCCCCATTACATTGATTTAGAACTTAAAGAATTAGGATGAAAAATCATAGTTCTAAGGTCAAGGGTGGTAAGGTATGTGAAAAATTTGATGGTGGAACCCAAAGGTCTGGCCTTAAGTACATAGCTCATTCTAGTCCACCAGATGGGCTAGGTCTCCAAAGACACCTTGACTTCTAACTTCCTAAGAAAGCAAATTCAATAAATTGTACCAGATAAGTCAGTGGCAAAATTTTCATTTCTTTTCTGAATCACTGCTACATGGAGTTCTTGATATTTGTAAAATTTCCAGCAAGTCATGTTAAATCTCTTGAGGAGAGATGTGGAGTTCCAGACCCCTTGAAGTAGTTGTTAAATAAGACTATACTCTAGTCACCTAACACAGTACCTGGCATTGTATAAGGTCCTTGAAAGTTAGTCATTGTCATCATGACCATCATGCTATAATTTTAGAGGAGAGAAAAGACCAAATAATTTATTTGAAGATTCTACTGCTGTTACAATATAAAACCTTATTTCAATTTTCAATTATTTCTTCAAATATTTAGAGTCCTGAAGAGCGCTATTTATAGTGCTGCTGTGTTGCCTGACTTAACTGTACAATGGCATTAGAATGAAGGAGGGTTTGATAACAGATCACAGCCTTGAGGTGATGCTTACACATGACCAATCATATTTTTACTCTCAATATGAGTATTGGTAGGCATCAATATTTGTACAAATGTGAACCAGACCAAAAATTGTCTGATTTTTAAGTTACATCTAAAGATGAAGGAGTTATAGAAAAGAAAAGGAGAGATCTGTGGTCTGATTCCTTGATGCCCTGAAATCATAAACTTTGCTATGTGAGTGACTCTACAGGTGACTGTCTAGAGGTGCTGTGTTTGTTGTCTCCATTCAGCAAATAATTGAGGAACAGGACACAGAGATAGAAAGCAAGCAGTAGGTTTATTGCAAAAGTGAGAGAGATACAGTCTTCTCCAAAGAGAAGGGGCCCCAGAGCTGGGAATCCAGTGGGGGGAATTTTGGCTTGTTATTTTTATGGTCTCTGAAATTTCCTTCTTTCCTTATCTCCTCCACTGTCCATGCTTTCCTCACTATTACTGACTGGTGCCCTTTCTGTCCACACATCTGTTTTAGTTTTTCTATTGGATCCCCTGCTTAGGGGCACGAGTATGGAAGTGCCTGTCTGATTGGGTCCCCCATGTATGTCTACATGCTTTCATCCAGCAGGAAGTTGACCTCATCAGGAGACCCTCTCCATGCTCTGTTGTTCTGGCCCTGCCCCCAACCTCCTCACTTGTCATCATGCCCTGGCTGCTAAGTCCTTCTATATCTCCCTCATACATAAGGCCAGTCTCATATTCTTACAAAGTGTGTTAGTTAAGCAATAAAAAAGAAAGCCCACGGGATTTCAGTGACTTAAAATATTAAAAATGTCTTGCTTATGTAGACCAAACAGGTATTTCTGATTGGTGATGGGAGGTTGGGAAAGAGTCTTCCAAGCCATCAATGAAGGAAATAGGGTTCATGAAGACATCAAAGTTGCCCTGCATGTCAGTGTGCAGCCAGTGGAGAAGAGAGGAGCTTATAGAGTAGGATTGAGATGAGCCATGATTCACCAGTGGTTCATGAGTTAGAAGTCAGTCCCACCACCACCCTTAACTATAAGAAATGCCAGGACTTCTAGAAAAAAGAAAACAGTTGGTAGCTAGTAGTATTAACTCAATTATTCTTCTCATCGTGAAGCAGTTAATTCTGCCTTTTTAATTAAACTTGATTATCTCTAGACATTTATCTTTTCTGTTTTTCAGGATTATTGAGATATAATTGACAAATAAAAATCAAACATCTTCAAGATGTACAGCATGATATTTTGGCATATGTATACATTGTGAAATAATTTCAAAAATCAAGTTGATCAACTTATCCATCACCTCACATGGTTAGCTTTGTGTGTATATGATGAGAATACTCCACGTCTACTCTCATAGTGAATTTCAAGTATTAGCACATTATTCTTGACTATACTCATTATGTTGTATATTTGGTATACAGATCTTATTCATCTTATAAATGAAAGTTCATATCTTTAACCAAAATCTTTGCATTTCCCCCACTACTCCCCACTGCCATCTCTAGTAACCCTTCTATTCTCTATTCGTATGAGTTTGACATTTTAAAATTCTACACATAAGTGAGATCATAGAGTATTTGACTTTCTATGTCTGAATTATTTTACTTAACATAATTTCTTCTAGGTTCAACCATATTGTCACAGATGACAGGATTTTCTCCTGCTTCGAAAGCTGAATAATATTCTATTACTCCTATATGACAAATTTCTTTCTCCATTCTTCCAACAAACACTGAGCTTGCTATTTGGCTATTTTGAAAAGTATTGCAATGAACATAGAGATTAAGAATAAATATCTCCTTGAGATGAAAGTTAGCTCTCTTGATTATGTCTCATAAATCCCACAGGCTTTTTCTTCCTTTTTCTCCTTGAACTGTATATTTGCAAATGTTCTGTCTTCCATTGTATAGATTTTTTCCTTCTACTTAATAAGTCTACTGTTGGTGCTTCCTATTGTATTTTCCATTTCATGCATTGTAGTTTTCACTTCCAGAATTTTTGTTTAATTCTTTTATTCATTATTTCTCTCTCTCCTTTGAACTTCTAATTTTGTTCATTGCTTTCCTGGTTTGGCTGAATTATCTATGTTCTTTTGTAGTTCCTTGAGCTCCCTTAAGACACCTATTTTGAATTCTTTGTCATATTATTTATAGATCTCCATTCTTTTGGCATTGGTTAGTAGGAAATGTATGAAGTCACTTTGGTTCTGACATTTCCTTGATTCTTCATGTTCCTTGTTGGTTTTCACAGATGTCTGTGCATTTGATGGAGCAATCAGAGTCGCCTCTTCCAGAACTCACAAACTACTATATGTGGGGAAAGACCTTCACTGCTGGGTGGATGTGAGGGCACTAGCTGGGTGGGTTGTGGCTCTTTTGAGTGCATAATGGTATAGTCCCTATGCAGTGCTATTGGCTGGATGGCATCAGCAAAGAGTCCTCAACAGCTGAACCTGTGGATGTTTCTGTAGTGGCATCAAAAACTTCTGGGGTTCTCCCAATTTCATTTTCTCCAACAAGGGAAGTCATGGCTAAGGATTTTTCTACTGGGTCCTATTTGTGGGAACACTAATGATGGTTGTGGAACTCTGGTTGAAGTATGGCAGTTGTGGAGAAGTCATGGAACCAGAGTTTGGAGCACAGTTACACATGGATAGGCTGTGGGTCTGAGGCACCCAGGGTTGCAAGTTTCTCCTCTGCCTCATTGATAGCAATGTGTAAGGTCTGGGAATTCACAGAGTGGCCACCAGATTCTGATTGGCCATATTGCCTCAGGCCTGTGGTAAGGCAGCCCAGCAGAGCATAAGCACATGGAAGATGTATCTGCCTCATGATCAGGAAGAAAAGAGAAAAGGAAGAGGTGGCTGAGGTCCCCAGGGACTGAAGACCCCCCATAGACCCCACGTCCTAAAGGCTCCACCACTTCCCAATAGTGCCACCCAGGGTACGTATTTAACTCCTGGACCTTTGGGGGACCTTTCTGATCCAAACTGTGCCATATGCCCTGGAGTTTAGTAAGTCTCTAGTGTGAATCTCTGTTCCTTCAGGTCCACTATATTACCCCGTGCTTGTTCCCTTTTCTTCTCCAAGTCTGTTTGACTTTTGCTTCTCCCCCACATGCACTCCCCCATTTTTTCCCTGAAGATCCCAAGGGCCTTCTCAGTCCTCCTAAAAAGGAAGATTTTACTTGGGAAGTGATAGTGCACACTGGGCTGCCACTCAGCCACTCGAGAACTTCTGGCGAAAGCCCTAAGAAGAGCACAATTTATTGTGATTTGAGAGAGGCCTCTGTCTTAATTATTTTTATGGGGAAAAGTTCATTCAGACCAGAACTTTTTGTGAAATGTGGCTTTAGACCCTACTAATCTCCATGTCTTGATGTAGCTAGAAATACTGCTTTTTCTCCAGCTCCTTAGCCTTCTCTTCTGCACAGACTCCTGGTGAGTGATGTGTGGATTTACTTCCCAAAACTATCAGGGAAGCCTGCCAAGTCAGCAGGAATTCATGCTTCTTCTGGTCTAAGACCAGCTGGCTGAAATCTCCTCTTACAACCATCTTATTATAAGCACATGACTTGTGTGCAGACTCAGAATGAGTATTCTGCCTCCCATGTCTCCTCTGAAGTATCTTGTTGTGTTCACAAGGAACTTGGAGCAGGTAATTAGTAATGGTGTAATTGCTTTCTTTGTGGGTAGATAATTATGGTTTATGAGGTTTTCCTGATCTTATGAATTCAATACCCTGAGTCAGGAAATGCATAAATGAAATTATTTTGGACTTTTAAATGTTAGTCTTCTCAAAAAATACTCTTAGACTACTAATAAAATGAGATCTAACTATAAATAAAATGGGTATTGTTTATTATTCATCTAGAAGTGTGTTTGCATCAATGTTCAAAAGTTTAAAATAGAATGATCATGACTTAAGGGGATAAAATAATACTGTTTCTGTTCATGAAAAATATAAAAATAATTCAGTGGAATATCATCAAAGTGCACCTGCATAATGCATGTGGGTTGGGTGTGATCGGCAATAGCAAGTCCTTATCCTTGAGAGTTAAAGAAGATCAAGAATAACAGCAAAATTTCATTTCCCTAAGGAAATAAAGTATCCCTAAGTGCCTGGCACAATGCCTGGCGTACAGCAGGAGTAGAACAAACTTATGCCAACTGCCTAGTACCAAACTAACTTGAAATAGTGAATGAGATTCTCATGAATTGGAAAGTTCTATCTACTTTAATTATAGATTGTAGAATGTTATGTAAGGGTAACATATAGACTGCTATATCATAAAAGGCTACTAAGATATTAATTAAGATGGTAACTTATTAATAAATAGTCATCCTATTTATTAATAGAGTACTGGCCTGAAAGGATATTATTTCTTTAGATATTATTTCTTGCTAACATTTCTACAATTTTTATTTATTACTGTTAAATGTCATTATTATTCCAACCTCAAAAACCCAAGAAGGTAAAGACTGTCTAAATCAGGAGGAAAATGAAAGTTCTAGCCTAATCATCACCATATATGAAAATAAAAGAATTTTCTCAGTCTTGGCACGACTCTAGGAAAACGTACATGCTAAGAGTCAGTGTTCAGGTTTCTAATATCTCTCTATCCCCTCCTATAGACAGGTCACAGGAGATGAACAAAGTCAATCAGTTCCATAAACCAAAACATTGATCCAGATCCAGGTTTAACCATACCCCATGGAAGAGTGGCTCCAGATTTTTCAGGGCTGTGGTATCAGAGGTAGAATACCCAGCCCCTTCTTCCTCAGGCAACTCCCTGACTGCTCCTAAATCATATATATATATATATATATATATATATATATATGTTATTCCCTTCTCTTACCTAATTTTTCTGGCTAAAAGTTCTAGTACTATGTTAAATAGGAGTGGTGATAGTAGACATCCTTTTCTTATTTCAGATTTTTTTTTAAAAATGCCTTTGAGTTTTTTCCCACTCACTATGATTTTGGCTTTGTGATTTTTATATATAACATTTATGATGTTGAGATAGATTTCTTCTATCCCTAGCTTCTTTGGTGTTTTTATCATGAATGAGTGCTGAATTTTTTCAAAGAATTTCTCTGAATATAGTGAGATTACTAAGTGATTTTGTCCTTAATTCTATTTATGTGATGAATTAAATTTATTAATTTGCCTATGTTAAACCATCTTTGCATCCCTGGGATAAACCAACTTGGTCGTGATGTATAGTCTTCTTAATATATTGTTGAATATAATTTGCTAATATTTTATTAAGTATTTTAGCATATAAGTTCATCAGGGATATTGGTCTGTAGTTTTCTTTCCTTGGTATGTCCTTATCTGGTTTTGGTATCAGGGAGATACTTGCTAGCTTCATAGAATGAATCTGGAAGTGTCCCATCCCTTTCTATTTTGTGGAATAACTTGTGAAGCATTGGCATTAGTTCTTCTTTAAAGGTCTGGTAGAATGCAGTTGAGAATTCATCTGGTCCTGGGCTTATCTTTTTTGGAAAGCTCTTTATTTATTACTGCTTTTACCTCATTACTAGTTATTGTTAGGTGTTTTGGCAGATTGTATGTCTCTAGAAATGTATTAATTTCTTTTAGGCTTCTATTTATTGAAATATAATTTTTCAGTTAAGTCCCTAATGATCCTCCAGAATTCTGTGATATCTTAGTGATTTCTCCTTTTTCTCTGATTTTATTATTAATAAATCTCTGATTTTATTAATATGAGTCTTCTATTTCTTTGGTTAGTTTGGCTAAGAGCTTATCAATCTTGTTTTTCTTTTCAAAGAAACAAATTTCAATTGATCCTTTGTATTTTCTTTCTCAATTCCATTGATTTTTGGCTCTGGCCATAATTATTTCCTTCCTTCTACTGATTTTGGAATTGTTTTATTCCTCTGTAAGAGCCTTGAGATGCATCATTAGGTTTTATTTGGGATCATTTTGATTTTCTTATGTAGGCACTCATAGCTATAAACATTCTTACAACTGCTTTGTCTCAGAGGTTTTGGTATACTGCATCACTATTGTGTTTGATTTTAAAAACTTCTGTTCCCCATTCATCATTCAGAAGTGTACTTTCAACTTCCATGTGTTTATATATTTTCTGTAGGGGTTTTGGGTGTTGGTTTCTAATTTTATTCCATTATGATCTGATAAGATGCAAAGAATTATATAAATATTTTTGTATTTTCTATGAATTGCTTTATATGGACTAAAATGTGGCCTATTTTGGAGAAAGTTATATGAACCACTGAAACAAAAAAAAAAGTGTATTCAGCTGTTGTTGGATTAATTATTCTATAGATGTCTGTTAAGTCCTTTTTATTCATGATATTTTCACATCCAAACAGTCTTTACCAAATTTATATCTGGACTACCTATCTATTGGTGACAGAAGTATGTTGGAATCACCTAATATTATTGCACTTGAGTATATCTGAGCCTTTGATTCAAGTAGTGTCTGTTTTATATGATTAGATGTACCAACATTTGAGTCATTAATATTTATTATCATTATATGTTATTGTTGGATTGTTCACTTTGCCAGTATGAAGTGATCTTCTTTGTCTCTTCTGATTAATTTTGTCTTGAAATCTGCTCAGAGCCCCCTCCTGCTTGTTTTATGGTTCCATGCACATGGTATATGTATTTCCACCCTTTCACTTTCAATCCACGCCTGTTTTTGTCTGTAAGGTGAGTCCCTTGCAAATAACATATAATTGGGTCTTATTTTTTTAATCCATTCTGCCAGCCTATGTTTTTTAATTGAAGAGTTGAGACCATTTACATTTAATGTTGTTATAGAGAGAAGTTTATTAATTCCTGTTATTTTGATTTATTTCTAATGTTTATTTCTAATATTTATTCTAATATTTATTCGATTTTGGAATTGTTTTGGAATTGTTTTATTCCTCTGTAAGAGCCTTGAGATGCATCATTAGGTTTTATTTGGGATCATTTTGATTTTCTTATGTAGGCACACATTTATTTCTAATGTTTAACTGTTTCTCATTCACTTAGCTACTCAAATGAGATTTGATCATTTGTGAACTTTGGGGTTTGTTTTTTATTTCTTCTGTGTGGAGTATTTCTTCTAATAAATTTAGTAGTGCAGTTTAGTAGTGAAGAAGTCTTTGAGTTTCTGCGTATCTTGGAATGTTTTATTTCTTCTTAGATTTTTGAAGAAGGCTTTGCTGGATATATAAATCTTGATTAATAGTTATTTTCTTTCGGGACTTGGAGTACATCCTTCCAAGTTCTTCTAGATTTTAGAGTGTCTTGAGAAATTGGAATTTATTCTCTTCAGACATTTAAAATTATATCCTTGATCTCTGTGTTAGGCATTTTAATTATATCGTGTTGTGGAGAAATTCTTTTTTTGATCTTGTCTCCTCTATTTGAATGTCCATTTCATTCTCAAGGTTTAGGAGTTTTTCTGTTATTATTTTTCTAAAAAGATAAGCCATCCCATTAGCCTGCATCTCACAATCCTCTTCAATTCCAGTGATTCTTAAATTTGGACTTTTGTTGTTGTTCTAGTTCTTGTATATTCTGGTCATAGTCATTTATTTTCTTTTCTTTGATACTCTCTGAATGTTCAAGGCAGCCACTTCTCTTCCAGTCCCGAGTTTCTCTCTTCAGCAAGGTCTACTCTACTAGAATAACTTTCAACTGAACATTTCATTTGATTTATTGTGTTTTTCACTTCCAAGATTTCTGTTTGGGTCTTTTCAATATCTCTATCTCTTTATTGAATTTCTCATTCATATTCTATACTGACTTTATCTTAATTCATTTATTTTCTTCATCCTCTTGGAATTCATGGATCCTTTTTATAACCACTCTTTTGAATTATTTATCTGGTATTTCATCCACTTTGATATCTTTGCGATCTGTTGCTGGTGAATTATAAACTTTAGGAGTCATTGTGTTACCTTATTTTTTCACATTTCTTGTTTTCCTGTGCTGGGTTTTATACATCTGTTGAGATGGATTTCTCTTCTACTATTTTATGGAACAGCCTTCTCTTGCCAAAGTGTCCTAGAGTAATCTAGATTAAGACACCCCTCCATAGGTGTGATATCCACAGTCTTTGTGCTAATTTTCTCTGTTTTTGCTGTAGGAATGGATGTCTGTGAGTGGGCACTGAGGGCCAACTCCTAGCCATTCCTATTGGGAGCCTGGCCATTAATTGGAGTTTTTGTGTCTTATATTCTTTGTATTAAAGCATAGATGAAGTTTGAGTGTTATTAATCTGTGTGTGTGGAACAACATGTGTTTTCTTTTAGCTGAGTTTAGTTCAGCAGCAGAGTCTCTACCCTGTGAACCTATAGTGTCCCTATAGTTCCCAATGCCTCACAGAAAAGGGAGATGCAAATAGTAGCAACAACCAATGTAAACAACATACAGCATTGAAATCAATAGTCAATGCCTACCATGACATCAACGACGACACTAATTATCACAAAAATAGGAAAGATGGGGTCAGCAATTGCCAAAACCAATAAACCACTGTGAACTAGATCAGGCATTAAGTAAACTGCAGGTGTCAACTATGTCATCCACAGCAGTAATAATCGCAACAACATGAATCATGGGGGCAGGAGAAATATCAACCAAACAAATCTAAAAGATGGTAAAAATAGAGTACATTAAGAGAAAAGAAAATGTTATAGGAAGGTAGAAGGGAGTTCAGAATGTTTAAAATCTGAACAGAGAACCCAGAACAGTAATGGTTTTAAAGAGGAGAAAAATAGGAAAAAGCAATAGAAGAGAGAAAAAGTGAATTTGGCTATTAGTGGAGGAAAAAAGAGAGAAAGAGAAAAAAACAAAAGAAAACAAACAAACCAAAAACCCTAAAAGAAAAGAAAAGATTCTTAACAAAAAAAAAATGAAAGAATCATCTCAACTGTGGTGTACAAAACAATCCACAAGAATAGATGGTCACTTCCTATGCCCAACTGTCCTTTCCATTCTTCTTGGGCTATGTACTGAGCGGGGAGGGAGAAAAGGATTGAGCATAGACTAGAGGTTGTTAATGCCTTCATCTTTTTATTTTGCTCATTGAGCTGCATATTGGAGTGCCCTAAAACTGAAGCTGGTTGGAATAGCTCTCCACTTCCTTTCTCACCATAGAAGCTAGGAGGGAATGGGGAGTACTATTGATTGGAATTTTGCCTGGATAGACCAAATTGACGCAATCCCAGGGTGGGGCTGCTGCAGAGTTCTAAAAGGAAAATCCCATTGGCTGTGGCTTAGGTCCAGTCAAGCCTTAGGGACTTTGTTGGGTGATATCTGCTCTGGAAAAATTAGCAAATGCTGATCCCTGCTGGGAGTCTGAATCTCAGGAGACCCTCAAGAATTCGACTTGTGGGACAGGGAAGCCGATCCTCCACACATCTGCTGCCTGGGGACACAGCCTTCCCAAACTAAGTCCCTGAGTGTTTTCACACCTACCTGTGCAGATTCTTGACCTCCTTCAGCTGGTCACATGAGCTGCCAGACTCAAAGGGAAAGCAATCTGAATGGCCCTACATTTTTCTTACTTGAATCCCCTTGAGTACAATCTTCTTTGTGCATGTTACACTCACATTCAGCTAGGCACACCCTAGGTCACATGTTAGGCACTTGCCAGGACAGTATGGCAACTCGCACTATGACCTCCCAGCTCCTGCAGCAGCAACTGCAGCATGGCCACCGCATGATGGCTCCCACCTCACCCTCAGCTTGCCAGTTGAGAGGTTCAGAGTACTAGTTTGCTGTGCAGCCTCTGGATCAACTAAGTTCAACTGCTTTTCTAATCCACAGGTTTTTCCATGCCAAATCTCCCTTTTTTGTTTCTCTTTTTATCCCTCCCCTCTGTAGTGAACCAGCTGAGCTCTAAGGTATTCTTTCTTGTTGTTTGTTTAATGCACCCAAATTCCTGAGTCTCTAAGACACTCTGCTCAATACTGAATTTTAGTGAACTCTCTCTTTCACCTACCTTGCTGAGAAGTGTTCATGCTGAATCCTGAGCTGCAGAACCACTGGATGCAGCCTTCCTCTGATTCACCATCTTGAATCCCCACCTTGCCTCATTCTGTTTGTTCATTTCATTCATCCATTGAGCTAATGTGTATCCCCTTCTTCATCAGACAGAACTAACTGAGGCAAGGAGGCCCCATGGGAGTTCCTTATAAAAGTATGAGGGAGAGTAAATGAAGAGTTGGGGAAGCCATAGCGACAGGCTTGTAGGCTTTTGGATATTGGCAAAAACTATTACTTACAAATACCCCTCCTGCATATATATTTTCCAAAGAAATTGTCAAACCATTTCATAAGGATGTGTGTGTGTGACTAGCAAAGACATTCATATATATATATATATATTTTTTTTTTTCTTTTTTCCTTCAAGTTGTGGTTTGGGGAGCCTGGGAGTTGGGGGCAACCTGAGAGTTCATTATGGGGCTGCAATGATAAATAGGACGTGTGTGAGTAGTTAGTGGGTAAAGACTGGATGGAGGAAAGTAGGCAGATCCTGGGCTTCTGGATTCAGGAGTGATTGCAATGCCTTTAACCAAAATCATGGTTCAGGAGGAGGGGCTGGGCGAGGAAGACAGCATGCTCATTGTCGACATGTGAGTATAAGTACCTACTGCATTCATGTGAACTGCCCAGAGACAGTAGCAGTGGTTAAGATCATGGTCTCTGGTGTCAACTGTCCGGTCTTGAATCTGAGTCCCACCACTTAGTAGCTGCAGGCCTTTGGGCAAGTTTACCTCTCAGAGTTTCAAGTTCTCATATGCAAATTAGGAATCATAATAATTTCTACCCCAAAGAGTTGTTGGGGGGATAGAATTAAATAATGCTTATAAATGGCTAATCTGATCCTTCCATAGAGTGAGTATTCAGTAAGTGGCATGTTATGATTAACACAAGTGGTGACAATAAACATGACACAAGAATGGAAGATACTTGGCAGAAAAGTGGTTTTAGATATCATCAGTGCACGCACTATGGTTTAGGCATAATAATTGATGGCATTGGTAAGTGTTCAGAGCAGAGGTGACAACTCAGATGCCTCAAGCCAGGCAACAAGTGAGTGGAGTGAGTAGATATGAGCACATTTATACATCGTGTGAATAGTGGGGACCCTGGAAATTGGAAACGCTGAATATCCCTGAAGATGGAAGCTTTAGATGGTTACTCTCGTGCCAAAATTGGGGCCTGTTTTGTTTTGGGTTTTGCTCTCCAAAGAAGCCAAAAATTTCTCAATGTTTAAATGTTGGCAACTAAATTCAGCTTAACAAATAAAAGGCATACAAGGTCAGACTGTGGCTTATTTGTTGCCAGACTATGATCACTGATGTAGAGAAGGAGGACTGAGAGTTCTGAGGAACTCCAGCACCAAAGGGGTGAACAGAGAAAAAGGAAGGGCAATGAAGACCAGGAAAGGCAGAGGACAGAGAGGAAGGGGAGGAAGTGAGGTCAACGAAGCCGTGGCAGAGGGGAGCTTCAGGGGGTCACCAACACCATCCAAGGGAGCACAGAGGTCAGCATGGCCAGACTGTGCCCCACGGCCCACTGCAGTGTGACCTCTTCCTGAGACAGCAGATATACTTACTACTAGGAAGAGGGGACATGATGCTCAAAGCGATGACCCCACGGTTAGAAATGAGGTGAGAGGTCCTGAGGGAAGGGGGAGCTGTGCATGGGGGAACTCTTCCTCATCACTGTCTTGGACTGTGACTCTGGGGACTTCCAGAGATCATCTTTTCAAAAGCAAAAATGGACTTCACCAGCTCAACCATCCTCTGGACATACTTCTGATGGGTAAAATTGGAGGCAGATGATAGGAAACCAGAAAACTCATCTCATCCTCCCCGCACCAGGAGACTAGTTAACCAGAACTTGGAGAAGGAAAAATAATAACTCCAACACTCTAACCAGTACTGGATTCTGAGATCCTTTATTTGTTTTTATGTAAATATCAATACTTTAATCATCTATATTATTAATATCAATATTTATATTCTTTGAGAACCAAGAATGCACAAATACAAAGTTATGACTGAATAGGGGACCTGCCCAGTGTGCTCAAGAAGAAAGTATTACCTTCCCTAGGATTAGAATAACATAAGCATTCTCTAGATAGAAAGTCACTAGCTAGGCAACAACTGGGATTACCAAGAAGGCAAAAGGAAGATGTTTGGTTTGGCCAGGGCGGGGCAGAGTGGGAGCAGAAATATACTCCATACAGTAAAAGAGAAAGTTAAGTCTCTTGAATATAGCAACTAGTATGACGAGCACATTTAATATATGTATTCTCAGCTACATGAGCATAACATTCTAAACTGTTAGACATTACCTTTCCTGTCACTTAACAAGAGGAAAGCAGGATGCAGAAATGAGGAACTATTTGTCCAAGGTCACTTAGCTAGTTAGTAACTAAGTCAAATTTAGAAGTCCTGTCTCCTGACTTGTCACTTAATTCCCTTTCCACAGATCTCTTCCACATCGTTGAGTTCAGGGTTAATCATCTCTTTGAAGGATATGACTTGGAGGGCCTGGCACACAGAACAGATTTCGACGGGTGGCAGTCGGGGGTGAAGCTGGTGCCCAGCAGCAGTATCCCTGTGTGGCTGAAGGAGGCCAGCATGGAAAGAGCCAAGCAGGGGTCCCCACAGGGAGAGGCCCTGGTGTCCAGGACAACCAGCCACAGGACAACAGTGCTCGGCCTGGCCTGTGCACCGCACATTTCTGAGAAACACAGACAAAAATTCCAAACTTTAAAAAGTGGACATATATTTTTTTAAATACTACCTGTAGTCATAAACATTGCTTTTTAAAATATCACTTAATTTTGCATAATATAGTCAATGACAAAAGTAAACTATACACAAAACACACATAAATCTTCTGAGTAGGCAAATACAGCACAGAATATCTTGCTCAGAATAATTCATGTAGCAATTAGCCCAGTTCCTGGTCTAGAGTGGACCCTCCATAAGTGTTTAGCCATGACCGTGACTCTATGAGTACCTTGGTGACCACTCAGAACTTGATTATTCTTACCTTACCCCCAAGTTGTATAGAATTTTTATTTAGCTTCTTTCTTAATAGCCTGAAGTAGAGGGTTGGAATATAGTTGGAGATAGGCACTTATGAAGAAATAGAAAAGCATCAGACAGGAAAAAGCCCAAATGGAACTGAGACCACTTAGTGTCAGGATGACAGTCTTCTGCCTTCCTGGAGGTCCTAGAGGTAACCACGTACTTCACTCAGTACAGTTCCTGCAATGACACAGAATCATCCAGAAAGACTTTAGGGTACACTGTATCTCCTATTTAAAACAGCAGGGAAACATTCACTACAATTTTTTAAATTGCCAAAAATTTTGGCACGGAGAACTTGCAAATAATCTAAAAATTTGACATAAAAATCGCAATGCCATATGCATGGTTCATTATTTCAAGTTCAACAGGGATATGAAGATTTGGTAATGGCCAATTATAGGTCCTTCTGGTTTCATTGTGAGATCATATGTAGCACTTAGTACTTCTGGACAGAGATGGTTGTTTTTCATAAGGTATAATTGCTTCTTAGTGCTGTTTGACATAAAACTGCATTTGATTGTAGTATTACTTCATTTTTTGGTCAGGGGTGGGGGAGACCTAGCAATTTTTCAGCACACAGCGTGCTGCTGAGGAGGGATCTCAACATGGCAGGAAGGTGAGGGTGCACTGCTTTGCTTGTCTATGGCCAAGAGAGGGGTTTCTTCCCCAGACCGTCCCAATCCTTACTGACTTTTATCCTGAGGTCCAGTTTATTGCTCTCCCATGAGATAAAGATAACTCTCACATTATCACACACTCCCTGCAGGGAAAAATCTCTCTTGGTTTCTCTTAATCATTGATTAGATTTTTCACAGCATAGTATTCCCAAGATGGATCTTGGGAAGGGAGATTTCTATTACATATGTCTGGAAGTTGGAAAAGCTAAGTGGTAATGAAAAAAAGTCCCAGAGTACATGGTATTTCTTAGACAGTTGTCTTCAAGTCCCTCTTGAACCCCACCAAGGAAGAGGGATATAAGTAGTATGCAAACGGCCATCAGTTGAATGCTGGAGAGTTCATTTTGATTCCCAGGGATTGGTGAACACCACTTTTTTGCAGACTCATAACCCTCTCTTGGCTCCTCTTCATTTTGACAATGCCATACACATCTCAAATTTCCAGCAAATTGTAGCCAAGTGCCTTTTTCAGTGACTAAAGTTTATTTAAACAGTTGCCTGACCAATCTGTCTGTTAGAAGCATTTGGTTTTTGATTTTCACAAAAGTTCCTAGTGGGCTGAAGGCAATCGTGGGGGATGAGTTGGGTGATTTGAAGATGAGGGATAAATAAGGTTAATGGGGTACACACAGTACATTTTAAATATCCCTGAGTGAGGGGGTAGGGCAGGATCTGCTTCTGCTCACATCCCGTGTGGCCGAGCATGAAGAACTCCACTCACAAGGAAGAATCAGTGTCCTGCCACCCCCAGCTTGGTGTTCGTGCTGGTGCCTGGTTTGGGGTATGGCCATCAGATCCTCAGTGGGCACAGAATCCACCAGGATTTTGGTGGATGAGAATCAATTCCCCACCATTCACTGGGAGGCAGGAGGTATTGTGAGCACTCAGGTTCAGGTACACCTTGTCTTTGAAAGCCAAAGAGACCACTGTGATGAAGTTGACCTTCTTGTTGGTGCTCTGGATGGAGATTGGATTGTGACCCTTCCGAAAGTAAAGGCTGACATTGACCTCCTGGGAGAAGTAGCCCTTCAGGGAGATGAGATAAAACCCATCACAGTTGATAATGATTGAGCTGTTTTCCACCTTCATGGTCTCAGCCTTTTCTGGTATAATGCGGAAAAATTTCTTCTCACACCCTGAAAAGGGCAGGGCTAGAATAAAAAATAGAGATACTTAAGTACTACATTAGGCAACAACCTTCCAATACAACTAAAATCAAGTGAAGAGAAAGTGAAGGAAGACAGATATTTTTAAAGAGTGGAAGCAAGCACTGTGTTTCTACCCATGGGTTGGAATCCCCTTCCCCTGTGGAATGCAAGTAGAGGCAGAGCTAATCCCAGTTGCAGAGAGAGTCTCAGATGGGGCTGGGATTCCTGAGTTGAGGGATTATAGAAATTGTCATGGCTGACCTACTGCAGAAAAGGTGGCTTTAAGGTTTCCCAGATTTTTCAAAACTGCATGGAGTTGGCAGCTTCAGTTCTTCCTTGCTTGCTCAGGGGACAGACTATAGCACAGAGTGGCAGTGGTGCCCCTGGCCTTGGTCCTGCACACCTCTTCCTAGCTTCACTCAAAGTAATTGCTTTTAATAGTTTCCTAGCCTCTCCCCACTGCCTGTGGGCATCAGACTTACTGACGGTATTAAGCAGCCAGTGAGGTTAGTCTGCAGCTAAGCACAGGAAGCCAGTGCAGGTTGAAGAGCTCCAGGACTCCGACTTGCTTCTCCCTTCCCCCTCTATTGCTAATTCTTCCTGGAAGGTGACTTGGGAAGAGTTGTTGCCATACAAGAAAGAAAAGGAGGAGAAGGAGGAGGAACAGGAGCAGGAGAAGCTTTGGTAGTTTGTGTATGGGGCAATTCTAAGTGCAAACCAAAGAGCCTAAATTTGTTTTATTCCACATCAGCCCAACAGCATGATGAATGGCCAAGCAACTACATCGTGGACACCTATTCTGGAGGATGTTCTTTAGTGATGGGAAAAAACATGTCTCCACTGCTGGCCACAACTTGGTAATTCTTGCCTTATATCAGTCCCAAGGGGCATACTTTGAATTGAAAATAAACACCACTTATAGAGAGCAAAAGGTACTTCCCTTCAGCCTCAGAGAACTTAACAAGCCAATGAATTAATATAGAAACCAGTGGGGGTTGACTGTAATCATGGTGCTCTCCTGATAGTCAAAATATCAGGGCCTTCCCCAACTCTCATTAAGGTAAAATCTTGTCCCAGAACAGAGCCAGCAGATGATGTGTCCTAAGGTCAGACAGACTTGTAAAAGGTAAAGCCTCTGTCTCCTTAGCTGAAGCATGAGAATTATTCACCCTCAAGCGTCCCTGGAGGATAAAGTGAGGCCCGTGAAGTACAGAGACAAGTATGGATGTGGTGGCCGACCACTCCTCCCTGCTTCCTATGCACCTCTGTGTCCCTAATGAAAATCATATTCAGGTCCCAACAATCCTGGGATGTCACACTTCCCCAAGGAAAAGGATAGATCTTGTGAGGAAATTAAGAGGCTAAAGAGAAGATCCTTTCAAAAATATGGATCAGTTAAACTTTTGACAATACTTACCATTAAATTGTATTCTAATACTTTGAAATGAAGGATACTGCACCTAAGGGATGAAAAAGGATATATTTTAGGGGGGCGTGAAAAAGGCATCAGAGCCAAATGAAACGGAAACCCAGGAGCCTGTGGAGGGAAAGGCTTAACAAAGACTCAGAGTTGGATTTTCTGCCTGTCTCTTGCTTTTCTATAGCATTTCTTAAGATAAGCCAGGGTCACTCTGCTCTTTCATGCCAGCCTTTGAGGTCTGTTCTCCTTTCTGCCAAGCTCCTCTCTGGTGCACTGTTTTGGCTCACTGGGGCCCCAACTTCCCCTTTTAGATAACAGTACACTTACTAGTTCTCTTGTTAAGAAACCCATTCATAGAGAGTTCCTCATGGAGAAGTCTGTGACCAATCAATCCATCATGACCACAGATTCCCAGAACCTGCTGGGTGCAAGTTCTGGAAACTTCTTGTGTGCTTTTCTTCCACTATAACACAGGAATCAGCACATGGTGTTTGCAGGGGACACAGGCAATAAAATCTATTTTAATCCTTTAGAGTTCAATAGAATTAAATATAGCTTTTATTTTTTTAAACATTGCATCTTTTCCTTTTCTTCAACACAGTGAAAAACCTAATGTGAACCATATCCACCCTCAGTGGCAAGAAAACAAGTGAAACCATGAGAAGAGGAAGCTTGGTAGATGGAGTAAATGTCCACAGTCATTTGGTGGTTAAAAAACAAAAGCTCAATAGGGAGCAAATCAAAAGTCTGTTAAGTGAAACTGTCAAAGGACAGAATCATACAGGAAGTATAGTGCCATGTGCGACGGAAGAGTAATATCACTTCTATGGGCATTGAAGGTATCTGGAAAAATGTAGGAGAAACTGGTGGCAAATGTTCCCTCTGGAGAAGGGAACTGGAAGCCTGAGGCCAGGGGTAGTAGGGACCCTTGCTCTTCCTGGTCTATTTTTTTTTCCTTCCTAAATTTCGTACCATATGGTTGTATTTCCTACTAGAAGAGGAAAAAGAAGGCCTGTTGTCCTGCCAAGACAGCAGCTCTTCCCACAAGGTTATTTCTGGCAGGATGTCCTGATCGAAGGTGTGGGAGACATTTGTTTTCATGCCCTGGGCAGTGGAATCCCTGCTTCCCACTCTCCTGGCAGACTACAGCCCAGTTGAGAGGATTCCAGTGGGGACTCCCCGCACAGATGAGGAACTTCCCTTTAAGCACAATCACATGCCTCCCCCAGCTGAAACCAACAGGCACTGAGCCTCCGCACGAGTTTTCCTTCAATACTAAGCTGTGGAGAGAGCGGCTGACATGGTGGAAGTGGGAGTCTTTGGCTCCCTCCCCTCTGTGTGCTGTTGTGACTCCTTTGTGCCCACACAGTGCTCCCTGGGTAAATAAACGCCCGCGCTGCTCTCTGCCTAGTGTGTGCCAGGTGCATGGCCATGTGTTAGGGTCAGAAGCGGCCTGTGGCACAAGGAACATGAGGCTCAGCAGGCAGCACCTGGGTTCAGGGCAGGTCCTGGGTCATTCTAGGCTAGTTTTATAAGGCTTATAGGTGTCAGTTTGTCATCTTTAAAGATCACTAGAAGATTGTGGGCACCAATTTTAAAAGTTGCAATTCTATGTCAATTTTAATTTAAAAAAACATGAAACTTCCTCATTCACAAATTTACTCCAAGCTGTCTGATCTCAAAGCCCTTGTGATTTTTTTTTTTTAATGGACATTGCAAAAGTCTCCTAAAGGTTCTTGAAAACCAAAGAAATTTCCCAGCTGTTTGAAGTGCCCTGATGTTACGCGGTGCTAGTGACCAAAAGGATATCGTTGGGGACTGAGAAGCTGAAGAGGCCGCAAGGAAAGCACGTGTGACTGCCCCCCTTGGGTTGATCTACTGGAACTCCAGACTCAGACATCCTGTTCCCTCTCCTGAGAAGGTCACCAAGGGGTAGCCATTTGCATATTCTCAGAAGCCTCTAAAAGCATCAAAACCAACAGTTCAGACAAGTTGTAAGGTAGAAAAAGGAGCTCCCTCCCCTTCCTCCCTGCACATCCTCCATCTCTCTCTGTGACCTGCACACACTGGTGGTCCCACTACCCATAGTCACCACACACTGCTCAAGTCAGCGCCCTTTGCAGCCTGGCTCCAGTCTCCTTGTCTTATGAGCTTTCTGAGTCTTATGATCAAGCCACTGAGTCACTCTGATCTCCTTGCCCTTGGATAGAGAGCCCAGTGGAGTAGGACAAAGAGTGTATGCAGTAGAGTCAAATCCACTTCAATTATGACTTCTGTAGCTTTGAAATTTGGAAAAGATATACACCATTTCTTAGCATTGGCTTTCACATATGGGAAAAAAGTCATAATGCCATTACTGGAATGTTCTAGGAGATCACTGTTAGGTTTAATTAGAATGACTTATATCCAGCAGATTGCCTGGCTCATGATAAACATTGAAAAAATACTTGCTATCTTGTTCTCTCTTCCAAAACAATCTTTTCACCTATCTCTGCTCATCAAAATCTAACACCTGCAGACCTACATCAAATCCTTGTTTTTTGGTATCTGTATTCCCATACCAAGTATTTAAAATCACCTTATTCATACAGATGTTTATAGAAGCTTTGTTCATAACTGTCAAAACTTGGATATAGCCAAGATGTCCTTCAGTAAGTGAATGGATAGGGCTGACATTGTAGCTCAGTGATAAGAGTGCTTGCCTAGTATCCATGAGGCACTGGGTTGGATCCTCAGCACCACATAAAAATAAATAAACAAAATAAAGCCATTGTGTCCATCTACAGCTTTAAAAAATTTTTTTTAAAAAATAAGTGAATGGATAAACTGGAACAGTCAGAGAAAGAAATGTTATTTTCAGCACTAGAAAGAAATGAGCTTTCAGGCCATGAAAGACATGGAGGAATCTTAAATCTGTATCACTGTGTGAAAGAAGCCAATCTGAGAAGGCTGTATACTGTATGATTCCAAGGATATGCCATTCTGTAAAACACAAAACTATGGAAACTAAAAGATCCCTGGTTTCCCAGGGTTAGGAGCTAGGGAGGCACAAATGGGTAGAGCATAGGGATTTTTAAGGCAGATTTCATTCTGTATGAAACTATAATGAAGGGTATATGTCATACACCCAAACTCCCAGAATACAGAAAGCACAACCCCAAGAGTGGACCGTAATGTTAAAGAAAAAAAGTCACTCTATTGACTTATAGTATCACTACCTAGGATAAGTTTCATCTCTCCTTCTGAACATATTATCTGTGTGACCTGGGGAAAACTGTATTTACCTTGCCGATTTTTACTTTCTTCATCTGCAAAATAGAAACAGTAAAGATCCATTGTCTCAGAAGATTGTCATGAAGATTAAATGAGCTTCAAATATGTGAATGCCCAGCACCTGGCATGGAATGTTGTAAGGAGTTAAGAAATGCCACCTGTTATTTCAGAATATCCAGAAGTGTTCCTCAACCAGTCCCAGCTTTTTCTGTATAGTTGAGGTTAGCAAAATCATGACTTGGGCTCTGATTAGGCATTATTGTCCTGGCAAGGGGCAGCAAGCTCATGAAAAGTGTAAACCACTGTAAGCTGGTGAGAGAAGAGTCACAAGTAGACCCTTCCTGGCTCCTCGGTGCTGTGAATGCTGGGCTGTCCGAGAAGCTAGATGGAAGAGTCTGGTGTCAGTATTTATCTAGCAGCCTCTACTCTATTCACAAGAAAGTGATAATTTGTTTAAAGAGCTCATCTTTGAGAGTGTGAGCCTCCGAGTCTGACTCACTAGGATGTGGCTTGGGGCTGTCGATCTTATACTCATTTGTCATTTGTCTGGTAGAGGGATGCCATCAAATATGAAACCAGGAAGTGGGCTCTGCTTCACCCTGTTACCAGGCCACCATGTCAATATCCTGGGGGAGAGGGGTTGAGGTGTGAGTCAGCAGAGGACAGTGGAGGAAACAGTGGCTCTTCACCCTACCCCACCACCTCCCCTGGGATGGACCAGTTCCTACCCTCTCCTTGGGTTTTGTGTTTAATCAGAGGAGACCTGGGAGGTCATAAAAACACTACCCCACAGGCTTGCAGATATGTCTCAAGGTTCCTCCAAAGAGGAAAGTGGAGCTTTCCACTCTCACCAGGATGAGAGCATAGACTCCCATCCTGGTGGATGTAGTGGACACTCCACAAAACAGCCTGTAACAAAGGGACGGGTCCCACTTTGGATGGAGGAAGTTCAGAACCCCACCCAGAGAAAGGAAGAGAAGTTCTTTGATCAAGGAGTCTTCCATATTCAAGTAAAACTATCCCCAAAGTTACACTTTTAGAGACAAAGATATGTGGCTTTGAAGACCTTGCTGAACCAGCAGTTTAGTGGGATAAGCCCACAGAGAAGCCATGTTAATTGCCATCCAAAGCCGCCTGTCTCCATGCCTACCCCTGACCATCACTGCCGCCACCTTTCCCTGCAGCTTCACCTTTAACCTCCACCTTTGTCCCCCCCCCCCCCACACACACACAGACAGGTTGGGTGACATACTAATAACCTGCTCCCACCATTTCCCTCTCTCTCAAGTCTGAGTAATAGCTACACGTGTCTCCCCTCAGAGAGACATTCCTCCTCTCTCAGGCACATGAACCATGGTTTCATTATCCCTGATACTTGACAAATGACAGTTCCCAAGAGTGAGAACAGATATTCTGATAAATATCAAAATCATTCAAAGACATCCTTGTAACATAAATCTCTGCAAAATTATGTGATTGACCTAATACCTAAGGGAAGATTTTCTTTTTTTTTTTTTTAATTTTTCAATATTTATTTTTTAGTTTTCGGCGGACACAACATCTTTGTATGTGGTGCTGAGGATCGAACCCAGGCCGCACGCATGCCAGGCGAGCGCACTACCGCTTGAGCCACATCCTCAGCCCAAGGGAAGATTTTCTTATACCTGAGTTTCCCACTCCACCTTGACCAGGGAAGTCCCTGAAGTTCACCAAAACGTTCCTGAGCCTCCCCTTCCTCACCTCATGGATCAAGGCTCACACCAGCTTAGTGTCTAGGAAATGAAGGGCAGGTTTCCAGTGTGCCCACTGTATTAGCACACCTCCTACCACACTTCAAACGTGATGACACTCGGTAAATAAGCATTTGCCGACCACTGGGGAATTTAGCCAGGGACTGCAGGATCACATAATGTCTGGCAGGGTTTTTGAAACTGTCCTATTTATCTTCAAGTACACGGAGGGGGGACAGAGTTATTATAGTCAATACCTTTCTACTTGAGATCACTCATTCCCCATCTCATTGCATTATGAAAGGAGAAATTCTCACCTTAAGAAGGCAAGCTCGGGCTGGGGATGTGGCTCAAGCGGTTGCGCGCTCGCCTGGCATGCGCCAGGCGCTGGATTCGAACCTCAGCATCACATAAAATAAAATAAAGATGTGTCCACCGAAAACTAAAAAATAAATATTAAAAAAATTCTCTCTCTCTCTCTCTTAAAAAAAAAGAAGAAGGCAAGTTCTGAGGGCGGACGGGGCATTGGGCTGACAGGAGGGAGTCCTGGGTTCTGTTAGTGACCTAGAACAAGTCCCTTCCCTGCTCAGTTCCAACATCCCCATCCACTCTCCAGTTAAAGTACCCAAGGACATTTCCAACTCAGAAATTAGGCAAATCCCATATTCAAAAGATAAATCTCAAGAGACCGAACAGAAGATCTCTTCAACACAACCGACCTCTGCATGACACGAACCGCAGGCCCTCCTCCCAGGTGGCTCCTGGGACAGCTGCAGAACATGGAGGTCATGCCTAGTGGTGTGTGCAGTGAAGCACGTGGCCCCCAGGCATGCTCTGACATAGATCAAGACCGTGGCTAGCAGAGTTATCACAGCAGAGCCGCGGGATGAGAGGGTGGTGGTGGTCAGGATGGCCACAGCAGTTCAAGCTAAAGCTCTCCAGTAATTAAGGGAAGAGAAGCCCAAGGCCGAGGGCCAGAGGAAGGGTGCTCACCGACCTGCAGTTGAGACACTGGGTGTTGGAGCTGGCTGGAGCTTCGATGAGACTTGTCACTGAAGAACTCTGCCCTACTTGCCTGCCAGCGCTTATCCCCACTCCTCCTACTGCTTATTTAACTGCCTCCTTTTCCCCCAAAGGTACAAACTCTGGCAGGACAAGATGACCCCATCTAGCGTCCTCTCTGTGTTCTCCGTGCCTGACTCGTGACTGATGATCCAAACTTTGTTGAAGAAGTACATGAATGAATGACTTTCAGTGGGCTAGTGTCCCCAGAATCCAGGTCCACCTAGAATTCAGAATGTGACCTTATTTGAAAATAGAATATTTATGAATGTAATTAGTCAATGTTATGGTTTAGGAATTAGCTATATCCCCAAAGCTCATGTGTGAGACAATGCAAGAAGGTATGGAGGTGAGATGATCGGGACATGAAAGCCAGAGTCCCCTGATGAGGATTGACTGAGTGGTAACTGCGGGCAGGTGGGGTGTGGCTGGAGGAGGCAGGTCATTGGGAGCATGGCTTTGGAATACATATTTGGTCTCTGGTGAGTGGAACAGCCTCTCTGCTTCCTCATTATCAAGTCCTGAGCTTCTTTCCTTCACCACACTCTTCTGCCATGATGTTCTGCCTCACCTCAGGCAGGCCAAGAGCAATGGAGTTGGCCATCTATGGACTGAGACCTTGAAAACCATAAGTCCCCCAAAAAACCTCTTCCTCTGCTAATTGTTCTTGTCAGGTCTTTTGGTTACAGCAGCAAAAAAGCTGATTAAAATATGAGGTTGGGAGTCAGGGTGGATCCTAAGTCCAACCTGACTAGTATCCCCAAGAGAAGAGGAGCGGACACACAGGGTCCACACAGGGGAGAAATCCATGGAGGATGGCGTAGAGCTTGGGGTGCTGCAGCTGCAAGTCAAACAACAGAGGCTGGGAAGAAGGGTTCTTCCCCAGGACAGTGAGGGGGTGTGGCCCTTCCAACACTTGGATTTGGATTTCTACCCTCCCATGCTGTGAGAGAGCTACTGTGTTAAGTCCCACACACTGTGATGATTTTTACAGAAGCCATAGGAAATCACTGCATGGTTGAGTAGGTATTTGTATACAATGTAATAATCATACTACCCCATTAAAGTAAGTAGAGACCCGTATAATACAATCCCCTTTCTGTTTAAAAAAAAGAAAAAGATGAAAGCAAACATAGGCACACTTCAATCATTTTATAAAAATATGCTATAAGGTATATGTAATTGTTAAAGCTTCATTAATCATGTTACTGACATTTGTATAAGTACATTTAAATCCCTATTTAAAAAGAGTCTTTTTTCCTTTTGTGATATTGCATAAATTCTCTATTTTTCTTCAAAAGCAACAATGTCAGGGAAAAAAAAGAATTTATTTATTTATTTGTTTATTTACTTAAAGAAAATGAATCTTTAAAAGAGCCAACCAACATCCTTAAAGCTCAGAGTTATGGAGTCATGATCAAGGAGTTTAGACCTGGCCTTGATTTCTAACCCTGACCCAGTCTGTGTAAACCTAGTCAAGTCTCTATGCTTTAAACTTTCCCAGCATAAGACAGCAAACAAATATCTGCCTCTCTTCCTCCACGGTCAAAATAAAGAAGTGAGGACAGAAGTGGGAAAAGCTCTGCCAACATGAGTAGCTGTCACTGCAAGGAGTGCCCGAGTCACGCTGCTCAGCCTCCAGGCCCTGCCCCCCACGCCCCCACCCCACCCCACCCCACCCCAGAAGAGCTTTGAGAACCAGCCCTCTTTAGGCCAGAACAAGGGCTAGATCAATGCCAGTAGGGGCTTGGAAACTAAAATCATTAAGCACTCAACGCACATAATTCAAAATACATTTTATATTACTAAATAATAAAAGACATTTTACAATTTATAACTCAACAAGGGTCTTAAAATTTATTTGGTGACTTTTAAGTGTCTCTTTACAACCTTTTGTAATACCATTGTCAGGCCCTCCTGATCTTCACGGCTTCTTTGGCTTTCTAGGCTCTGGCTCCGGCTGCCTGCAGGGAAGCCCAGTGCCAAGCATACGTCACTTAAGCTCCCAGCAGCCCTCAATCTGCACCTATAAGATACAGGATTTAAGGACTGAAGGTTTCCCATCCTCAAGTTCTTATTAAATAAGCAAGGGAAGAATTAAAGAGGGACTCTTTCTGTCAGCCAGCATGTTTTCTTAAATAGTGCTTGTATGTCACCAGAGCTAGATAAATGTATACGGATCAACACACCTACCGTGCATTTCCAAATGAAACTTCTACTGAAAAAAAAAATTTTTAGTTATGCCAACCAGATCCTCAGTGTTTATAGCACTGTGAACCCGATCACATATCTCTTGTAAATACAATTTTCTGCTGGATTTGGCAGCCAAGTCCTTGGAGAATTGCAGGAAATATTAAAGTGAAGGGTAACGGAATCTGCCAGGCCCGGGTGCTCCAAGTGTGTGATTTTAGATCTCTGGACCACTTTCAACCAGTCACTGAACCTCATAACCCCAGCATGAGGACCGTGACAACCACCTTGGCATTCCCAAAGCTCACAGCAGCCACATTCCAGGGCTGGAAATCATTAAACTGGCTGGTGTTAGGGACTTCACCCAGGGACTCAAAGCTAAAAGTCTGGAATGAACAAGAGTCTTCTGGGTCCTGGTCCAGTGTACTCTGTTACACTCCATGACTCTCCCTAAATCTGAGGTGTTTTGTATTTTTACGTAAGAAAGTGTTTTAGTCTCTTCATTTGAAAAGATGTGGCTCTCAAAAGCACGGGGAACTACAAACAGAATAGAAGGCATGGCACGGTGGAGAGTTCAGTTTCAGTCCAGCTCCACCCTGAGCTTCATCTGTGACTGTGGGGAAATAACCTTGCCCCTTCCCAACTCAGGTTTGGGTCATCTTTGTTCTTCTGTCTCTCATTTAATAGTAATAACAACACTGTAACCACACACTCCAAAGGATTAATGGTCATTTTCCATAAATGAAGAGTCCCCAAATGGGGGGAAGCTGCAGGCCCTCTGACAGCGAAGGGCACAAAGGCAGTTAACAGAAACAGAACTGGAAGGACAGGGGCCGGCCCCTTGGCAGGGTGGGTCTGCTCGGTACCAGTAGCCAGGGGTGAGGTCAAAGCAGAGAAGAGGAAGATGACATCCCTAGATCAGAACCAAGAGCCTCTTTGCTCACTTCCCAATTCTCCTCTGTGGTGTGTCCCCCTGTGACACTCTCCAGCATAATCCCCATCCAAATGATTCCATCCTGTTTTGAGTACTTGGGTCAGAACATCTAAATTTTAGAAAATACCGTCACCTTGTAAACAGTGAGCACTACTAGTCCCCCTGGAGTTTTTCACCCTCCTCGACACAGATGAGCACTTGACTTCCTGAGAAAACAGTTTTTGTCTCAATTCCAGGAGAAGGCAGGCCGGCCCTAACACGCAGGATGGTTTGTTTTACTGTGGTGCCCCCTAGTGCCAGAAGACATCAGACTCACTTTCTATATTTGCCAGTAAGGGGACCACATGAAAGAAGCAAAATTTGGAGAAGCAAGGATTTTCGTAATTGTTCCTACATTTTCTTTGGTATAGAAGAGAATAAAGTGCGTTCACTTAGGGCGATTCACGAGATTCCGAATGGGTAGGCCATTCTCAGCAACTTGCTGCTCCTGCCTAGAAAGCCTGCAGCCTCCTGCCTGCCCACCCTGTGCCTCTCACCTGCGGACTTCTGCTCCTCCTTCCAACATCAGCTGAAGCATCCTCTACCCCCAGTGGTCCTGGGTGGGTCCCTCCTCCCTCCTCTATTCTTCCCGTTGTCCCTTGAGTATGTCTCCAGATGTCTGACACTCTTGGCCCCAACTTGAATCTTAACTATCCAGTCAAAGAGTTCAAAAACCTTCTCCGATGAGTTTGTCTCCAAAGCCTCAAACAGCACCTGGTACAAGTGAACAGTTGGTGGGATGAGTTTGAGAAAAGATACCTTAAATAGTAATAGGAGGAACCCTAGCACTGGAGTGAGGAGTTTGGGTTAATTAACTAGTTTAGTGATCATGATCAATTCACCTACCCTCTCTGGGTTTCTGGGGGGGTTTTTTGTTTGTTTGTTTGTTTTATCTGTAAATAGACTATGTCTAATACCTACTCAGATAGCTAATGATTCTGTGCCTTTTCATTAATACCTCCCTTAGGAATCTCAAAATACTTTATGATGAATCAGCTTGCCACTTCTGGGTTTTTTGGTTTGTTTTTTTTTTTAATTCTCAAAGAGCTGCTTATGAAGAGCAAATTAAATTTACATTCGAAATTATTTCATTTACATGTCTGTCCTAAAAAAGGTTTTCTAAAAAAAAAAATGTTAGATTACATGCAGCTATTTAAACTGAGCTAATCTGAGACACGGTTTTTAAGGGAAATTCTTCCTTCTCTTCTTAAATGATACAAAGAAAGGTGGAAGTTATAGCCTGAAACTTCATTAAGAAACTGTGAATTTTAATTCTGACTCTGACTGATTCAGAACTGTCTGACTTATGTTCAAGAACCTCTGCTTCTGTTTCTCCAGCAGAAACAAATGATAAGACTGTCGACCTTTGACAGTGGAATTTGCTAAGGAATTATAACTAAATGTACCTGCACTTGAAATGAACTTTGAAAAGTGACAAATATTTGAAGAGGCAAGCTACATCATCCCTGGAACACTCAGACAAAATTCACCAAAGCTTCTCATAGGCCAGCTTTTTTTCTGCCCCGACCCCAGCTGAAGTTCCAGGTAAGACTAGAAGCCTGACCTTTAAGTGGCAGCCCCAGTATGATCTCCAATGTGTGATTGTTTTGGTGACAGAGCATTCAGTTTTATAACTTGTGGGTCTTCCTCTAGGGCCTTCACTTATTTCTTCTTTCTAAACCAGGTATTTAGCTAACTCAGAATAGGCTATTTAGATAAGTACAGGGAATATAAATTAAGTGTAGAAAAGTGTATTCCTGCTGATTTTATTTTCCCCAGTCCCTTCCTAAGAGCCAGGAAATCTCTAAGCTCAGACACAAAAATCTGTTAACTCAAGCTTTGTATTTCTCAAATTCTCACGCCCATTCTATGAATGTAATCAACATACTCAGGATATTGAGCTGACAGAGGTCTTACTGATCTTCCAGCCCTACTTCCTCTGCTACAGGTGAGAAGATCAAGGCCCCAAAAGGGAAGTGAGCTGTGAGGAGTGGGTAAGGCAAGAGGGATCTTTGTTCCGGCATCTCAAAAACAACAAGTTCTGCTTTTCATGTGTGTAAATAAAATTTAACCCAGAGATGAGAAACGGATCGCTAAATAAAGTTGATTGAAGGGGAGGGTGACTGCCAAGTGGAGTTAGAAGCTGTGTCTGTGTTTCTACAGAGCCATGCATGTAGGCAATGATTTTCTAAGGCTAAAAATCAAATAAAAGAAATCAGGGGGAAAGTACGATTGTTTTCCAAATATTTTTCTCCTGCAACTGAAGAAGAGATCCAGTTTAACTGGGTGAATGAGGAGCATTTCAGCCTCAGTTGGCCTCCAGTGCACATGGCACACCCCTGGAGCAGTGTGTCTCAGGAAAGAGAGGTGTGGTCTGCATCCCACCACCACCTACCCGGCTCCCAGCCAGAAGGCCAGACATCCATGTGGGGCTTTAAAAGGTTATCAGTCTGTAACACTTTTCTTAGGGCTACTCTACAACTCTCTCTCTCTCTCTCTCCTCCCCCCTTCCCCCCGCCCCAGCAGCCATTGCTGCTGCCACCAACACTATTCCAACAAGTTCCAGGCAAAACCCACACAACCTGTCTACGCTCTCCTCCCCATGCCGACGTATATGAGATTAAACGTAAGAACTCATTGTGCCGTTCCAGGTCCTTTAACAGTTTTAAAAAATAAAATAAAAATAAATAAATCACACTAACTAAAACAGTCTAGCTAGAAAAATGGAAGAAGAAATTTAAGTCAATGTTACGTGAAGAATTTCAAATATCTGAGCGAAAAAAAGGGTAAAAAAAAATCTCTATCCAGAATATATGGGATCCTGTTTCTTGAGCGAACAACTCATACCACCTACGTAGTTGCTTCCATTTCTACCCCAGGACTACGGGAGCTACTTCTCTCACACCGCTGCTCACCTGAGACCCAGTGGCCTGGAAACCAGCTGTCAGTCTGCTTCCCAGTTCTGACACAGAGCTGCTGAGTGGCTTGTAAAAGGGGCCTCTCTTCTTCTCAGGGTTCCCAGGGCGCTGACAGTTCCAGGTGGCCCCAGACCCAGCAGGCTAGACAGGTATGCTTCACCTTGATGTCCCCTGCCTAGAGCCCTGGTACAACTGGCCAGCCTTGCCTGGGCCACACGTCCTGTCTTCCCCATGCCACAGAGTAAGGAAGCGCACAGCTCTGCGGTGGTTTAAAAAGCACGCGGGGCTCCCAGACCTGGTGAATGCACTCAGCGGTTCTATTTTTAGCTACTCTGTTTGCTTTCTTCTCAGAAGAGCCTGATTCCGGTCTGTGTCTTGGGTGCCCTGCCGTGGACACACTCTCTCCCCAGAGCACCTACTTTGATTTCACCCCGAGGGCTGTGCACAGAGAAGTGAATGTGGGGTGGGGTGGGGTGGGGGGAGAACAGGTGTGCTGGCTGTGTCACACCAGCCCCAATTCTAGAATTTGAAGTCACGAGCCCTCCCTGTGGCTCAGCAGTCATCGGCTCACATGCTCCCACCGACCACTGAAAATCCCCGTTTCCTGTGGGCAGAGACAAGCCCGGGCATTTGCTGGGACTACTCGTCCTGCTGTAATGTGGCAGCCAGTCTCTGACATGGCCATCAACATGCAGGTCCCTCACTGTCACATATAACTATAATGCACTAATAAGCCAAATAGATAAGAAAAGATTCCTATTGCCTGCCCTTCACCGGGAAGACTTTCGCAACCCAAAGCCACCATCCAGGGAAATAAGAATTGTCAGACCAGCCCCACAAAGGAAGCTGGGGAAGCTCTAGGCTTCACACCTGCCATGAAGAACACTCTTGAAGACCTAATAATATCTGTATATCTGAATAAATAAATAAGAAAAAAAAATGATGTGACCCAAGGGGAGCATGGAATGAGAGTAAAGAGCGGGGGAAATGGAAGAAGGTGTCAAGTGAGGAGGATGCTGAGGACCCCCACTGCATGATGTGTTGCCCCAAGTGGGAAAAGATGAAGCCATGTCTCCGCACAGCGTAGGTAGACGGGCAGAGACAGACTGGGAGGAACAACCCTGGATCCGATCTTTGGGATGAATGTGTGGGCATACAGGCAAACACACATGCATGCATGCGTTGCTGCCCTTAAAATGCAAGGTCAGCTGTTTAAAAGAACTTAATCTGGATACCTTCAGCATGTTTTAAAAAGCAAATCGTTTGAGTGCCTGCAGAATTTATGACTATGATAGAAAAGTAGAACTGGTCTCTTTCTTCTTTCTTTTTACATCAATTCCCTCATCAGACACATTTTTATCAGGATGGATAAACCAAGTGTGGAAATCAGTGACTCAGCTTCAAAGTGACAGCTCATGCAGGAAGACTAGGATCCTTGCACTGCAGAGAAAGGAAAAAACCTAGAAGTGGTGCCTCTGCCCCATCTCCACTGTGCCCTGCCCCTGCCACCGCTAAAAGGAAGGAAGGAAAGGAGAGACAGGGGGTGTCTGACCACACCTTACGATCACTTGGTGGTGAGGGGACACAACAATTTTGGCATCAGATTATTTCCAAGTAACTGCTGCTACTGCAGCTGCCACCAGCAGAGCCGAAGGGGAAAAACGCCTGGTGGCGCATCTTACCTGAGGAGCAGGGCGGTACAGGCAGATGAAGGTGAGGCACAGGAACAGCCCCAGCCCCTGGGCCACAAAGGCCACCAGCAATAGCTTGTTCCTCTGGCATCTTGACCGTAGTGTGTTTCCTACATTCTCATCCAGGGGTTGAACCCCTTCCATCTCCACAATCTGGAAGCAGGGAGGATGCAGATGTGGCCAAGAGGAGCTGGGGGAAGACTGGCGCCTTCCCCACCAGGGAGGAGAAGAAGACCACAGAAAGCTGTCACTCAGAAGATAGACCCCGGTCCCGGGGCCAGAGAGGAAAGGCGATTGAAAGAGCAGAGCGGACTCGCTCAGCTTTAACTTTGCAACTTTGCAAGCAGGCGGGGGAACTTCTTTGTGACTAATCTGAATTTCCCCTTTACTTTCTTTCTTTCTTTTTTTTTTTCCTCAGGGCTAACAGGGAGCTGTTTTTGTGGCATTCCAGTTCTGATTTGAGTGACTGTGAAATGACAGTCATAGAAGTGTGCCATTTTCTTAATTTCTCATTGCACTAGTTACCAATTTGTGGGTCACTTGGTAAAGATAAAGATCATCATCCATTGATACAGGAGCTCACAGATCCCTTCCTCGCGGTGTCTTAAATCATGTGAAAGACTTAAGGAAAATGTTAGGCTAAGATACTTCTCTCTATTATGTAACAGAACACTGAGCCCATTTTAGGGATTCAGAGAAAAAGCACCCACAGAACATTCTTGAAATGAAAAAGACAACAAAGAAAATAGGAAGGTGGATCATATAGAAATGAAGGAGTAAGACCCTTCAGTTAAGGAGACCAATACATTAAAATAAAGAAGTCAGTATTTATTGAGCATCTATGTGGTGTCAGATACTGTGTTGGATGATCCTGTCATTTTTTTTTTCTTACTATGTCCTTTCAGGCAAATTCAATAGACACAGTTAATTTTTTGCATACCAGAAAAGAAGCAGAAGCATATCCTGGGTTTTTTCCCTCCCTCCACTTTGTATTTCCCATATGTCATTTTTGCATGAGGGAACAAAAGTATAGATTCAAATTACCCTTCAAGGTTATTTCATTTTTTAGGCTATGGCTAGACTCAGAACTTGGAAAGTAAAAATATCCTAGCAATAGACTCCTCTTAGCCTTTATCGCTAAAGTAAACAGTGAAATGAAATAAGCAATAAAATTATGTCATATTGGTAAATATTTGCTGAGTATGTAATTTGGGCCCAATGCTGTACTGGACAACTCAGGGATATTGGGCAGGACCTATTTAAGGCCAAATTCTGCCTTCCTTCCATGGAAAAATACGTTCCTCTGAGCTCTCTATGGAGTATCCAGCAGATATTTATAGAAAGAAGGGAGAGAGTAATTTTTGGTTATTGGAAATATGTTATATGTAACTTATTTTTACCAAAAATGGATATGAGGCATATTAAAAAGAGAGACAGTTTGCAAGAAATTTAAAGTAGGGGCTGAGATTGTGGCTCAGTGGTAGAGCACTCACCTAGTACGTGCAAGGCCCTGGGTTCTATCCTCAGCAACACATAAAAATAAATAAATAAAACAAAGGTATTGGGTCCAACTACAACTAAAAAACAAATAATTTTTAAAAGAAATGCAAAGTAATTTACTGCAGTATGAATCAATTAAAATGACTAAATACCTTCACTACAATAATCATACCTTGCATTTATTTGGAGAACATTTCAGTCTTCAGAAGTTCAAGGTTTTAGCTGAAAAATAGGTAACTAAGTCACTGTATCAAGATGCCAGGCCCAAACTAGAAACCAACTTCCATCTAAGCTGCTTTGTAATAGTTATCCCCGTGAACAAAGTATGTGCAAAATACAGGGTACAAAGACCAAAGTCGAAAGGAAAATCAGTGTGCAAAGCCCACGTCTTGCATCATAGCTAAGTTACAAACAAGCATTAGAATCAGTAACTACTGACTCATTTATTTTTCAAAAAATGATTAAAAGACACAACCGCCCCCCACAAAGCCTGAAATACCAATAGAAACTAGAGACCAGATGCAAAAGAAGTAGGAAAAACTATTTGCGACGAACGGCAGAGAGAATGTCTTCCAGTGACTGCCAAAATGATGAACAAACAAACAGTACAGGACCCAAAGCTGTGCCCCGCCCGCAGCGTCCCTTCTCACTGTCACAATAGTCCCTTCTCAAAGAAGAACTGACAAATGCCATGTTTTCTTTAGAGACAATGACAGCTGTGTAGCACAGTGAATTTCCTTCTCTCAAGAAAGCAGTCAACTGGAGCAACAGCTGGACCAGCGCAGCCAGCTGAGCCTCTCCACCCCTGGGCTCCTGGTGGCTCACTGGAGTGAGTGCTGTTGGATATGTGACACTGTACATTTAGCTGCTTCTTTTTCTTTTCCTCTCTTCTTCTTCTTCTTCTTCTTCTTCTTCTTCTTTTTAATCACATTCTCTCCAATTTTTTGCATTCTTGTGAGAAAGGAGAGAGAAAATACAAACATTTTAAAAACTAGAAACAGGGCTGGAAATTCCAGCAAAGACTCCAGAATTCATCGTGGAGCTGTCTAGCATTTGAACACACTCATGAAACCGCCATCAGAGATACTATTGATGGGTTTCAGTCTGAGGCAGATGGGCAGAGCCGTCTACCTTAAAAATGGTATTTTCTTTTCTTTATTTTTTTAAACAAAGTTGAAATTTAAAAAATGATTATAATGATTTAGTTGTAGATGGACACACTACCTTTATTTTATTTATTTATCACTATGTGGTACTCAGGATCAAACCCAGCTCCTCACACATGCGAGGCAAGCGCACTAGCACTGAGCCACAACTCCAACCCCAGAGGCCAACTATGTTACTGAATCTCTGGGCAAATATTTCAAAGCATCTCAAAAAGATCAAATACATATACCAGAACAAACTAGCCTTGGGATGAAGCCTCAGGAGGTCAAATAAGCCAAGTGATAATTTGATCATTGACTTTTTAAGGGAATAATAATTTCAAGCCTCTAGAAAAGTATGGAAAATAAAATTATTTAAA
Source organism: Marmota flaviventris (assembly GCF_047511675.1). Classification (NCBI taxonomy): domain Eukaryota; kingdom Metazoa; phylum Chordata; class Mammalia; order Rodentia; family Sciuridae; genus Marmota; species Marmota flaviventris. Next base: position 102,881,873 of record NC_092509.1, on the reverse strand, counting down.
AAAAAAAACAACTTTGACAACAGACAGAATACCACATGTTCAAAAGACAGCAAAAACTTTTTGGGGGGCTTTTTTGCTTTGGGGGATTTTGTCATTTTGCTTTTTCTTGTTTTGTTCTGTTTGATATTTGGGGGGTTTTTGTTTGTTTGTTGATTGGTTGGTAAAATCTGCACCAGGCGTCATTTGTCCACTGAACAAGACTAAGCCTGGTGCCCACATCCCAATGTTGGGGGAAAGGCGTAAAGAAAACACATCCTCCATCCTTGAGGTCACAGACAGGAAGGCAGGATCCACAGCCTGGAAAGTGCTGAGTTCCAGGTGTCCCCGCAGGAGGGACAGGGCACAGGGGCAGGTGCTAGTCTAGACTAGAATTAAGGCAGGGCAGCTCCCTTGAGGTGAACCAGGTAAATCTTGGAAAAACCAGGCCCAGTCTGGGAGGGAGGGGTTGGGAGGGAGTGGGCAGGGGCAGGAGATGCAGTCTGGGCAAACCTTGCTGTGTACGGAGGCGTCAGGAACTGCACTGGAGAGCAGGATGTCAAGGAGAGTGGTGGCCCTGAGAAGCTGTCCTGAAGGGACTTTTGTTCTCAGTGAAGGACTTTGGACTTGATCTGACGGAGCTGGGGAGACACAGTAGGACTGCATTTCCCAAGGGGAAATCCTCTAAGTGCTACGGAAATGGCAGGGTTGGTTCCAGGCAGCCAGCTGGGAGAGACTCCCAGGGCTCTCCGTGCCAGCCGAGGGAATGAGCACCTAAAATCCCACCGCTGAGCCCTCCCAGCCCTTGGTCCCGGCAGGAGAGGTTTCCCCTACAGGAAGCAGCACCTTTCTCTTCCCACAGGTGCGCTCTGCCTCCCAAGCCCTGAAGAAAAGGGCTGCATCCTTGCAGGTGACCACGGCTTTCCTAATTCATAGGCCCAGAGGAGGCACTTTGCTCTAATTCACACAAAACCCCAGCATGAGCTAGGGCTGTCCTTGGGCTTGCAGTAAGTGAGAAATAATGAGGCTCTAAACAGCAGGGAGGATGATGGACAGTGGCTTTTCATTCAGCAAACGTTTCTCTGGTCTTTGTGCCACCTCTGAGCATAACAGAGTTACATCGGCTCTGCCAGGGGACAGGTGAGGGGCTGATGTGGGAAGTTACAGAAACAAACACATTATCAAATGTCAGAAACCTCCTTTGCCCTCTGCCTCCTCAATCTGCTCTTGATCTTAATGTCACTGTTCTGGTTAATGTTTTGCCACTCGGGGGCCTCAGAACCCCAGAATCCACCTGACTTTTCTCTGCCCCCAGTCAGTGGCGTTTTGAAGAGCCAGCCCTGGGATGCAGCCACGCGTTCCCTCTCTTTGTCATTCCTACTGCCTCTCCTCCGAGTTCTTATTATTCCTCACTTGACTCTCAAATGAAGCTGCCCACCATTCCCCCAGCATGGTTCTCACCGGTCTCCAATCCATTCTGCTTGGGCAGGCTTCTTCCACTCATGAGGTCATGGTCCTGTCAAGGGCTTCCGTCACACAAGGGGCAACGTGGAGACTCTCGAGCTTCACACTTTGATCACTCCATGATGAAGCCCCAGGTTTCCCCTCCCAACTCATCTCCTTCCATTCCAGGTTCTTCCTGCTACTAATGCAGCCACAGATACCCTTACCCTCTGTCTCTGCCATCAGATCCCTACAACCCATGCTCTTCTCCATGAAGGGCTGCCTGTGAGCTAGTGGGTCTGCACAAGAACACCATCAGGTGACCCTGCCTTTGGGTACAGGGTTGATGGCATCATGGTTCCCAGAGTCTAGTTAATCTTCAGATCACTCTGAAGGCTTTGGAAAGATTCACATTCCTAATCCCTCCACTCTAGACAATCTAATTCTTTAGGTTTGAGGTGGGGTCTTGGAAGCTGTATTTCTAAAAGATTCCATTAAGAACCAAATTCGTGAATCTCCCCAAATGACCACTGAAGGTCTCCCTCATTGTCACACTTCTATGATGGGAAGCCTTCCCGGGGCCCGAGAAGAAGGACTGTTTTCACCCACGTCGAAAACATTTGTTAAACTAAGTTTTATCTTTTATAACTCTTCGAATTATTTCAGACTCCCACCGGGGGTTGTATGGTTCTGAGGCGAGGAGGGCTACACTGTATTCTCACAGAACCGGAAGCTTTTTTATCGTGATGTGCCATGTCAAGTTGAAGTGCACAGTCTACAGGATGAGAAAAGAATAAGACACTAAACGATACTGAAAATGGCACTATTAAACACAGAGGTTTCTGGGTTGCTGGACTTTGATCTTAGATTTGAAAGATCTGTGAATCTGAAATGTGTACTTTTCATTGAAACCAGGCACACACTATTAGTTCAGATGCAAATGTGAGCCCTATAGCAATATTCCACTTGTGTTTCAGAATCATTAGCCCCCACTTGTCGGCTCCTTTTCCTCCAGTGCTGGTTTTCCCTTTCACTCTTCATGTTGCTTGGTACTTTTTAAAATAGCTGAATTGACCACAAGCAGTTATTTTAGGGCATGATGATAGATTCTAAAACTCAGTGGGACAAAACAGCCACACATATTTTTCTCTGTATGGAACTGTGCCCATGAAGTACCCTACCATCAGCAAGCATGGTGGTCAGGATATGAGGTGTCCCCCAAGTGCTCCTGTGTTCATGCAGGATGTGAAATGATTAGATTCCGAGAGCTATAACCTAATCAGTGGTTTAATCCACATGATAGAAGAATTAATGTGAATTACTGGGTGGTAACTATAGGCAGGCGGTGATACCACCGGTTATTGGTGACGAGTTCTGCTCCCTCAATGTTGAAGTATAACACTAGAGAAGCATATAAGGCAGGGTTTATTCAAAAAGGGACAACATAGACTTCTCCCTGGAGGGAGAAGGGGGCCATAGCTGGTCTCCCAGTATCCCAAGAAGTGAGGGGTTCTGCCCTTTTATATCTCCTAGGCTGCCTTTGTCCTCCTGTCCTCTCCCCTTGTCTCTCTCCTTCAGGTGTCCGTGACTAGGCCCAGGGGTGCTGGGTGGGATGGCCAGAAGGTGGGAACCAGGTGGGCTGAGGGGGAAGGGCAGGATGGAGCAGCCCAGGACACATGAACAACTTCATACTCCCTGTAGGGAGGGCCATTCCTGGACAGGTTACCTCAGCAACAGGTTGGAGCAGGGGGTGGTTCTGGATTGGTAAGGGGTGGGGGGAAGGGCTCTGAAGGAATTCACACTTCAGTCCCTCAGGGGGCAGTCTCTCTTGGGGGACTCACTCAAAACTGGCCTCCTTGATCCGCCCTGGCCGGATTTACCTATCTACACTGACTGCCTGTCCAGTTCTGGCTCCAGCAGGGCATGGGTGAAGGAAGTGCCTGTCGGGGTGGGGTGGGGGTGGGGGGTCTTGGGAAATTACACACATTGTCCCTGGCTCTTCAAGCTTTCTCTCTGCTTCCTGGCGGCCATAAACGGAGCAGCTTTCGTCGAGATGTCCTGCCTCACCGCAGGTCCACAGCAATGGAGCCAGCTGACCACGGACTGACCCTCTGAAACTGGGAGCCAAAACAAACTTTTCCTCCTCTAAGTTGCTCTCATCCGGTCTTTAGATCACGGTGACAAGAAGCTGCCCGACAGAGTGCGTATTTGCAGAGACTTTCAGCCCACATGGAATTTCAGGCCACACACATAAAAATATGTAAGTACAATTTTCAACTCATAAGCAAATGTTGAGAATTTTCTTTTTTAAAAAGGAAATTTTATCATAATGAAATATAATTATGTCCAATAAACTGCATCTATTTAAAGTGCACAAAAGATGAGTTTTAACATTTGTATAACTGATGAGACACTAATATGATGAAACTTTATGCACCTTCAAAGGGCAATTAGTTGAAATATTAGTAATTGTAACAGCAGATCTACACTGAGCACGCAGTCATCTTCCCTTATTTCCAAGATATACTAAGTTGAGTACAAGCTAGAATCAGTATACATTGATGGTTGTCATCCAAGAGTCGATCCCCCCAAGGGGTCATCTGACAATATCTAGGGACATTTTTGGCTATCTGGACTGAAGGTGGGTGCTACTAGTTTCTGGTAGGTAGAGGCTGGGGATGCTGCTAAACAGATTTGCTTTTTGAAAAGCAAACTAACACAGAAATGAGAAATTATATCCCATCTATGTATGATACATAAAAGTGCATAAATGCATTCTGCTGTCCTGTATAACTAAAACAAATTTAAAAAGAAAGAAATCCAAGGCCCCCCTCCAGGCCTACCAAATTGGAATTCATATTTTAAAAAAATTTGTGTCTACATGACATTTGAAAAGCACTGAGCAAAAGCATCGACAGAAGGGTCGAGTGGTTGATGAAGACTGAGGGCAGATCCCTGACACCCTAGACTCTTCCTTTCAGAACAGCACCTCACATCTTAACACACACCTGGGGCATGGCTGAACCCTCCTCTGCCCCAGGCTCCAGCAGGGACGGGGCTCCTGGTGCTCAGATGACCTGTATCTATGCACCCAGCCCACCCCTTGGTCCCCTTCCCCTAAGGCCAGGAGAACTTTGTTTTATTTGGGTGGCAGGAAAGCCTTCCACTTACTCATCAGTTTTTCATGCTTTCCTCTGGGGCCTGAGCTTTGGAAACTCAAGTCAGGACAATCCTTTTATCTGTTTGGCCTTCGCCCTTTCCTTCCCCCAAAATAATGAGCATAGACAAGTGGATTAAATGAGGCCTGGGAAAAAATAACAGGGAATAGCTGGGGAGAAATACATTATCACTTCCAAAACACTGTCCCCCACAGAAAGAACTACAGAAAGTTGTCCTAATGATCAGAGACTGAGAAAAGACAATGAGCCTTGCCTGCTTCTCTCTCTCTCTCTCTCTCTCTGAAGGTAGTATTTCCTGTCTTCCCATTCAGTACCACTATGCACTGTTGGTCTCTCCTTCCCACCATCCTAAGCTATGCTTGGAAGTCTTTGGAGGCATGTCTTTTCAGCAAATCTCTCTCTCTCTCTCTCTCTCTCTCTCTCTCTCTGAAGGTAGTATTTCCTGTCTTCCCATTCAGTACCACTGTGCACTGTTGGTCTCTCCTTCCCACCACCCTAAGCTATGCTTGGAAGTCTTTGAAGGCATGTCTTTTCTGCAAAAATCTCTCTCTCTCTCTCTCTCTCTCTCTCTCTCTCTCTCTCTCTCACACACACACACACACACACACACACACACACACAGAGGCAAACTCTCTGCCACTATATGCAAATCGGCTCATGGAGTTGCTCTGGGCCTTCTCTCCATACTCTCTGCTGCGACCTGCTTCCTGCAGTTCCTATATTGACAGATTTCCCCAGGTGTCCTGGTTAAACCTGAAACAGATCTATACTCCCTGCCTCATTAATGACCCAGAAGTTCCAAAGGGCGTACTGCTGGGAATAGCCAAGACTCATTCTTAAAACCTATTTATTTAATCCCTACTAAAGACTAGGTATGGTTTCTGGTCTCTTAGAGTTCTTATTTCGGTTGGAGAAAACATACAATAAACTTGTACACAGACAAATAATTTTAGTGCTGAATGTTTGGTCTAAATCTTTGTGTTGCTCCAAATTTTTCATACGTTGAAGCCCTAATCTCCAATGTGATGGTACTTTGAGAGGGGACCTTTGGTGGGTGATTGGATCACCAGGATAGACCCACACGTGAGATTAGTGTCCTTATAAGAAGAGAAACAAGGATGAGAATCTCTCAGCCATAGAAGGATACAGCAAGAAGGTGTCCATCTGTAAACCAGGAAGAGGGCCCTGGCCAGACACCAAATCTGCTGACAACTTGATCTTGTGCTTCCCAGTCTCCAGAACTGTGACAGGTAAGTGTTAGTTGTTTAAGCCACCGGTATATTGGATTCTGCGGTAGCAGTCCAAGCTAAGAGTTTTTAGGTGGTAATATTCTCCCCCTCACCAGACACACACACACACACACACTCCTACAGGGTGTGTACACTATGGACAGGGACAAGGAGCCTCCGTTGGTGATTCTGTCATCCCAGGCCTTGCTGAGGTGGGAGTTGCTAAGCAAAGCTTCATGTGGGTCAGCCATGGGTAGAACTGGAGGAACTACCTTCTGGGTTACAGCACCAGCAAGTCCAAGAGCCCTAAGGTAAAAATAAGTTTGGATTCTTGAATAAAAGAAGGTGGCTCTGGTACAATGGGAAGGGCTGACTCGGTGCCCACAGTGAGGGGCAAGTGAGTGGACCGCACAGCATCAGCAGGTAGCCAGGCCCTCTACTGAGTGGAGCCTGGTGCCATGGACTTTATGGGAAGCTATAGGAAGGCTTCAAATAGGGAGAGATTTTAAAGAGAAGTGATAACAGATTTGCTTTTTGAAAAGCCAGCTGACTCTGGCTTGTGTTGGGCAAAATGACTTCCGTGGGATAGGAGTAAAGGCAGGAAGGTGACTTGGGAGTCTAGTTCAGTCCAGGAAGAGTACAGTGCCCTGACTTCCAGGGTGTGGAGTAGAGAGGGAGACAAAGTATCAGATTCAAGAAGTACCATGGAGGTAGAGTACTAAGACTTACCGGGTTAGATACAGTAAATGAAGGAATCCAGGGCAGCTCTGGGTCACTGGGCTGAGGGGGTGCCATTAACCAAGCACCTGGGAGCAGAGAAGTAGTTTGCAAATCAAGAGCTCTGTGATGCCGTGCTCTTTGTTTGAGCACCAAAATTGTTTTCCAGGCTCAGAGAGTTTAAGCTCATCTTAAGTGTCTCAACCATAATTGAGGAATTACTGAAGGCACCGAGAGTTTATGTAACTTAACTGAGGTCACTTGGCTAGCTCACTCTATGTGTTTTCCTTTACACAACAGAACAGAGGCTAAGATTGCTGAATTCTAATCCCAGGGCCACCAGTGACAAGCTGCATGACCCTTTGGCAAAGCACTTAATCTCTCTAAGCCCTGATTTCTCTCCTCTTGAAACTGGAGTTTCTGGTTTAGAGTTTGGTGAGGGTTAAGTAAGTAGGTGGGCAATGTGCCTGACACAGTGTATGTAAATGTTCAATGAAAGGGATTGTGTCATCTCCAAAGCCAGGACTAGAAGGGCATTAGGTCTTAGGTTTACTTCACCAAGTGAGAACCCGATGGTCTCTGGGGTACTCTCCATGGGCGGGGGGGGGGGGGATGGAGGCTACTAATTGAAACCTGAAATGAGCCTAAGAAAAGGAAATGCAAGGCAGAAAAAAAAAAAAGACGAGATATGAAAATTCCACCAGCAGGGTCTGAAATGACCAAAGCAGAAAAGCCCCAACCTCAATCAGGGAAAGTTAGTTGCATTAGTAAAAATAAATAAATAAATAAATAAATAGCCACACACACCACAACCAGGCAGCAGAAACCTTGATAAGGGACAGCCCAAGGTGAGGAGCGCTCAGGAGCATGTCCCCCGACCGACCTCAGGGAAAGAACTGGTCCAAGCAGGGAGGCTGAGAGGCCTCAGCTAAATGCCTGGCAGTTTCCTCCCTGAGCATGGGATGCAGCGCCTTCTCCATCATGCCCGAGGCCACCCTTGGTGAGAATGCTGTGGAGACCTCACCACTTCTCTGTCATGGCAGATTCTTTGCAAGAATGGACAAGAGTGAAAAATCAATGCCAAGCGAGACTGTGGGGAGGGTGAGCCTTCTCACCAGTCATCAGAGTGATTTCTAAAGGTAAAATGAGAATATAATCATCAAAACTGGTATGAAAAGCTAGGGGAAGCAGCCTAAAGGCAAGACCACGGTAAGGCACCTAGAAATGGCAAGTCACAATGCCATGCCTCCTTTCACAAATAGGGGCCCACCCAAAGTCAGTGCCATCCCTAGCGGCTGTGTCCTGGTTCTGCCCAGCTGCCCTCTGGTTAAGACTCCAGTTTCTGCACTCTGGGGAGACTGCCTAGACAAGACCTCTGGAGACAGACTGTGTGGGTTTGGCTGGCTTGAAGGTCATCTTAAGTCTCTCAACCATAATTGAGGAATTATGAAGGAAGGAGTAAAGTCCTTAACTTTTCTTAGCCTGTTTCCTCGTTAGTGAATGTGGAAGAAAGTCCAACGACACCGCTCACACTCGCTGTCTCTCTGCACCTATGGAGGAGAAGCTTCGTGAGGACACAGCAGGAGGGCACCCACAAGGCAGGCAGAGAGGCCCCACCAGGAACTGGCCACGCCAGCACCTTGCTCTGGGACTGCCATCCCTAGCACTGTGGGATAATGGATTTCCAATGGTTAAGCTGAGAGAGTGAGTCTAATGACTACCTAGTACCCAACCTCACAGTTGCTACTAGAGGACAATGAGGTAATGCATGTAAAGTACCTGGCAACCACTCTTGAAAAGTATTACACTTGTTATATTATTATCTAGAGTTTCATTCTGGCTGGACCAGGGTTTCTTTCTTAGTGAGAATGAACATTTAAAAAAGAAAGAAAGAAAGAAAAAACCTCTTAGAATGCTGAACTCTGTCCCATCCCAACTCTCCCAATGCATTTCTGCTACCACTCTAGAAAAGAATAGTTACTGAATATTGAGCACTCAACTTAAAAAGAAAAACTAAGCCGGGTGCCACGGTGGCGCATGCCTGTAATCTCAGCAGCTCGGGAGGCTGAGGTAGGAGGAATGCAAGTTTAGAGCCAGCCTCAGCAATGGTGAGGCACTAAGCAACTCAGTGAGACCCTGTCTCTAAATAGAATACAAAACAGGGCTGGGGATGGGGCTCAGGGGTCTAGTGCCCTGGGTTCAATCCCCAGTACCGAAAAGAAAGAAAATGATGAAAAAAGTCAATGCATAAAACACAAGAATAAAGAGACAGAAAGGAAGATTTCAGAGTGGATCACAGACGTTCACTGGAAAAAATGATCAGTAACGAGGGTGAAAAAGACCAAAGACCAACCTAGTCCTACTGAAACTCCTCTGAGGTTTAGGATCATTTCTAACATGTCACAGTTCCCCCGTCTTCCTTTTCCAAGATGTATCCTGAAAACTTGGCTAAAAACAGTGCATTGGCTGAAAGCAAGTAGAGGAGGAGCGGAGGAGAACAGAGCTCTAGACAAGAAGAGTGGCCGGGGACTAGGTGCAGCCCGCGCAGAGTGGCCAGTGGGTCCTGGGCCCAGCCAGGGAAGAAGGCCCGCGGCGGGAGATACATGGGGCTGCCCGTCTGCTCTGGGAGTCAGAGGGCAAATGTGCGCTGGACCGTGAACTCAGCACTGCCCGAGTTAGATAGATCCCATTATCCTTACAGGCCCAGGGCCGTCACCTTGGCCCCAGCACTGACCCCCGTCAGGGTAGGCCATAATGACAATAGCTGTTCTGATTGAGTTGAAAATGGTGCTGGATATCTTGCAGGGGGTAGCTTATTAAATCATCAAGAACCTGCAAGGCAAGGAAACTGAGGTTCAGAGAGGTCAAGTGACTTTCCTGGGGTCACACACTAATAAGCACTGGGGGCCAAAATTCAAACTCGGGGCTGCAGTGAAAGTGATGTGACCAGGCGTGTGGGAGCCCCCCGCCATGTGGAGGAGCAGGAGACTGGTCAGAGCACGGCTTCCCACCCAACCCTTGGGTCCAGCCACACTGTCCTTCCTGCCCCCTGCACCCTCTGTCCACCAGGTCCCCTGCAGCTAATGGAGCATACTCTCCCGCCCTGCCACCTCCCTCCCCACTGCCTACCTGAGCTCTCTTGGTGGCCTGGCTTTTCTCTGACACAGTGTTTGATCAGCAGAGTTGTGCTTCCCAGGGGAACTCTAAGCACCTCTCTGAACTGCTGGTCTTTCTCCCTTTGGTATCCATGGCAACCAGGAAGGGAAGGCCCTGTGGTAAGAGGCTGGATGGCCACGGCTGGTTGTGTTGGAAGTCTACAGTGACCCTCCGCCTTCTGCCGGTGCATGGAGAAGGAATTCAGCAGAGAAACAGAAGCCACCCTTTCTCACACACTCATCTCCTTCTCTAAGTCTCATCTGACTTCTAAACATCACCAGCTCTCAATTTTTATAGCTTATGGTGGAATGGAAATCTCATCAAAAAATAGAAAATCATAAACTATCCTGAAATTTCCATAAAATGTTTCCACAGTGAAGAGGTGACCTAGAGAAAGGGAGGACATATTTGCAAACTATACGTCTGACAAGCAGTTAATATCCAGAGGGTATAAGGAACTCAAACAACTCAATAGCAAGAAAACAGTAACCCGATTTTAAAATGGGCAAAAGACTGAACGAACATTTCTTCTAAAGAAGACAGAAATGGCCAACAGGGGTATATTTAAAAGATGCAAACTCAAAGAGTCAAAATATAATAAAATTGATTTCCGGTACTTCATGAAGACATTCTTCAATAGAAATAACGTTTTTGTTTACCGAATGTGGTGCTTGAAGAACACAGCGCCGACTGCAGTGTGGCACCACCCCTTGACTCAGGCCAAGTGACAGCGACTCCTGGCACTTCAGTCCATTTTGTACTGCTGTAACTAGATGCCAAAGACCAGGTGATTTACAAGAAATGGAAATTTAGGTCTCCAGGGGTAGAAGTTGAGGAGTCCAAAGTGCCAACAGGGTTTGGTGTCTGGTGAGGGCAGCTTTCTGCTCCCAAGATGGCACCCATTGCTGCACCCTGGTGGGGAGGGACATAATCATTGTGTTCTCACATGGCAAAGGGGATGCAAAGGCAAAAGAGGGGGCCACCTTGTTCCCTCAAGCTCTACTCCATACCCAAGGGCAGGGCCCCCATGACCTAATCGTCTTCCGAAGGTCACCCCTCTAATATGACTGCAATGAGGATTAAGTCTTGGGGATACTGGAGGGAACACAAACATTTAAAACCATAACACCTGGTGTAAACCAGATGAGATAATGAATAAAACCCACTTATCACAATATCTGACATATAGTAATTGCTCAACTAACAGTAGCCATTAATACAAGTTTTCTTAGCTCTCTACCATAGACACACACACACACACACACACACACACACACACACACATTTACCACTGCAAGACTGATAAATCTTGTTAATACAACAACGCCTACTTTTTCCTGCTTTTTATCATATTATTCAATCTGACTACTAAAATGGTAAATTGAAATTAGTTAAATAAATAATGAGAAGTTAAGTTAAAAGATGTTAAATGGTGAGTTATAGGAGTATACAAATGCACTTCACACACACACACAAAAAGCATGACTTATTCAAAGCATAGGTGCAGCCGCCTGAAGTTCTGAATCTCAGGTCCAGGTCTGGCAAAAACTAACTTGCATCCTTAGACTTCTCTGAGACTGTTCTCACATTCCCAATAGACATGGGTTTACATAGTGTATCAATTTCCTATGGCTTACATAATATGTGACAACCACCAATCTCAGTCATGCATACCAATAGGCATTTATTAGCTCATGAATTTGCGTGTTAGTTTGGATCAGCTTGTAAACAAAAATAACCCACACAGTTTCATCGCCATTATGAAAACACAAACAACTGGGACAGAAGCAGACCTCAAATAGATCCGCAAGTTCTCCTTCATTCCTCCGCAGAGTCGATCTAATCAGGCACTGGGGAGGCTCATTTTCTGGGTAGGAAAATGGCTGTCAGTTACAGAAGGAGTCTGAGTTTTATAGTTTACAATGAGGGTGAATTAATCATTGGAGACTGAGGCAGCAGAATGTGTCAGTTTGGGCAGTCAGGGGAAAAGTTGTAAAAGGCTAAAACTCTAAGATTCCATCTCACTCCAGTCACAATGGCAGCTATTAAGAATACAAACAACAATAAGTGTTGGTGAGGATGTGGGGAAAAGGCACACTCATACATTGCTGGTGGGACTGCAAATTGGTGCAACCACTATGAAAAGCAGTACAGAGATTCCTTAGAAAACTTGGAATGGAACCACCATTTGACCCAGCTGTCCCTCTCCTTGGTCTATACCCAAAGGATTTAAAATCAGCATACTATAGTGACGCAGCCACATCAATGTTTATAGCAGCTCAATTCACATTAGCTAAACTGTGGGACCCACTTAGATGCCGTTCAATAGATGAATGGATAAAGAAACTGTGGTATATATACACAATGGAATATTACTCAGCATTAAAAGAAAATAAAATTATGGCACTTGCAAGTACATGGATGGAGTTGGAGAATATCTTGTTAAGTAAAGTAGGCTAATCCCAAAAAACCAAAGGCAGAATGTTCCCTCTGATAAGTGGATGTTGATCCATAATGGGGGTGGGGGGCATGGGAAGAATGGAAGAACATTGATTGGGCAAAGGGGAGGGAGGAGGGGGGCAGAGGGTAGGAAAAGTGGTGAAATGAGGTGGACATCATTACTGTAGGTACATGTATGTATAACTGGTGTGACACTACATTGTGTATAATCAGAGAAATGAAAAGTTGTGCTGCAGCTGTGCACAGCTGTCATGTACAACTAATTAGAACAAATTTTAAAAGGGGGGGAAAGCCTAAAACTCCTTCTCACTGGGAAAAGCTCAGAACCTCACGTTCATTGCTTATCTTTGTCCTCTGGGCCCCATTGTTACCCAGACCTTCGGTATTTGCTGTTCTCCTTCCAGGACTCATTGGCAATGGGAAAAGGTAAAAGTCCAGGGCGCTGCATTTCAGTATCCACCTCCTCCCTTCCGGACCCATTGTGGTTGGGAAGAGGTGAATGTTTGCTCTTGGAGGAGATGCAGAGGATGATCCAGGGAAGAAAGTGTGTTTGTTTGTTTTTAACCCCCTGGGGCCTGTTGTTACAGGGAAAAGATTTACTGGGAGAAGATTAATGGTTGCCTTCCTCCTCCCTGTTCCTCCCTCTTCCTTCTTCTCTTGGTAATGACAGAGGTGCAAGAGGGCAAAGCAGAAACATGCCAAGCCTCTGCCTCAGCCTGTTTCTGCTGCTATTGGCATACCTTAGCGGGTAGTGGACAAGCAGCAAAATCTATTTCTCAGGGTTCTGGATACTGGGAAGCTCAGATCAAGGTGCTGCCAGACGTGGTGGCCAACAAGGGCCAAGTCTGGGCTTCCAAGAGGTTTCCTTGAACCCCGCTCCTTCCAGAGGGAATGAGCACTGTCTTCACAGGAGAAGGGATGGAATGGGCTTGCTAGTTCACTCACGCGCTCGTTAACCACCCCGAAGGCTCCCGCATGATTCAACCACCTCTTAACAGCGCGCCCCCTCATGCTATCAGGAACAGCACATGAACGTGCCCGGTCCACATTCAGACCAGAGCACACACAGGTCCCCAGGCTTAAGACTGGAATTGCTCACCCCATTCTGTTGGCCAAAACAGTTGTACCTTTTCAGGGAGGAGAACTTCACAGTCGCTTGGCAAAAAACATGGGTTGCAGGGAAGACACAGGACTGTGAACACCATATGTAAACAGTCCCTGAACTTAAAATAGTTCAGTTTAAAATTTTCAGCTTTATGGTGGTGCAGAGGCTGTACAGATTCAGTAGAAACTGTTCTTCCGATTTCAAATCTGACCTTTTCCTGGACTACTGATATGTGGTAGGATACTCTGGAGATGCTGGACAGTGTCTGTCAATGAGCTCAGGTCCCAGTCAGCCACCAGACCCCCCGGGGTAAATGTCCTGTGCCACCAAGCTATGGTGTTCCGTGGGTTCTGTGTGTTAAGTGGATTTTTTACTTATAATATTTTCTATTTATGATGGGTTTATTGGGATGTAACCCTGTCCTAAGTTTAGGGCCATCTGTGCGACAAATTATACCTAAGATCACTTCCATTTCTAATTAATCAAAACAATAGCATATTTTAAATTTAAAAAGATCATCCTATGGCTTTCTAAGACATTGGTAGCCTTATTTATTTATATGATTTTTTCAAATTCACTTGAGCCAACAAAAGGAAAGAAGGACAGGGAGAGGCAAAGGGGAAACGTGGGAATCGGAAGGAAGAGTGGCACGGGGTGGAGGAGGCACCAAGGAAGACAGAAGGAGGCTGGAGACGCTGAGAGAAGGGATGGGCCGGGGAAGCGAGGGGACCTCACAGGGAAAGGAAAGGGAGGGAGGGAGGGAAGAATCAATGGTTGAGCTTGTTCTTTAAGAAAACCTGAGCCAGCAGAATTACTAGAAGCCCATTTGACAAAAAAATTAGCTCATTCTTAGAAACTAGTTTTTTTAAAAATGTTCATGACGGGCTGGGGCTGGGGCTCAGAGGGGGAGCGCTGGGCTGGCACGCGTGGGGCGCTGGGTTCCATCCTCAGCACCACATTTCAAAAAAATGGAAAAATGGCGGTATGGTGTCCACCTACAACTAAAAAATATATATTTAAAAATGTTTATGATGATTCTACCTAGAATGAGACAGATGGGAACTACAGCTTAATAAACACTTTACTTTTAATTTTTCTATTAAGCTGACAGTAGAAAACATGTCTAATTTTAAACCTTATAAAGCCTTTATTATAGAAGAAATATCAAATTTCTTAGATTACCCATATCTAACAATTGAAAGTGAGACTTTAAATCGTATTTTTTAAATTGCTGAACTTGTTTTCTACCACACTTTCAAGTCACGTTCGTTACTTTCCCTCGTCTCTCACATTTACTGATTGGTACAGACACTTTCAGACCATTATTCTCTGATTTGATGCTATGTTTGATGAGGATCCTACAGAGTTTCCAGCATTTTGTTCTGTTATTTTGCCCTTTATTTTTTGTCTTTTTTAAAAATTCTCTACAATATAAGTTTGGGCCTAGAAACAAATTTGTCTTTGCTTTTAATGAAGTACTATTATGACAGAAGTTGAGATGTTTATAACTCAAGTGTTAGAAAGCTGCTTAACCTCCAGAACACAGCCAAGAACCCGAAACCAGAATGATTAATATTTTCCACCTGTTCAGCCTCTAAATTCTGAAACTGGTTTGAACCAACTTGTGTTTGGAGCAAGTGGTGTGTGGGAGGTCAGAGCGCAAGCAGAGGAGACTCACACATCTGGGGTCCAGCCCCAGCTCTGTGGCTGGTTACCTGGAAAGTGACACCTTCCTGCATGTCTCTCACCCTGTCCCTGATAGGAGTTGATCGGAAAGCCAGAGACCTCTGAGCGTTCTTCCATTCGCCCTGTCTTACAAAATGTTCTCCAACTTGATACCAAGTTTGGCAAGAACCCTACTGTGTTTCTAGCATGTTTTTTCTATTATTTTATTTTGCATCTTGTTCTTATTTTTTATGTCTTCTTTTTAGCTTTTTTTCTGCAATATAATTTTGGCCCGAAAATCAATTTTTCATTGAGTATTTTTTCCTATTGCCACATAAAAGCATTGAGATTTTATTGAGTTGGTTTTTTATTGATTTTATTGAGATGGTTATCATGAGGCACCTATTTATCATTTAGCAGTACAGATCCCGAAGTACTCGTTAGATGCAGTGTAAAGGAATCATTTCTCAGCAGGAAAAGGAAATCCAGAAGTCCCTGATACATTTAATGCAGTAGGTACTGGGCTTGCTGTGTATAAATAGTAAGTCATTTAATCTTTACTGAAACCCTTTGAGGGAAGTTCAATTATCTTTTTAAATAAAAAAATAAAAAATAAACAACCTTGGTAAAATTGACTAAGATGCCCAAAGTTGCTATTTCATTCATTTCCTCACCAATTTACTAAATATTTATTAAGTACCTGCTCCATGCCAGGTATCATTCTAATGGGGGGACAGATGGTAAGAGAGTATTCAAAAAACAACCAAATCCTGGAACAGGTGATTCTAAGAGCTGTGAAGAACACCGAGAGGGGTAGAGAGCTAGGGAGTAAATGGACCTGTGCAACATGAAGGAAGATTCCGGCAAAGACCTGAGAGAAGAAACAGCAAGCACAGCAGTCCTGAGAGAACACAGCCAGCAAGCCGTGGAGCTGCATTAGAGATCAGGTCTGGGGCGCGCAGGCTCGGGTCATGCCAAACCCAAAACAGTGGTGCACTGCGTTTATTTTTGTGGAACAGGATATAAGGATAAAAATCTCAAAGCATTTTCAACAAAAGACAAATTTGTACTCCCTCTTTACTGGAGATGGTGGTCCACAGAACAGGTTTCAGGGGCTTCTGGTTAGAAGGCATGAAAAGCTTTCCAGAATGGGCCGTAGAGAAAGCTGGTAGAAGAGCCTTCTCTTGAGGGCATTTCAGGGTCCACTTGTGGTGTGAGTGGGAACATGCTCTAGTGGTTTAGAGGCAAACCCATCATTCTCAGAAAGCTTTTCATTGAAAGGAATGCAGTGGGTGAGGTGTTTCTTATCCCTGTCATGGGAACAGGGTTCCAAGGGCCTCATGACTCAGTCTCCCTTTTCAACTTCTGTTTTTATTTCCAGAGGATCATGTCGGTCCAGGCTGAGAGAGAGCTTTGGTATAATATAGTTCACTAGAATCCACCCACCACTCATTGGTCCGACCAACTGTCCTCCACAAAGGCCACTCAGACTCCTGTTCAGTGATTCCAAGGCAATCTGCGGACACCCAGTGCACTTCTCAGTCTGCAGACCTGCTGGCAAGTCCCCGGGCGTGACGGTGAACAGCAATCCCACCACCACCCACCACCACCACCCCAAGTCAAGTTTCCCGTCCTAGGCCTTCCCCACCAGGGACCAGGCATGGAATGTTCCATGTTGATCCCTCTGCAACCCCCCATTTGGCCCTCCTTGTCTACAGGGTCACCTGCCCTTCCTGAGAATGGACAGATCATCTCACGCCCACTTCTTCTTCCCCAGACTCCTCTCACATTGTCCCCTGGTCAAGAGCTACTTCTTCTCCCCAAGAATCTGATCTCATTTCTCCTGATGGAGGCCAGCAGACTTCTACGCAGGAACTAGAATGTCACGGAATCCTGAAGAGCCTGGATTAAGGGAAAGGGAGGACAGACGGGTAGCTTCCGACCTCTCCAGCAGCACTGCTTACTGACAGGCTACAGAGACCCAGAACAAGCATCGACAGACTTCAAAGGAAACAAGATCTACATGAAACACAGGATGGCCTGGAGGGACTTGTAGGCACTGCTGACACATCGATATTTCTGCTGACGAGCTCCTTCTTTCCTGTAATTTATATTTTGATTAGAAACTCAATATAAGTCATATAGATAGGCCGACCAACCCTCCCCCCCCGCCCCTTCTTACATTTCAGGCCCCTTCAGCAGGCGGCCTCCCAGCCTCAGCCTCAACAGGCTCAGTGGTCAGGGCTCACCATCTTTCTAGAGAACCAGTCCCACCTATGGATCACCCTGGAGAAGCCTTCTTACACTGCCTCCAATCCAGACTCAGGGCCCTGCTGATGCTCATAGGCTGAGTGCCTCAGAATTCCCTGCCATGGGTGCTGTCTGAGGTCTGTCAGAGCAGCCACAGATGTTTCCAAAAAGAGGCTATGGAGCAGCCTGTCACATGAAATGAGGATCAAGATTTTAAGAAATGAGTTAAGGTAAAAAAAGAAAGAAAGAAAAATATTTCTTACCATAAATAGATTATAAATAATCTGATTTTGCAACTACGGAAGCATCAAACAATAACAGAAGATGGAAGTCACCGCTCTCCAGCTCCAAACCCACTTTTGCCTTCACCCAAGTATGTGACAGCAAAGGGCGGTCATTAACACTGAAGGCCTCAGTTTTCTCATCTGAAACGCAGGGTGAGCCCTGGAGGAGGAGACAGTTGCGGGGTGACCTCCATGGTCCCTGGAGGTGCAGGGCAGAATGACAGGCTCTGGCATCAATCAGATTTGAACCTCAACGCTGCCATTGTGTGTGTACGACACTGATGGTCACCGAGAACACTTGAAGTCTCCCAGAGTGTTTCACCTCGTCTCTGAGATGGGCACAGTGGTTGCAACTGAGCTGGACTGTTGCTTAATTACACAAGGCCTTCCATCAACTCCTGGCACTCAAGAAGGGAACTCCCCTTCCTCTGTCCTTCAGGGGTTCACTCCCAGTACCTACTAGGCCCAGCCTGCTCAGGAGCCGGGTCTGCCCTCCTCCCAGAACAGAAAGGTACTCACCCAAGGATCTCACTGTGGACAACACTCAGAGCATTTGGTTTGAACTTCAGAAGGAAGCAAATAAGCCCTGAGGGGAGGGCAGGAAAAGGGAACTCTATGGACCTGGGTTTTGTTCTCTCAGTCCTTTAGGGAACCAAGACCAGATCAGTTCAGGGTACAGCCTCTTCTGTACCAGAATCATCTGGTACGTCCACCCTCAGTGTCACAATAGATCAGTCATCTGACTTTTACAAAAGCGTTCAACTTTTTCCATCACGTGTTCTTCTTCTCAGAAGACCCTGCAGGGCAGGCAGAGCAGATGTTGTTATCCCTAAGAGAGGACACGTCCTGCCAGCTAACCAAGATTACTCAGCCTGCTTATAGCCAAACTCAAAGGAGGGTGCATGTCTCTTCCACTCCAAGTTCCTTTCTGCTAGGTCAAGAGGCCGTCAGTGTCTAAGGCTCTGTCCTCACTAGGAAAGGGGCCCAAAGTGGCTGCAAGAGACTCGGCTCAGTGTTTGGAGTTCACCCTCCTAAAGTCAGATTTCTGTAACCTGGCCCCCACATTCCACTCCTCCCTCTCTCCTTCTTCCCCTTCCTCCCTCTCTTCCTCCCTTCCTTCTTCACCCCTTTGAAATCGGTACACAGAATTGAGTTCCTATGACCCCCATTTTGAAGTACACTATCACTACCTGTCAAGGGAGGACCATGGCTATACTTCCTTTATTATTATTATTTTTTAATCTCCATCTCCACTCAAAGTCTCTTTCCCCTTTCATAGGCAAATATTCTCTGTCCATTTCACCTTTCATAATTTCCTTAGAGATAAGTGCATTTTAAATGTGGCATGTTTTGTGTTTGTATTTCCATTTAAATAAAGGGGATTATCTCTAAGTGTTACCTTGTCTCTTAGTTTTTATTCAATATTATGTGAGATTTAGCCATGTTGTTAAATATACATCTAAATCACATTTTCTGACTAAGCTGATAATCCAATCATCTCATCACATTCTATCCATTGCCTTGGCAATCAATGATCATGTAGTTTGCTTCCAATTCATTCCTACCATAAATGCCACTTGGAGCTGGGGGTATAACTCAGTGGTAGAGAGAGCACTTGCCCAGCATTCGCAAGACCCCGGGTTCAATCCTCTGCACCACGAAAAGCAAAAACAAAAATACCACTAGACTGAACTCCCTCATGAGCCCCTCCTTGAGGACTTCTCTGGGATTGTCCCCCGGGAACGACAGTGCTAGTCACAGAGCACAGGAGGCTCCAGTCACTCATTAGGTGGGACTGCACCCTGGGTAACTGCAGCCACCCACACTGTCCCCACAGTGCGTGGAGTCCCAGTTGCCACACATTTTGCCAGTATGTGATATTCTGATTTTCTTGTGACTGCCAAATAATGAGCGTAAGGCAGCATCATTATTTTGATCTGCGTTCTCTTGACTACTAGTGAGATTTAGCATCTCTTCAAACATTTATTAGCCATCAGGATTCTCTCGTTGGATTTCTGCCAATTGCCTAGTCATACCCTTTGTGTTCTGTTATTAAATTTCCTCTCTTTTCCTAGCAGATTCTTATAAATTCCTTTGACATTCTAGATATCAATCTCTTCCTATTTTTTTTTTTTTAATTCAAGACAAGAAACCATTGCAAAGTGAGATGGAATGGGGCTTTGTCTAGCCAAGTTCCTCTCCCTCCCCACACATTCTAAGTTTATTCACTTAGTGTCAGAAGGTCATGTTATACCCAGGAAGCTCACGAATTTCCTGTAAAACCAATATCTAATGTTCTGTCCCCTGCCACATTTCAGCAGTGTTCCTGGAACCCTCTAGAAGAATCCTGAGAGCCTCTGATCTAATTGTGTATTCATTTTTTCCTTTTGCATATGAAGACTGTGCCTGCGGCTCATAGGAAGGGACCAGGAGAGTAATGTTTCTTTTTCCAAAGGATGTGCTAGATACTTTGGCAACAAGAGCAGCAGACATGGGCCCTGATCCCCTCCTATTCACCCACGTGGCAGAGGAGGGACTCCCAGCCCCATGAATAGCACCAAATGCTGCACATATGACATCTGACATAGGCTCAAGCCCAGGAAAGTACGTTGTACACACAGGAGGTGCTCAGGAGCAGAGAGAAGCAGCAGGGCTGTGGGAGGCAGGCTGAGTAGTAACAAGGTGGCAGGGGTGTTGCTTCTTTGAGTAGTTCATGGGCTGGCTCCCAAGGCTGCATACGGGTGGGGTGCAACTGGTCTGGCCAACAGAGGAATAACCAGGTACAGAGCCTTTCTCTTTGGGTGGAGAGCATACCCGGCAAGGACAAGAGGCCTCAAAGCCAAGCCTTTGGGATCTCATGAAACTCAAAGGAGTCAAAGTGGTATTCAGAATGCTAGGTTTTTAGATGACCTTAAGAGTGTTTGGATTGGGTAGCTCTGCAGAGCACAGTGTTTCCCCAGATGAAAAAAAAAATGAGAGTGGTCAAGATACTCATCTCCTTTCATGGGCAGCCTGCTTTGTGATCCACCCTCCAAGCACCAAGAAACTGAGCCAGGACCACTCAGATATTTAGAGACTTTGTGCTTTAAATAGGGCAGAAGAGATGTAGATAATAGCAGGACCTCTCTTGACAATGAATTCCATAGGCAATAGAGAGCTGGCTAGTAATAGTGACCTCAATTTTGTTGAGATTAAAAGAATTAGATTCCATCCCATTTATTGATCCTTGATTTTAATTCTTGTACTATAGGAGTCTTATTAAGGAAGTTGGGACCTAATCCCACATGATGAAGATTAGGATAGGGTCTATTTTTTCTCCTATTAGACACAGAGTCTCTGGTTTAATTCCTAGGTCCTTGAACCATTTTGAGTTAAGTTTTGTGCATGGTGAGAGATAGAGGCTTAATTTCATTTTGTTGCATATGGATTTCCAGTTTTCCCAGCACCATTTGTTGAAAATGCTATCTTTTCTCCAGTGCATGTTTTTGGCAACTTTGTCTAATATAGTTGTAATTTTGTGGGTTAGTCTCTGTGTCCTCTATTCTGTATCATGGTTCGACCAGTCTGTTTTGGTGACAATACCATTGCTCTGTAGTATAGTTTAAGGTCTGATATAGAGATGCCATCTGCTTCACTCTTCTCAGCAAAAGAAACAATCTGTGAGGTGAACAGAGAGCCTACATCCTGGGAGAAAATGTTTACCCCTCACACATTAGATAAAGCACTAATCTCTAGGATATATAAAGAACTCAAAAAGCTAAGCACCAAAAAAAAAAAAAAAAAAACCAAAAAACAAATAACCCAATCAATGAATGGGCCAAGGACCTGAACAGACACTTCTTAGAAGAGGATATACAATCAATCAACAAATATATGAAAAAATGCTCATCATCTCTAGCAATTAGAGAAATACAAATCAAAACTACTCTAAGATACCATCTCACTCCAGTCAGAATGGGAGCTATTATGAAGACAAACAATAATAAGTGTTGGTGAGGATGGGGAGAAAAAGGCACACTCACACATTGCTAGTGGGAATGCAAATTGGTACAGCCAATATAGAAAGCAGTGTGGAGATTCCTTGGAAATCTGGGAATGGAACCACCATTTGACCCAGCTATCCCGCTCCTTGGACTATACCCAAAGGACTTAAAAACAGTATACTACAGGGACACATGGAGGGATAAAAAAAATGTTGCATATATACACAATGGAATTTTACTCAGCAATAAAAGAGAATAAAATCATGGCATTTACAGGAAATGGATGGAGTTGGAGAAGATAATGCTAAGTGAAGTTAGCCAATCCCAAAAAAAACAAATGGCGAATGTTTTCTCTGATATAAGGAGGCTGACTCGTAGTGGGGTAGGGAGGGGGAGCATGGGAGGAATAGATGAATTCTAGATAGGGAAGAGGGGTGGGAGGGAAAGGGAGGGGGCAGGGGATTGGCAAGGATGGTGAAATGTGATGGATATCATCATACAAAGTACATGTATGAAGACTTGAATTGGGTGTCAACAAACTGTATATACAAATAGAGATACAAAAATTGTGGTATTTATGTGTATTAAAAATTGTAATGCAAAAAAACCAACAAAGTACATGTAAAAAGGCAAAAAAAAAAAAAAAAGAATAGCATTACCTTAGATTAGGTAGAGGGAAGTGAAATGAGGGGAAGGTAGGGGATGTGGGGATTAGAAAGATAGTAGAATGAAACTGACATTATTACTTTATGTATGTATGTGACTGCATGACCAATGTATCCTATTATATGTATATTAAGAAAAATGAGAAATTATATTCCATCTATGTATATCAAAGTATAGGAATGCATTCTACTGTCATGTATAACTAACTAAAACAAATAAAAAATTAATTTTAAAAAATTAATTAATTGATTGATTAATTTTTAAAAATCAATTAAAAATTAATTAATTAATTTTTTTTAAAAAAGAATTAGAGTAGCACTGAAGCCACACAAGGCATCACCCTGTGGGGGCAGAATAATGGCTTGTCGGAGTACCTCACATAGTAAAGGGATCTTGCAGACATAATGAAGGAAAGAAACTTGAGGTCCTAGCCACGTGAGTCCCTGGAAGCAGAGAGCACCTGCAGAGGGAGAGGTGACCAGGGAAGCAATGCTGCCACTCTGCAGCCGGGGGAAGGCCCAGGAGCCGGAGCCTGGCAGCCTCAGGAAAGGGCAAGGGAGCCGACTCCTCCAGGGTCTCTGGAGGTACACACCCCATGACACCTTGGTTTTAGCTCAGTGAAGAGACTTATGTCAAAGTCCCGTCCAAAAGGACTTTAATAAATTTGGATTGTTTTAAGCCCCTGGGTGGGTTTGTGGTCACACATCCCTAAATTGGGCAGTTCTGAAACAGCCTCCTCCTGACAAATGTCTTTCCGCCCCACAGGACTCCCCCTTTCCCCACCACCCTGCCAGCTGCCCTCCCTCACTGTCTCTCACTCCTCACCCTCCACCTGGAGGTGGTGGCCCTGTCTCTTCCCTCCCTGACCTCGGGTTCCAGGACCTGCCTGTTCTTTTTTTTTTTTTTTAAAGAGAGAGAGAGAGAGAATTTTTTTAATATTTATTTTTAGTTTTCGGAGGACACAACATCTTTATTTTATTGTATGTGGTGCTGAGGATCGAACCCAGCGCCCCACACATGCTAGGCAAGCGCGTTGCCGCTCGAGCCACAGCCCCAGCCCACCTGCCTGTTCTTCCCATAGGCCTTCCTCACGGCTCCACTAGCTCGTGCTGAGGTCACTGTCTCTGTTGTGTCTCTACTCTTGGTTTTGTCCCCTTCTGCTCCACAATCCTTCTAACCATGTCGCTGGGTCCCCAGAATAGGCTCAGCAAAGGGAGTCTTGAGGAGTTGTCCCAAACCGGGAGTCTCCACTTGCAATTTCCAAATGACCTTAGTGCACTCACATAATGTGGGGTGGGGTGCTGGAGAGCATGGTTTGTCTTTCCCAGGCCTGTAAAAGCCTCTTCTCTTTCCCCTGATCTTGTAAATGTCTACATACTAGGGAATAAAGACTAAATATTTGAATTATAAAGCTCACATAGACTATGACAACAATGTATCTGACAAAACAAAATTTCTGTCAATTCAGCACTGAACCAAACCATTCCAAAAGAAACGGATTATTTATTATGTCTTAGGGCCAAGTCCCACATCCGGTCAAAAGGAGGTGTTGCAGGGCCTGACCTTGGACCCTGGAGGGCCTGACCTTGGACACTCATGGAGGAATGCTTATCTTGCTCACGGGGCAGCAGGGAAGTCCTAACATAGAACGCTATGTTTGGGACAGTGCTGTCAGAACACTGGCAAGTGCCATTTCCTTGCCCCATTGACAAGGAGTTACTCCCCTGTTGGTGAAAGGTCAGCCTAAGTGGTAGTTTCTGAACTCTCTGTGTCTGGACTTCCATGAGATGACATGTTGTATATCACTTCAGGCCTCTGGTAACTGTTAACATGTAAATTGGCAAATTCCCACTATAAAAGCTATTTTTGCTGCACAATAAAGCAGGCTTTGTTCTCTGAAATCGTCTCCTGAGGGGTTTCTCTGTGCCCTCAAGTTCTCACAGTCAATACTGGAAGGGCAGGCCCCTCAGCAAGGAGGGGAAGTGCTGGCTGGACAGGGCGGCCGTTCATGAGTACAGCTAATTCTACGCAGCGCCAGTTTTGAGCCAGAAACAACCATGGACACTTAAGCTCTGGAGTTAGTAAATGATTGAGGAGCACTTATAGCTTTCCAGGAGGGTCAAGTTGACCCCACTGCCCAAATGATATTTGGATATGCAAACACAACAAGTTGCTTCGTACTGTGTAACAGCCTATTCCGAGTACCTTTGCATAGAGTATTTCTGTGTGTGTGTGTGTGTGTGTGTGTGTGTGGAGAGAAAGAGAACTCACATACACTGTACAATGTGTTTCTTATAGGTGCTGTAATTGGACCTTTTCTTCCTGTGTTACTTTAGATGGGCATCAACATTCAACTGGTGTGATTTTAGTTTTAAATGATGACTAGCATGGGCTCTATTGCATCAGTAGTGTTCAAACTAAATTTTGACATGAAATATTTTAATCCCCTTATAAACACACATCTTGAAGTAAAAGATGCAAAACTCTTCTTTCTCTCAGATCCTAGTGGCCTAATTTAAGGTAAATTTTGTATAAAAAATAAAGGTACTACTTTGCAACCCCTGTTCCCTCCTGCTTCGCCCACACATACAATCACCAGATAACAAACTACCGGTGCTGGTCTTCTCTTCTCCAAGTGATAGACCCAAACTGATCTTTTCTTAAAATTGGGAGCCATCTCGCCACAAAGCCATGAAAAGATAATTTCGGCTTTACTATAAATTACTGCAAATTCTGAACCTGCTTGGAATGCCTGCCCGGGCCTTGAACTCACCCATGCCTGGCTCTCTGACCAGATAGCAGCCCTCTCTGAAACTTTAGTGACGCCTCACAAATCTTGGCCTTCCCTGGCCAGATAACGACCCTCTCTGAGGCTCTAATGACCTTCATAAATTCTGATGTCTGGGCCAGCAAAAAATGTAAACTAGCATTAGTGTGATGCTCGTCAGAGTTTTGTTGTCTGTAACCCCCCTTTGTGTAACTTTCTGGGCTATAAAGCTGGGCTGCAGGAAACCTGTGGCTGCTGTCTTGTTCCGCGGTATTTGTTGGGAGAGGCAGCCCGGCCGGTGGAAATAATAAGCTTGCTTTAATTTGATTTTAATTGGAGTCAGTGGTCTTTTCTTGCGTCCTGGTCTAACACAAGCATCCTCCCTCTCTCTCTCTTTCTCTCTCTCTCTCTTTTCAAGCATCTCAAGTCTAGAACAAGAGCTTGCCAGCCTGGAGAGGGGTTCCACCTTGCCTACAGTGCCAGACCGCCATTTCTATACCCTTTTCCTGTTATGCTCAAATTCGGGACCCCCAAAGACCACCAGAGACCCAAGATCGATGTAAGCAGCAAAGAGGTGTTTATTGCGAGCTAGCTTGGTCCTCCGCGCACACACACAGCAACTGGTGACGCTGAGAGGCCCCGAGCCCAGGGTTTGCAGCAGTTTTATACATTCTTTGGAGAGGGCAGGGACTTCACATACATCATAACAAATCATCACACACCGCGGGAAAATCAAATAACAACTCTAAAACATGATTAGCACATTCACTGGCGGGAACAAGTTGGGTAGGGGTGATTGGTCAGTACAAAAGGGGTATTCATTTGAACTGATTGGTTTAAGCCATGAGGGGTGTACGTGCTGAACTACATGGTTTCCCAACTTGTTATCAACCACCACAAACTACTGGGAGGGTCATCTGGCATCCCAGGTATTTCCCTGTCTCATGCTGATTGGTGGCTGCTAGGGGGCTGCTATGGGTCCCCACCTAGCCTGACTGAGTCAGGGACACCTGGCGCAGCAGATCTCTCCTGTTATTTGTAGATAAACCACTTAGCAGGGTGGGAATGTGCCTAGGAGTGCTCTGTGGATTTTTCCAAGGACAAAGGCCATGTCCCTTCCTTGGACAAGCTTTGCTCTGAGGTAGAGGCTGGTTTTTCATTCCCATTTCTGCCGTGTCCTTCTAACTTTTTCCCAGGAAACAAATGCCCTGACTATTGTCTCCCCTCATTTCCCACCAAACCTGGTCTCAGAAAAACATGAATGAGCTCTCTCAGAGTTCTCACTGTCAATAGGGCCAAACGTACCCTCCCTTGCAGAGATGGGTGTCTCTTTGATCATTCAGTACCTCCCGGGTGGGCCTCCTTGGAGGTAGAAAACACCCTTCCACTGAGAATCTTGGCAACTGGCGCTGGATGGTCCTTACCATGAAGTTGAAAGGAGCGAAAGAACAGGATGGTGAGTCCAACGGATATGGTGTGGGTGTCTTCCGAACCGTGTGCTCTAGAGGAAGTGGGGGATCCAGCTGGAGTGGATTTCACTGAGATATTTTTAAAGACTAATAGGAAAAGTGGCGATTTCTAGGGGGAATTGGGTCTACCCAGATTCTTAGTTGGGAATACTAGACAGAGGGAGAGATAATTAAACCTCAGACTTGACAGCAGTGACCACTGAATTCTTCTCCTTCTTTTTTTTTTTTTTTTGCCATTTCAGTTTTATCTAGAGCTGACCCAGGGTTTCAGACACTCTGGCCCAGCTTGTTTGATTGTTTTGAATCATACAAGCAAGACGGGGTGGTAGGGGTAAAATGCTATATACGTGTTTTCTGTGAGTTAGTGAGGATTGGACAAAATGCAACACTGGTTACGTAATTCACGAAAGTGACTAATAAATAGCTATTTATTTTGCTCCTTCCATATGGTACATTCAAAGCACCTACATAGGGCCTCTGACATCTCAGCTTACAGGTCATCAAACAAGATAGGCTATTAAGAATTTATAATAAAATGGGGGCTGGGGATGGTGGCTCAGTGGTAGAGCACTTGCCTAGCATGTGTAAGGCATGGGATTCGATTCTCAGCACCGCATATAAATAAATGAATAAAATAAAAGTCCATCTGTAAGGGTCCCGCGAAACGTCGGAGAAAGAGACCACCAAGTGACCACTCATGCAATTGCCAGAAGGGCATTTATTGAACCAGCATGCTGGGGCTCCGTGCCCACTCAAGAAGGGAAAGCAGCCCAGAGCCCCGAGCAGGGGCTGAGCACTGCTTAAGTACACTTTTTGGGGAGGGCGGAGGGCTTTGTATACATCAGAACAAATCATCATGAGGCGCGGGAAAATTGAACAACAACTCCTAAACATGATTGGTTCATTCATTGGCGGGAACAGGTCAGGCTGGAGTGATAGGTCATTCCTAAGGAGGGGGTTACATTCAAACTGATTGGTTTTAGGGCCTAAAGGACTACGTGACCAGTTACACAGAGCCCTTCAGTTATTCAACAACCAAGTAGTCAGGGGAAATATTTACTGGGCAGTTCCAAGCATTGTCTTAACAGCTACAGAAATTTTAGGTTTTGCAGGTAGCATAGAAACCTAACAATACCTAATCCTTTACATTTTAACTCAGACCTTGCAGCTTAGAAACTTTACAACACCCGGTCTTTTACCCTTTAACTTTTACACTTTAACTTCAAT
Source organism: Marmota flaviventris (assembly GCF_047511675.1). Lineage (NCBI taxonomy): Eukaryota > Metazoa > Chordata > Mammalia > Rodentia > Sciuridae > Marmota > Marmota flaviventris. Next base: position 102,854,297 of record NC_092509.1, on the reverse strand, counting down.
TTCTTTTACCCTTACACATTGACCCCAAAAAAAAATTTTTTTAAAGAATTTATAATAAAGTGGATAGGCATGACATTACAGAAATTCAATAACTTAGTTAATTCAGAAAAGTTGAAAGTTTCCTGGAGAAAGGAATATTTAAGCTGAGGAGGAGGAATTGAGGAAAGGGTGTTCCAATAAACAGAACAGCATATAAAAATGTTCAGACAAAAAGAGAATGAGGCCATTTTAAGAATCAAAACCAAATTCATAGTGGTGAGAGTGGGAGAGGTCAGGGATGAGACAAGAGAGGAAGGTGTGGGCCAGTCTTGGAGTGTCTCATGAGCTGCGTTACAAAATTGGAGCTCGTGCTGTTGGCAATGGAAAGCTGTTGGAAGGTTTTTAAGTAAGAGCTGTCAGGATAACTTAAGTATTAGAAGGATCACCTTCACATCGTAAATAAAAGACGAGAGAGTAGAAAACAAGGAGGAAAGGGGCCGAGAGGAAGAGACAGCCAACAGGGAAAGAGTGGATGATCTCTTAGGAAGGAGAGTTAACAGAATGGTTAAATAGATGGTTGAAGGATAGGGAGGAGAGAGCTGGAGGATGATGGTGTCTGCAGGGGCAGGAAAATGGTAGGGTCAGTTGGGGGCGTATTAAAACTGAGATGCACTTTGAAGCAGCAAGAGAACGTGAACTTGTGAATGCTGCCAAGTTGATCTAGATATCAAGAAAAGGTCTTTGCTAATCTCTGAGAACATCCCTCACGTGACCCAGGCAAGGTTGAGGGAAATAGCCAAAGCTAAAATTGTTCATTGAACATTTTGGAAATATCCTAGCGAAGGGGTCTGTACTCTGGTGTCTTTGATGACACTCCTGTGGTCTGCCACATCCAGCACACCACCAGTAGGAGGATACAAGGAAGGGGCAAAGTTCACCTGGGCTTTAAAGTCAGTGGGAGGACTTGGGCAGAGCAGTAACTGCTAGGATGCAGCAGCCTGAGTCTACCCACTCCTTTTAGGGTGCACCACTTCCCCCAAAGCAGAAGTTCATGCACCTGGACAGGGAAGCCTTCTGCCCCGAGCAACAACCCACTACTGACTGCCAACACACAGGGTTCACCCCTTCTAAAGCCTTAGTAAAATGTAGATGACGCTTGGCACTAGCCTCAGGGCCTGCCACGTAGCAGGCGCTCAACAAATAGTGGGTGATGGGGATAGCTAAGGTCACCCTGAGAGCTTATGATCCAAGATCCTGAAACCTTTGAATCATCAAATGCTCCTGTATTTTTCACAAAAAAAAATAAATAAACTTTAATACTGAGCATACTGCATCATATTCTGAACACTTAGAATTTGATTATCCATTTATCCACATATGGCAACTCCTGATTCATCAGCGTGGCTGATAAGCCATTCAACATGCTACATATATGGCATCTAGGGGCTGAACTGAGATTTTTACTTCAGTTTGCTCAATTTTTTTTTCATTTCTTTGCTCTTATGAAAATTTTCAAAGGGTTTTCAAAGGAGTGGGGAAGGAAGTGCTGGGGACTGAATTAGAGAAAATTATATTCCATGCTTTTGTGATTATGTCAAAATGTATCCTAAAGTCATATTTAACTAAAAAGAATCAGTAAAAAAAAATAACAGGTTATACTGATAGTTAATATGAAATAGAGACTAATATGTATTTTATGTACACAAAACTCCCGGGCACCGAGTCTTAGTCACTTGAGTATCCTGAGAAGACAAATAAGACACACAGATGGTCTGACAGGGTTCTGGAAGCATGTCCCTACACCAGCACCGTCCAGATCACGGGGGAACTTGTTAGATATGTGAATTCTGAGGCTCCACCTAAGACACTGAACTGGGAATTCTGGGGCTGGGGCTGGGCTCGCCTGAAGTTGCACAGATGACTCCGATGCTCCCTAGAGTTTGAAAGCCTTCTAAGAGGAAAGCACAAAGTAAGTCTGCTGAGAGCCACCCGTGGGCTGTGTGTGGACTTTGTTGCAGCCTAGTGAATAGGAACATCTGGTGTCTGGGAACTTCCAGGGGACATTTCCTCTGGGTCAGACTGCCCAGAGACATTGGGAATCCCTATTCCGCTCCACCGTGTCCCACACAGCACCTGATAGGTGTGACCTGCCAAGATGCAATCAACCTGCTGACGGCAGGACATCATGAAGCAAGACTCCACCCTCGAGATCTCACCCCTGCCTTGGATGCAGCCCTTAAATAAGCCACAGGAGCCATTTTCTTTTGTCCAGCTCCAGCACCCGTGTAGACTGGATCTGTCAGGGGCTCCACTTTTGGAAACATATTTCTGACTCTGTCTTTTGTTCTTCACTAATTATTCTAGACTTTAATTTCTCAAGTGGCTTTCGCCCTCCTCAGCAGGAAGAACCTCCCAGCAGGAGGCTGGCCATCTCCCAATATGGATCCACAGCTTTTATAGCACCACTGGGCGTTTCAAATGGCGAACCGTGGGCAGGCATGCGGAAATGGCCAACATACAAACAGCTTTGCTCCTAGAATTCCACACTCACCGGCCACAGCTTCCCTGTCGTTTAAGTTAACTGCAGCTTCCCTAGTGGGTCTCAGTAACTGCCCAACAAAGAGATCTGAAGAGGAGTTGTGTTATGGAACAAAGTAGGAAGAAACTGAATTAATCTATGAATTCCTCGAGGGCAGAGACTGACCCTATTCCTATTGAACCCCCATTTTCCATTAGTGCCTGGCATACAGATGGCACTCAATACCTGCTTATTGAATGATTGGGGATATTCCATGGTTTGGATCTAAACTGTTCCCCTGAGGCCATATGCTAAAGGCTTGGTCATCAGCCTGAGGATCTACGGGGAGGTGGTGGACCCTGGGGGGAAGGACTGGTTGGAGGAGGTAGGTCACTGGGGTGTGCTTCTGAAAGGCTTATTTTGTCCTGGTCCTTTCCTCTCCTGTCCTTTTTCTCTCCTCTCCTCTCTCCTTTCTGGCCACTGGGAGGAGAGCAGCTCTGCTCCACCACACCCTCCCTGCTATGATGCTCCGGTCACCAGAGACCCACAGGGATGGGGCCAAGCAGCCATGGGCTGAACCCTCTGAAACCATGAGCCAAAATAAGTCTTTCCTTCTTTAAGTGGTTTTCCTCAGACATTTTGTCACAAGGATGAAAGGTGATTGACACACTCCACTCATGGGAAGGGCTCTCCCAGCCGGTCCTTCAGGATGGTCTGAGTGGAGCTGATGACATACCTGGTGGGAGTCCCACTTCCAGCCCTGCAGGGTGTGGCCCTGCACTCATTAATCTCTCCGTGTTTTATTTTCCTTAAATGTACAGAGGAGATGATAACAGTTACTCTCCCAGAGAATTACTCTGAGAATTAGAAGAGAGAATTTACGTATATGACATAGCAGAGAGCCTGCGACGCGGCATTTTGTTGTCAGTACTTTGGAGATCAGGAATGAGGACCCTGAGTTGTTCCACTTACAGCATAAAGACTTAAACCACCCTAAAAAGAAACAGAGGAGCTGCCCTTTTCTGAAGTTCTTTCTTGAGGCAGAGAATTGTGATCAGAGAACAATGTAAGCCCTTCCTGTTGCATCTCTTGGTTTAAGGCAGGATTTAGTTGGCTCACAAGGTCAAACTTCTTACATTTCTAGAGACAGCTCTGCCAAGATGCAGGTTCTTCTACTCTTTGTCGAAATGCCAGTCCTTAACTCTCTTCTAATAGAAAGGAGAATAGGAAGGAAGAAGGGAAAAAGTAAAATCTTCCTGAAATTCTATCTTAAAAGATTTAAGTCTAATTTTTAATAATTATGATAAACTAAGATTTTGACAGCTTAACTTTGAATCTCTTGATAAATCTTCATATAATCTTCAGGAAAATTCTAATCAGAAATTTAAAGTTCTGATTGTTTGTAATATTTAAATACCTAATTATTCATTAAAAATAAATATAGGTGATTTCTGAAGGAGCCTTCCACTGTGGAGCTTCTCCTTTTTCTCTTCCTCGGGACAGTTATCTATGCGATACTGCCCTCTGTCCTGAGTCGAGGTGGGAGGAATGGTTGCTGGCTTTGCTTCTCTTTCTATCTGCTGAGAGATGGCTTGGACTCCCGTTAGGAAGTGGTTCTTCTGACCAAAGTAGAACGCACACTGTGTCACTGCAGGCCAGCCACCCCGAACACCATAGAGCGGGGCAGCTCAGTCACCCAGGGGAGAGCTGATCAGTAGTGAGACCAAGAAAGATTTCACAGCTTTAACAGAACTGTAGCAGGCTGTGGCTGGGAGTGCAGCTCCCGGTAAAGCAATGCTCTGGCCTTGGGCTTGATCCCAGCACTGCAGGGGGAGGCATTTCACAGAGCCTCTGCAGGTAGCAAACCCCCAGGGAAATTGCTGACCAAGATTCTTCTTACGATGTGTTTCAGAAGTTGTGAATGAAATGACTACAAATGTCCAGCAGGATCCGTTCCAGAACCTCCTCAAAATCTTTATTCCTTCTTTCCATGGGCAACTACAAGAGACCCCCATTCCCCGTGCTTCCTTGCATTTAGGAATATTTCCAATTTTTTTTCTTGAACCCATTTACCCTGACTTGTCAGGTATGGGGGTTTTGTCTATTGGCTATTTGTCATTTTTAATGTCCCCTCAACTTTGGTGCATGTCTTATTCTTCCCTGTTCATGTGGACTTGATGAGATCATGAGATCTTCCCTCACAGCTGGATCAGCTAGCAGGCTTTCCCCCCAGGTCCTACCCATAGTCCTGACCGTGCCAGTCATATCCATCCAAACCCAGCACTCAGCGCTGGAATCCTCTGTTATTTAAGAGGGAGGTCAAGAGCAAAGACTCTGAAATATAAGCAAGTGAGTTCACTCAGAAAGAATGGAGTTGGCAAGGCCTGTGTCAAAGAAGAGAGCAGCAGAAGCCAGGAGAACAGGGTCCACAGCAGAACAATGACTCTGCACTTTGTCCCCCGGCAGGGTTCTTGTTGGATACTTACTCAAAGAATGAGGGTAGAAGAGGAAGAAGGACAGAGAGGCCCTTACAGTTCGGCCTTGACAGCACAAATGTGGCAAAAACACAAGGACTTTGCCATTGCTGTGCCTTCTGAGTGCTGCCTGGTAAGAAAGAAGAACTGAGCTGGGGTAAGAGGGCTCCAGCCAAGACGCGCAGCCGCTCTGCCTGAGGACACCATGTAATGATGGGAAGGCGGTGGGAGAGCTCCTCTGGCATCAGGGGGAATTTCTGCTGAAACTGAACCAGCATACAAATGAAAGCCAGCCACGTTTTTCCTACCAAAAGACTGAGTTACTCTGTGACTCTCCAGTGCCAGAGAACCTCGTAGGAGAAGGTGGGTGCGGCCCCAGCTCTCCTGAGAGGCATCCCTGCCACACAGAACTCAGGCAGTGGGGCGGCAGGCCTGCACTGAGATCGGGGCCACGGTTGTTTGACTGTCTGCTTAGGATCTTAAATGTTTTGATGTGTATTGAAGAGTGGATTCTAAAAGAACCCGTTTTAACCAACTAATGCAATGTAAAGCAGCCCTGGGACAAAGTGGCGAATGCAAGAAACTCAGTGAGACTCAAATTCTTCACAGGAGGCTGTGTCTGGAGGCTGGATAGAGAGCTTCTCCTTGTCAAAAGACAAGAGTACAGCAAGTGGAGGTAGAGATGGAATGGCTTTTATGTGTAATCCGTGAACCAGCTGGGACAGACTCCATTCTACAAAATAGAATGAGAGCTTCCCTAAGCAATGGCAAAGCTTCATAAGGTGGAAATGAGGAAACTAAAATAAAAAGTAAGCTGATTAGTTAACATCAGTTTACTTCAGGCTTTTGGGGTGTTTATTTGCTTTTTTTTAAATTCAGTAAGGTTTAAGTAGAGGTGACTTCCTTGTTAAACTGACTCAGGTAAAATAGAATCTTCTGCTTTCAGGAAAGATGAGTCTGTTTGGGGATCTACCTGCTCCCTCAGAGGCCCTGTTTGCTTCTAGGACATTTGGCTCAGGTCACTCCATTTGGTTGGTCTGTTGGACAGAGTAGGAGCTCACACAGTGGTCTCTCCGGAATTTTGTTTCATATCTTATTTCTAATAAACGAAGCCAGGCTACTAGAGGAGGAGGAGTTAGCAGACCAAGAGTGATGGGCAGGCCCAGAATATTCAGATTTACTAAATGCAGCTTACAGCATCCTTTGAACAGAGGTTGAAAGGAAGTAGTGAAGAGTAAAATAAAATAAATTAAAATGCAAAGTAGAACAAAGAGCAAAGGAACTGCCTGTAAAATAAGACAGAACAATAGAAAATCATAAAATATTAATGGAAAATCAGGGAACTCAGAATTTTTTTAAAAATGCAAAAAACCACTAGGTTTTGAAAAAAGACATTTTTGCCCTACTGCACTGATTTTTAAGTTTGCTATAGATTTAAGTCACTGAGACCTTTTCAATCATACTCATGGCTGCACAATACCTTAGTTCAAATTATACTACAGAGCTACAGTAACAAAAACTACATGGCACTGGCATAAAAACAGACCAAAGGTGCAGAATGGAAGACACAGAGACAAACCCATGCATCTAGAGTCACCTGATCTTGTATGTGCCAAAAACATACATTGGAGAAAAGACAGCCGTCTTAACAAATGGTGCTGGGACAACTGGTTATCCGTACGTAGAAAAAGGAAACTAGACCCTTATCTCTCACCCTGCACAAAAATCAACTCAAAATGAACAAAGACCTCAGAATTAGACCAGAAACTATGCAATTTCTAGAAGAAAATGTAGGGTCAACACTGCAGCCTTTAAGCACAGGCAACAACTTTCTCAATAGGACCGTTAAAGTTCAGGAAATAATGCCAAGAGTTAATAAGTGGGACATAGTCAAACAAAAAGCTTCTGCACAGCAAAGGAAACATTAGGAATGTGAAGAGAGGACCCAGGAGGGGAGAGTGAGGGTTAATGTCTAGAATATACAAAGAGCTCAGAAAACTTTACACCAAAAACCCAAATAACCCAATTAATAAATGGGCAAATAAATTAAACAGACACTTCTCAAGATACAAATGGCCAACAAAAATACATGAAAAAAATATTCAATACCATTAGCAATTAGGGAAATACAAATCAAAACTACACGGAGATTTTATCTCATACCAGTCAGGAAAAAGTGCATGAGAATAGTTTTTCTCTTTTTATGCAACCCGTGTGGTCATGCCTGAACGAAGTTGCTGACCAAGATCAGCAGGACCTGGACACTTAGGTCCATACCAGGATGCTCTCAGTAAGAGTCCAAATAATGAGTGTGCTTTTATGCACTGTGCTTTAAGCCCTGTGCTTTATTTATATTCTATTTATTTATAGTTTCTTTTGTATTATTACTTTAATGGTCCCCAAAGTTGTGAATAGACTTCAGCAGAATAATTAGTGCAGGAAATTTTATATAAGTAAACAAAAGTCAGTTTATAAAACTATTTAGGGAAATGTTATGGCTGACCTCTAAGGGGAGCTCAAGGCTTCTCTCTGCCTCCCCTCTTTCCAGTACACCTTGGAGAAGCACAGTTTATGTTTAAATTTAGGGTTTTATTGGTTAGTTCACACTAGACAGCACCACATTGCCGATTTAACAGTTGTAATGATGTGGATGTGGCCTCTTTGGGATTCCCTTCTTCATAAGAAAAAGAAGGGGCCAGGCTCAATAGTGCATACCTGTAATCCCTGCAACTCAGAAGGCTGAGGCAAGAGGATCCCAAGTTCAAGGACACCCTTGGAGATTTAGTAAGACCCTCAGAATTTAGCAAGACCCTGTCTCAAATTAAAAAGGGTTGAGGATGCAGATTAGGGATAAAATGCCCCCAGGGTACTATTCCCGGTATTATAAGAAAGAAAGTGAGAATAAAATAGGGTACGATCTGTGGGATTGATATAGGTCATGTCAACAAAATGTGGTTGTAATAACATGATTATTTTTACTTGTGGTTACAAAAAAAGAGAGAAAGGTGGAGTGGGAAAGGAGGGTACTTTTTATAATTCAGCCTCAAAAAGATAAAAGAAGTTGAACAACAAATACCACAGCCAAACTTAGTTTGAATAGTAGAAAGATAAGAGGGCATGATTTTGCCCCAGGGGTCCCTCAACACACCTGTGAAGACCAAAGTAGTAACTCACTAGGGGGCAGGAAGGGGGTGACCCATTTCCTGCCAGTCATAAGTCATGACTGACATCCCATAACAAAAGACAAGTTAATAAGAAAAGCATAACAAATTTTTACCATAGTTTTATTTGACACAGTGTCCTTCAGTTTGAAGACCCAAAAAACTATCCATTTTTGTGCTTAGGTTCAGTGAAGCCTGGGCAGCCGTGGAGAAATAGTAATAGATGAAAGGGGGAACCCGGCACCGCCCGTCTGTCAGATTCTTCTTGTCCTCTCTGCCAGCAGTCAGGTGTGGGGAGACCCTCTGTGGAATGGGTGTCTTACAACCTACGTCAAATAAGAGAGGTCAGAGAATGTCTCTATGACAGCTCTTATGCAGAAAGGTGGGAGAAATCAGAGTACTATTGTTAGGTTTTGTGCTGACTTTGAGGAAAAGGGGTTCTAGGTTCTATATCCTGCCTTGGAGAACAATAATTCTAGTTTCTATGGCTTTCCTAGCGGTAGAATGAGAGGAAAAAGACAGAAGGGCAGAAGAAGATAAGAGAAACTTTGCTTTTGAGGATGTTTTTGAGGTCTTCGCTTTGGGGTATCATTTTCTGGACCCCAACATCACAAACAAAAATAGCAAAACATTAATATATATTCATCAGATCCTGAACAAAATGACCTAATAATTGCCTTAATCGGCTTGAGTTTCTATAATGAAATACCATGAACTAGGTAGCGTAAACAACAGAAATTTTTCTCATAGCTCAGGAAACTGGAAAGAGCAAGATTAAGGCACCAATCAGTTTGGTTCCTGGGCCTTCTTTCTGTGTCCTAATATGGCAGAGAAAAGTTCTGATGTCTCTTACAAGGACACTAATCCCATCACTAGGACCACATCCTCATGACTTCTAAGTCAAATTACCTCCTAAAGCCCCATCTCAAAATACTTGAAGTCCCCATCACACTGGGGTTAGGGGTCGACATATCAATTTAGCAGAGGAGTAGGGAGACACAATTCTATCCACTCCATCCACAGAGAGTCAAATTTGAGAAACTCTCATAGCTTGATCCAAATTTTAACATTGGAAACAAGAGTGATCTTGGATAATGGAAGATAGAATCAGAATTCTCCGTCTCTTACTGAATGACCCCATTTCTCTACTTCGTAAGCATGACTTGCAACAACCAAAGAGAGCAGAGACTTCCTTAACTAACTATTCAGGAGGACCTTTTGGGGTGGCCAGGCCACTCCTCCTGCTCTATCTTTAGTCCCACACTAACTCTTAAAGGTCACTCAGATATTTGAATGAACCACTCAGTCTTTAGTTCATCACCCTCCGAAGAAGCATTTCAATGTGGTTTAAATATAAACGGAATCCAAATAAAAAAAAATGGGTCACACCGAGGTTCTCAGTGGATGAGCAAAGAAATTAAACTATTCTTGAATGTCTAATACTCTTTAAATCACTCTCCACTGTTAAACTCATTGTCTATGTGGCTGATGTAATTAGAGGAACTCAAATCTTCCTCTTACCTGGGAGGAGATGCCATCCAACACCCCACTTTTAAAAACCTCGGGAAGAAACTTTCCATCTCTCAAGGGTTAATCCAGTCTGACTCCTTCAAATAATGTACTTTACCTTTAGCAAAATTAATTTCACAAAACTCCAAATGCTGCACGGTGAGGATTCTGATGTTAACTATTCCTTCTCTACTAACTCAACATCATTGTGGCTCTGAGTTCTGTGAATTAGTCCAGTAAATGATCAAATCTGAAAGGATAATAGGAACCCCCAAAGTTTTAGTGAGGGCCAGCGGTGGGGAGAGCCAACTCCTGCTCTTGCAGCGTTGTCTGAGGTGAAGGAGTGTGCTCCTAGCTCATGAAGTTTGGCCCAAGTCTGGGTTGCTGGGGTCAGAGATCATTGCTACACTCCTTTTTGGCACAGAAAGGAGTAAAAAATAAATTAGATAGCACTTTATTCACATGCTTAAACAGAATTAATCGGAGGAGAGTGAGCATAGCAATGATCTCTGACCCCAGCGACCCAGACTTGAGCCAAACTTCATGAGCTAGGAGCACACTCCTTCACCTCAGGCAATAGCTGCAAGAGCAGGAGTTGGCTCTCCCCACTGCTGGCCCTCACTAAAACTTTGGGGGTTCTTATTATCCTTTCAGATTTGATCATTTACTGGACTAATTCACAGAACTCAGAAAAGCACTCTATTAGTTATTACAGTTTTATTTCAGCAAAAAAAAAATAGAAATCAGAACCAGCCAAAGGGAGAGATGCAGAGGGCAAGGTCTGGGAGAGTTCCAGACTTGGCGATTCTGTTATTCTGTCCCCATGGAGTCAGGACACCTCCTGCCACATCGTGCGTGACAGTTTGCCGAAAGTTACCGATTAGTCTACTCATGCTTGGTGTCTGGAGTTGTACTGGGATTTCAGTAAACAGGCCTCATGATGAAGTCACTACCCCCATGGATGAACTCAATTTCTAGCACCACCCTCCAGAGGTCTGGCTGCTATCACTGTGGCTCAAAGCCCAATCCTCTAATCACATGGTGTATCTTTCTGATGTGATCAGCCCCATATCCAAGTCATTTCACTAGTAGAAATTATCAAATGCCCCATCATGAGTCAGCCTGTTATCTATCAGGGCCCACCATGAATAACAAAATTACACTCCTTGGGAAATTCCAAGGGCTTAGAGACTACTTCCCAGTAAAGATCAGACAAATCCTTTACTACACAGTACACCCCCCGGTCTTTTCCATGGTTCTTTTCACATACCTAATACTTGGGCTAGGGATAGGAGGCTTTTGACTCAATGTTCCAATATATTTGACTATCAATATAGTATTAAAATCTTACCCAAACTGTGTTATTTCACATTGTAGTATGATAGATACCTGTACAATAAGATCCAAAAGACACTGGCACATTACTAACAGTGCCACTTGGCAGTCAGTGATAAAGGCCACCCCATCGTCATTGAATATGGACACAATGTTTCTTTGGACAAGGCTGAGCTCAGGCAAGAGCTTGCTCTTCTATCTGCATAGAATCCAATATTTTTGCAAAAAGGAGAAGCTTGATTGCATGGTCCTTGGTCCAAGAGCTTAAAAGGAGCTCAATTCTGCCACCCTGATCAGCTGGTGGCAGCAGGGAATTTATAGAAAAGGAGAAGGAGAAGTTGCTTGTTGATGGGGCGGTGAGAAGGAGAGGGTCAGAGTTCTTAGGCACAGGTACAAATGGCCACCATGCCTCCTCACAGGTGGCGTGTTTCTTGGCAGGACGGGGTGGAGAGTTGTGTCCCACATGGGGGAGAACTTGTGTTGTCAAAGGTCATGACTGGGTGAGCTGCCTGCTTCTACACATGTCCACTCTTGAAAAGCAGGTTCCAAACTGCCCTCGAGTGGATTCTGAAGGCTTTTTCTGAAAAACAACTTAAGGACATTTTTATTTAAGGAATTTATGTACAGTGGGGCCAGATCTTAGCCAATTCATATTGTAACCGCCCCCCCCCCAAATTATAAGAGTAATTTCCACTCTTAATAGTCTAGCTTTTTGTTGCCTTTCTGCCTGAATAAATGGAAAGGCCATTGTCCACTTCCCATAAGTCAGTAAATATCCAAACGCAGGGTCTTACAAACCCCTGGAGAAATTTGCCCCAGCCTTCAGAGTACTGTAACTTAGAAGGTGTGTAAGTGAGATGGTAACAGTCTTCAGTGGACCATTCCACCATCCTATCAAACCATGCCCATCAAATGCTGGAAACATGGGGAAAACCAGTGATTTCCATCAGCATGGGCCCATTGCTGCATTTTATTTTTTGTGCTTTCTCCTTTAAGTCATATTTCTACTCCATTTCCCCAAGATGTTATCCATTTTTAAAGCATTTGAAACACTTTTAATTATTACCCTATCAAATCTGCCTTCAAAAATGTATTGGTTGAAGTCTCTTTTTAATTTTATTTCCTGTGACTACAGGACTCTGATAAAAAAAAATTCTGGATTAAATTATGATTAAAATTCTTGGTGGTATACAGTTCATTGAACAGTATATAGAAATACAATTTTATTGCAATTGTACATCTTAGGTGGATGGAAATTTCTAAAAGCCTAGAAATTTTTCTTATATGAATAACAATTCACACTAAATTGAGACAAGATTCACTATAAGTTTTATTCTTATTAATTCTATAAACAAAACTGATGAACCTTGTTCACAAATATATAGGCACTAGAGAAATTTTAGTGAATGCAAATTATAGCAATTTACTCAATTCTTGGGATTTTTTTTCTGAGTTATATTTAAAAATCAGATAATAAGCTATCTGAACTTATTTTTAATAACCATCATCTGATAACTCAATTTGATCCTCCTGCAATTTTTGTTGAAAGCAAAAATTTGGAAACCACCTCTAACTCATTAAAAAATGTTTACCCACCATTACAGTTATTCACTTTCTCAGTTTCTGGGAAGTAGACCAAAAGGCTTTCACCAATTCCTAACAAATGATCTTTCTTTGTAGCTGCTATTCTTTCATGGAGAGTCACTTCCTTTCTTTGAGACTGAGAGCTGGCATGGCCCTTCAGAGATGCGTCAATGGGGGAAGCTGTAGCGCCTTTAGGCTGCTACTTGAAACTAGTCACTGAATGCAGCCTGGAGGGCTGTGGCCTGGAAGAACATCTCCCTCCAGGGAGCGTAACCCAGACAGGACAGGTTGCAAGCAGCCACCATCCCAGGCAGCTGGGGAAACAGGTACCTTTGCCTTGAAGCAGGATGTAGGTGGCACACCATAGCCACAGCAATAAAATTTTTTTGAATTCTAGTATTTAAATATAAACATTTACGGCAATAGATCTAAATGGAAATTTCTCAGCAGAAGACATACAAATGGTGAACAGATATATGAAAAAATGCCCAACATCACTAATCGTCAGGAAAATCCAAATCAAAACCACAATGAATTATCACCTCACTGCAGTACAGGTGGTTATTATAAAAAAAAATGACATAGCAAGAGCTGGCTAGGATGTGGAGCAAAAGGCACTTTTGTATACTGTGGGTGGGAATGTAAATTAGCATAGCCATTCATATGGAAGTCCCTCAAAAAAATTAAAAAGAGAACTACCCACTACGAGGTCTATATTCAAGGGAAATGAAATCAAAATATCAAGGAGACCTCTGCACTCCCTTGTTCATCCACGGCAGCACTCCTCCCAGCAGCCAAGAGACGGGAAGAACTTGTGTCCGTCAAGTGACAGAGGATGGAGAGAGCATGGCGCTCACACTGTGCAGCATGACTAGAAAGGACAGAATGGGTGGAACTGGAGGTGAGTGAGATGAGCCAGGCACATAAAGAGAAGCACCATACGGTCTCCCCCATGTGTGGAGCCCAGCGCAGTCGACCTGAGAGAAGTGAAGAGCAGAATGGTGGCTGCCAGAGGCTGGGGGATGGTAAGGGAGCAGGGTGGGACTGGGAGAGGTTGATCCATGGGTCTCAGTTACAATCAGGAGAGAAACATGCTGGTGTTGTATTGCACACTAGGGTGAACCAGATAATGATAAAGTACTGCATGTTGCAAAAAAACTGGAAGAAAGGATTTTGAATATATTCACCACAAAGAGGAAATGTTTGAGGAATGTTTGAGGAAATAGATATGTTGACCTGATTTGAACATTACACAATGTACACAGGTATCAAAGCATCATGTTACCTCATAAATATGTCTAATTCTTATGTGCCAATTAAAAATTAAAGTCCAATGTAGTTTTTGAAATATATAAACACTTAATCTTATATAAATACTTAATCTGACTTTCAAATATATTTTCTTCCAGATATCGAAGCTGCAAATTTAGCAGAGACTAGTCTCCCATGCAATCGAGAGAACAAGGCAGATCTTCATTATAAACCGACCAGTCAGATGAGACAGACTTTCTGGCATTATTTTTCCATTTATAAAAGCCTGTTGATACTCATCCCTGTAACAACCAGCTCACTTCTGAGTTATAATTCTGAGAAAGAGAGAGAAAGGAGGAAGGGGTGCTGAACTTCCCATAAATTTGCTGCTAAATGCAGTAAGGCCAGCCTCCTTCTGATTCCTTCTAAAACTCTACTCTAGTACATGACTTTCTCCCAGAGTCACTATATGCAGGGACATTAGCTGGGGGAGGGAAGAGGGAGAAGGTCACTGAATGAAATCTGTCATTGTTCTGCTGCCTACCTGCAGAGAGCCTGAGTTCAGAACATCACAGCACAAAGCAGGAACACCTCATTTCGATGGCTTGTTTTGCTTTATATGTGAAAAAAAGTAAAAACAAATATCCCTACGGTGCCCCCACCTACCAAGACGTCTCCCACGCCAACGCCTCACGCGCACCTTAACTGTCAGAAGTTCTCACTCCCTGGGGCACCCTAGGGCAGCACAGTGTGATCCAGGAGGGTGAGAGTGGCTTCCTTGTGTGGAAGAAGAGGGCAATTGCACGAGGGGTCTGAGAAAAAGTCCAGAATGTTCCTGGAGCCAGGGTGGTGGAAGGCCACAGGTGAATTTTTGTAAGTTGAGGGCCTGGGAAAGCCTATCCTTGAAAGTCCTGTGACTCTCGCTTACCCCCCGGGGGGTGTGTGCCCAGTTACAGACTGCTGGCCCAGAGGGAGGGAAAGCTGGCTGAGACCCGTGGGACCAACTGGGACGAGCCAGATGAAGTGACAGAGGGAGGCCCCGACAGGCCGGCGGATCTGAGAAAACAGAACTGGACCCACTTGGTCCAGGCGGCACCGTGGCCAGGAGCTTGTGAACCCAGCTGCTGGGGCAGTCCCTCCAGCAATCATTCCCACACAGGAGCCTGCGCTCCTGCTCTCTTCGTCCTGCCCGCCATTCTGTCCGCCCAAGTCCTTTCCTCCCCAAGAACAGCTGGAATCCAACGCAGGACTTCCTTCTTCAGCTCCGTCTCTTCATTTCCACTCCAGCGAGCATGAGGTTCTTTCCACTGAGTTTCCCAGCAGGCTTTGCTTATTCCCGTTCATTGTTTTAATCTTCCCATTAACCCTTTCCATCCCAACACCCTCCTCCTATCAGAAAAGTTGTTTTTCCAAGAGAGCAAATCTAATCACGAAACTTCCCTCTTCAAAACTTCAACTCTGCCATCCTGGGGGATGATGTAAAAGCTGCTTAGCCTGGATACAAGGCCCTCCCCGCCAACCACTCTAGCTTCCTCTCTCCTGATTCTCCCCTCTCCCCCATTCTCCATTGATGTGCTGAACTAGTACTGCTTTCCCAGTGCCTGAGTGGCTATCCGTGGTGAACTCTCCTTGCCTTCTTTGTTCCTCCAACAAACTCTTGATTTTTCAAGAAACCATCCAAGAGTTACTTCCTACTTAAAGCCATTTATGGACCCCAGAGTATTGATTCTTCCCTATACTACCACAAAACTTTGTCGTACTTCTTGTATCACCTACTAAAATATAATGTACACTTATTTCTCCTGTTTAACTACAGGCTTTTAAGGACAATTACCTTACTTATTCGTTTTTGTGATTTTAGGACCTGGTTTGTGTTAGTCGGCTTTCCGTGGCTATAACAAAATACCTGATATAATCAACTTATAAGGAGGAAAGGTTTATTTTGCCTCGTGGTCTCAGAGCTTTCAGTTCATGATCAATTGGCTCTGTTGTTTGGGGCCTGTGGTGAGGCAGTGTATGGGGCTGGGACCATGTGGTGAGCAGAGGAAAATGCTCACCACATGGCAGTGGGAGGCAATAAAGAGAAAGAGAGGAGGGTCCAGCCCAATATCCCCTAAAGGGCACATCCCCGGTAGCCAACTTCCTCCCACTGATCCCACTTTCTAAAGGTCCCGCTGCCTCCCAGTAGTGCCGCTGGCTGGAGACCAAGGCTTCAACACGCGGACTTAAGGGAGGACAATCAAGGTCCAGACTATGGCAGTTTTAATGATTGTCAAATTAATAAAATAGAATGACAATAAAATCACATAAACCCTGTCTTCCAAAAGCTAAAAGCGTATTGAAGCACAGGCCCAGGAAAACGATGACTGGACGTGAAGAGGACCAGGAGCAGGAGGAGCATGGAGGGATGGTAGCTGGCTCAGCCGAGGGGAGTGGGAAAACCAACTTCTCAACTGTTAAGAGGATGGAGTGGAACAGAGGGTGTTGTGGAGGTCGCAGCATGAGGGTTTGAAGGATGACGGTGAATCAGTTAAATGGAGTAAAGGAATTGAAGACAGCAGGGGCAGCTTTTGCAAAACCACAGCCCGTGGTAGGATATATCTTCACCAGGAAAGTGGGCCAACCCCAGAGCAACGTTGAGCAGCCTGCACCAACCGAGCGTCCCGGGCAAGCACGCTCAGGATGTCACCTGCTGGGTTGGGGTCTAACAGGTACGGAGGACGTGAATCGGCCTCAGCCAACAGCAGACTCTGCTGCCAGTCTTCAGATCCTGCTCAAGTGTCTGCCCTGGAGCAAGCTTTCCTGGCCACCCATCCAAAGGCACCAAGTGCTGCTCTTTTTGACTCTGGATTCCCCCAGCCCAGCAGCGCCTCTGTGGTCTTCAGAGGACTCATCTATGTGCCTTCCCCCTTTTTCAGGCTTCAGTCTCCTTGGGAGTCACATTTATTTTTATATTCCTAATCTCCACCAGAGCGTCAAACACTGGGGAGGGGACACTAAAATATCTACTTAAGAACCACACCATGACGACTTCCAGTTGTTGTCTTTCATGTGTCAGGTCAGTATCACTAAAAGTTGGGGAATTTAGGATCCACTCAATGGAAGTTCAAACTGTATGAAATCAAAGAAATAGTCACTACTGTCATCTTCAGTACCAGAGTGTCATTAAGAAGTGTTCTTAACTCCATTGTTGGTTTTAAATTGCATGTGAACACCTTTTACCTTCATATCAGTGTTCTCAGCATGGAAAAGGACAGGCATATTCACAAGCTACCCATTTCTTTACCCAGCACTGAACAATCCATTGTGGGAGACTGTTGTGTAACTGTAGCCATAATTCCCACTATTTCCATTAACCAGAAGTGAAGACCAAGAAGCACATTATTGATCAACTGTGCCTAGTGGACAACTGAGGTACGGAATAGAATTTGAGCTGAACTTCCTTTTTCAGCAGGATGGCACTCATTCTTGTCACTAACGTGGTGGCTTTCTTGGAATTGTGTTTCCCAATGGACCTTGCTAGGCTACTTTAAAGTTTATGAGATCATCAGAAACTAAACAAAATGTACCTTCTCCCATAACATGGGATTTCAATGATGAACAAGAAGAAGCCATTGTGCACTTTACCTGGAATATGTGCAGCACATACGATAAATGTTGATCCCCACCCTGCCTACCCATGGGTCCTCCAATAATTTAAGAATAAGTTGCTATCCTACATGTTGAATGGTAACTACTTGTGGCACACTCTTCTAATTCATAGATTTTATATTAGTCACCCATTGCATAATAAATCACCTCAGAACTCAGCGGTTTCAAACAACAACAGTTTGCTGGTTTGTACTTTCTGAGGGGCTGGAATTACCCAGACGGTTCTAGCTCAGGAAGCTACAGGCAAACTCACAGTGGGCTGTAGTCATTTTAAGGCTGGACTGAGGCTGGAGGATCAACTTCCAAGACGACTCGCCACGCGGTCCTCTGCCAGATTGCCAGAGCAGTAAGTCCAGTGTCCACAGAGGAGGCAGAGGGCCACAGGAAGGGAAGTGATGAGGAGAGGAAAGGGGCATTTCTATAAGGGAACATCGTTTTTATGAGAGTAGATTTCTCATATAGAACTATGATGGCCAGATAAAGGTGACTGTTAACCCTGAATCCTGTATCCAACAATGCTATCCTTCAGGTAAGAATAGAAAAAAAAGATGTCCTCTGATTAAGGAAAGCTAAGAGAATTTGTCTGTAGCAGACCCTCCCTTTAAAAAAAATGCTTTAAAAACTATCTTTCATCCTGCACAAAACTCCACTCAAAGTGGATCAAGTTCCTAGGCATTCGATCAGAAATCCTGCATATACTAGAAGAAAACACTCCAATAGATCAGCTCAGTAACTGACTTCCTTAATAGGACTCCTAAAGGCAAGAATTAAAATCAATACTCAGTCAATGGGATGGATTCAAACTAAAAAGCTTCTTCACAGCAAAGGAAGCATCAAGAATGTGAACAGAGAGCCTACAGAACGGGAGAAAATCTTTGCCACTTGCACCTCAGATAGAGCATCAATCTCAGGGATATATGTTTAAAAAAAAAACCTCAAAAAACTTAACACAAAAAAAAAAATAACAAAAATAACCCAATCAATAAATGTGGAAAGGAACTGAATAGACACTACAGAATCACAGAAGAAGAAATATGAGTGGTCAACAAATATATAAAAAAATGTTCAACATCACTAGCAGTTAGAGAAATGCAAATTAAAACTACACTGAGATTTCATCTCATTCCAGTCAGAATGGCAATTATCAAGAATACAAGTAACAATAATGTAGGCGAGGAGGGAGGGGAAGTTAACACGTGGCTGGTGGGACTGCAAATTGGGGCAACCACTCTGGAATGCAGTATAAAGATTCCTCAGAACATTTGGAATGGAACCACCATTGACCCAGTTATTCCACTCCTAGGTTTATACCCAAAGGACTTAAAATCAGCATTCTATAGTGACACAGCCACATCAATGTGTATAGCAGCACAATTCACAATAGATAAGCTATAGAACCAACCTAGGTGCCCTTCAATAGATGATGGATAAAGAACATGTGATGTGTATACACAATGGAGTGTTTCCAGCCATAAGTAAGAATGGCATTTGCCAGCAAATGGATCTAGAAACTCATGCGAAATGAAGTGAGCCAGTCCCCAAAAACCACAAAGCTAACCCACAATAAGGGGAGGTGGGGGGGGGGGGTGAAGGGAGGAATAGAAGTGGTAGACAAAGGGGAATGGAAGGAAGAGAGGAGGGATGGGGAAAGGAAAGACAATGGAACGAATCTGACGTAATTTCCCATGTACATACATGAAAACAACATAGTGAATCCCACCATCATGTACATCCATAAGCATGGGACTCTAACCAGAATCAGATACATTCCATGTCTGTATAATTATATCAAAATGGATTCTGCTATCCTATATAACTAAAAAGAACCAATTAAAAAATATCTCTGCAAACGTACCATCTTTCACTTCATGAGGTTCTTTAATAATATTCTATGGTTGATGCAAAAGTTATAATGCTGTCTGATGTGGTGCTCAGTATACGCAGGGGAAATATTTATGATAGTTACACTTAGAAGATAAAGAGTCTAAATAAACTTAAAATCTAGGGCCAGGATTGTGGCCCAGTGGTAGAGCTCTTGCCCGGCATGCTGAAGCACTGGGTTTGATCCCAGCACCACATAAAAATAAACAAAAAACAGGTATTGTGTCCATCTACAACTAAAAAAAAATATGTTTAAAAAGGAAACTTAAAATCTACACTTAGATTACCACTAAAAGTGATAAACCATCTACACCAGTTGGTTGAGATAAGTTATATCTATACATGAAAATACCTAGAACAATCACTAAGACTACACAAAGTGATATAATCATAAACGTTATAAATAAATCAAAATGAAACTCTAAGAAAATGTGTACATAACCCACAATAAGGCAAGAAATGAAGAGGAACAAGAAACAGAAGGAAGGAACAATAAATTGACAAACTTAAAGATTGCCAAGGTAGATTTTAAACCCAGCTACATACTGTCCACAAGAAACTCACTGCAAACCTAATGACATAGGTTGGTGGAAAGTAAAAAGGAAGGGAAGAAGAAATACATCATGTAAATAAGCAGCGGCGGCTGTGTTCACAGGAGACAGAGTAGAATCAGAGCAAAAAGGGACATAACATAATGATGTTACGCAACTGCTGAAAACTCAAGTGGTATTGATAAAGACTGCAGCTGTAAACACATAAGCTTTAAAAAATATGAGAAGTTGTTTTTCATGTCATCGATCATATGGCCTTCAGAATGTAATATTTATTCTTCAGGTGACAAAATGTATCTTTATTCATCAAAAGATAATATATGTAAATAGAGCTTACAATGGTGAATAAATTGATATAAATGTATTTACCATGTTGTGAAACTTTCAAAAGCAATAATGAAAATACTAATAACCAAAGGCGTCTAGGCAGTTGGTGGGGAAGATGAGATGAGAATGGCAGAGTGTTGTGGTTGAAATAAAGGGATGATATGATCTGTCTTAAGTTTTATCAGCATCGCAGTGGCTGCTTGCTGGAGACAGACTAGAGGACGATCAAGGGCAGAAGTAGAGAGAGCAGCAATAATCCAGTTAGGACTAGCTCTGCCCTGCCCTGCATAGTGGCACAAATCTAACCCCAGCTACTTGGGAGGCTGAAGCAGGAGGATCTCAAGTTAGAGGTTTAGAGGTTGGCTTGGGCAACTTGGTGAGACCCAGTCTCAAAATAAAAAGGACTGGGGGTGCAGCTCAGTGGTAGAGCGCCCCTGAGTTCAATATCCAGTACTGAAATAAAAACAATAATGGTGAAAGGTACTCAATGCTGTGACTGTGAACCTACCTTGAGAGTGGATGGGCCACATTCGCTGACCGAGCACCTGTGTAGTACAAGAGAGGAGTCAAGAATGCTTCTAATGTCGCTTTGACTTGAGTCACTAAAAAAAATAGACATACACAATGGGGAGCGCCAGGTGAGAAGCAGCTTGTGAGGAAGGAAGTAAGAAGAGTCCGACTTAGGGCTTTTGAGATGTCTGTACTACCTCAAAGTCAGGATACAGCTGTTGCGAGCAGTGGCGCACCCAGCAGTCCCTAGCAGCTCCAGAGGCTGAGGCAGGAGGATGGCAAGTTCAAGGCCAGGCTCCGCAAAAGCGAGGCACTAAGCAACTCAGTGAGACCCTTGTCTCTAAATAAAATACAGAATAGGGCAGGGGATGTGGCTCAGTGGCCAGGTGCCCCTGAGTCCAGTCCCCTGTATCAAAAAATACAGAAGCTGCCAAAGTCTCAGGTTCAGGGAGGAGGGCAAGACAGCAGGGTATAACTTTAGAATCAGTAGCACAAGGTGCCACTTAAGTCATGAATCTGGAAAAGCTCCCCAAGGCAATGACTGTAGTTAGAAAAGTGAAGAGGTCCGCAGCCCCAGCCCCGAATCTCTCAGATACTTAGAAATCAGGGAGTGGAGGAGGAAGCTGAGTCTGTGACGAAGGAGAAGCAGAGACTGAAGGAGAGAAGAGGAGGCTCAAAATAACCTCCATGGAGTGGGGGAGGGTGAACAGTCTAGGAAAACACAGGCTAAGTTTGGCAGCATAATTCTTAAAATTAGTGGTCATAAATTTAAATTGCAACCAGTCAGCAGCTGCACACCTGCATACAGATCCATACGGGGCTGTGGTGACACCAGGCAGATGAGGACGCAGCGAGGGGGAGGTGGAAGGGAATGGAAGACCCAGAAACCGATAGAAACACTACAGTGACAGGGAGACTCCCGATCACAGAGGAAAGCATGTTTATAAGGCTACAATACATTTTTAAAAGAACATGACAGCAGTTATAGAGAGAGTTATCAGAGGAGCAGAATTGCATTTTCAGAAAAGCATATGTAAGAATTTAGCATACAGTAAAAGTGGGGATGGCTATTTGATAAACTTCATTGGGATAAACTAAGGGGGAAACATGTGATCATAACTTTATTTAACACTGCACACCAAATTCCAAAGAATTCAATGCTTTTAAACTGGATGGTGACAACTCTGGATGAAAATGTGTATGCATATGTATTTAAGGTTAGGATGATGTATTGGGATTCTCCAGAGAGACAGAGCCAGTAGGTCCAGTATGAACCGTGGATATAAATACATGAGCCAGGATGCGTTAGAGGAGTTGGCTCATGTGACCTGGAAGCTGAGACCCATGACAGGCATGGCCTAGTCCGAGTCTGAAAGTCTCAGGACCGGGGAAGTGGATAGTATAACTCTCAGTCCAAGGACAACTGGTATAAGTCCTGGGGTGCCCAGGCTGGAGCAACTGGAGTTCTAATGTCCAAGAGCAAGAGAAGTGTCCCAATTCCAGGGGAGCGAGCAGGGAGATTGCCTGCTTCTCTGTTCCTGTGGTCACTATTGTTCTCTCAGGGCCCCTCACCCACCAGATGGTGCCTGCCTCTATTGAGGACAGACGCTCCCCCTCCATCCACTGACTCACACACCAGTCTCCTCCGGAAATACCCTCACACATGCACCCAGAAATAACGCTTTTTCAATTCTCAAGGCACTCCTTAACCCAGTGAACCTGACATCTAGAATTAACCATTGCAGGTTAGTGGTATTCTCAAATGAAAAAGATCAAGTTTTAAGGTAATTTTTGCATGATGAATTTTTTGGATGTATGATGTAGAATATAGCAAACCACTAAAAGGAAATAGGTCTAGGTATTTGGATTGAGGGCAATTAGTTGCTTCTTTAAGCTTTACTATATTTTGCAAATTTTCTATAAGAGATGTATTTATTTGGCTTTTTATACTGTTTGTCATGTCTAATTATTGATTGATATATAATTACAAATGAAATAGTATATAAATAATGTATAAAGTTGAAGTTATTAATATTCTGACCATCCACCACCCTATTAACATTAAGATGTTAATTACATCTAATTAACAGCTTAATGCTTATTCAGTTAACAACTTGATGTCCCTCCTTTTACACACAGTTTTTGTATTTTACTTTTCAAAACAGAATCATATTGTTAAACACACAATACTTAACAACTTGCTTTTCTCACTATTTAAATCAATAGATAAAGATTTAAGTTGTTCATAAGAATGCTATGGATACACCATAATTTAATCAAGCATTCTCTCTTTGATGAAGAATCACAGTTTCCAGTTGGGTCTTTACAAACAATGCAGAAAATGTCTTTAAACTTTAACATATGTCAATGCACTTATTTCTGTCAAATGGGAGTTTGACAGGAATTTCTCTGGTTGTACACGATGTAGAGTCACACCACTCATGCAATCATACGTGTACCTAGGGTAATGATGTCTGTCTCACTTCACCATCTTTCCTACCCCCATGACACCTCCCTCTCCTCCCTCCCCTTTGCCCAATCCAATGTTCCTCCAGTCTCCCCATGCCCACTTCCATTATGGATCAGCATCCACTTATCAGAGAAAACATTTGGCCTTTGGTTTTTGGGGATTGGCTTATTTCACTTAGCATGATATTCTCCAACTCTATCCATGTACTTGCATGAGTAATATTCCATTGTGTATACATACCACATTTTCTTTATCCGTTCATCTATTGAAGGACATGTATGTTGGTTCCACAGTTAAGCTATTGTGAATTGTGCTGCTATGAACATTGATGTGGCTTCGTCACTATAGTATGTTAATTGTAAGTCCTCTGTGTTTCTCCCACTCTATAGGCTCTCTCTTCACATTATTGGTTGTTTCCTTTGCTGAGAAGAAGCTTTTCAGCTTGAATCCATTTGTTGAGAAGTGGGATAGCTAGGTCAAATGATGGTTCCATTCCAAGTTTTCTGAGGTATCTCAGTACTTCTTTCCATAGAGGTTGCATCAATTTGCAGTCCCACCAGCAATGTATGAGTGTGCTTTTATCCCCCACATCCTCACCAACACTTATTACTGAGTATATTCTTGATGACTGCCATTCTGACTGGAGTGAAATGAAATCTTATAGTTTTGATTTGCATTTCTCTAATTACTAGAGATATTGAACCTTTTTTCATATATTTGTTGATTAATTGTATATCTTCTTCTAAAATGTGTCCAAAGTTTAGTTCCTTAGCCCTTTTATTAATTGGATTATTTGGGGTTTGATTTTTGTTGTTGTTGTTGTTTGGTGTTAAGTTTTTTGAGATCTTTATATATCCTGGAAATTAGTGCTCTATTTGATATGTGTGTGGTAAAGATTTTCTCCCACTCTATAGGCTCTCTCTTCACATTATTGGTTGTTTCCTTTGCTGAGAAGAAGCTTTTCAGCTTGAATCCATTTGTTGATTCTTAATTTTGTTTCTTGCACTTTAGGAGTCTTTTTAAGGAAGTCAGAACCTAATCCAACATGATGGAGATATGGGCCTACTTTTTCTTCTATTAGGTGCAGGGTCTCTGGTCTAATTCCTAGGTCCTTGATCCACTTTGAGTTTTGTGCATGGTGAGAGACAGAGGTTTGGTTTCATTTTGCTGCTTATGGATTTCCAGTTTTCCCAGCATCATTTGTTGAAGAGGCTCTGTTCTCCAATGTATGTTTCTGGCACCTTTGTCTAGTATGAGATAACTGTATTTATGTGGGTTTGTCTCCGTGTCCTCTATTCTGTAACCATTGGTCTAAATGTTTGTTTGGTGCCAATCCCATGCTGTTTTTGTTACTATTACTGCTATTGTAGTATATTTTAAGGTCTGATATTGTAATGCCTCCTGCTTCGCTCTTCTTGCTAAGGATTACTTTAGCTATTCTCTTATTTTTCCAAATGAATTTCATGATTGCTTTTTCTATTTCTAGTTTGAAGTCCACTTTATCTGATATGGTGATGGAAACCCCTGCTTGTTTTTGTGATCCATATGAGTGATATGTTTTTTCCCATCCTTTCACCTGTAGTCTGTGGATATCTTTTCTGATGAGATGAGTCTTTTGAAGGCGGCATATTGTTGGGTTTTTTTTTTTAATCCCATCTACCAGTCTATGTCTTTTAATTGATGAGCTTAGGCCAGGGTTATTATTGAAATATGGTTTGTATCCCCAGGCATTTTGGATTATTTTTGGTTTTTGACTTGACTTCGTTTCTCCTTCGATTGGCTTTTCCTTTAGTGTAGGTCCTCCCTCTGCTGATTTTCACTGTTGTCTTTCATTTCCTCCTCATGGAATATTTTGCTGAAGATGTTCTGTAGTGCAGGCTTCCTAATTGTAAATTCTTTTAACTTTTGTTTATCATGGAAGCTTTTTATTTTGTCGTCAAATCTGAAGCTTAATTTTGCTAGATATAAAATTCTTGGTTGGCATTCATTTTCTTTCAGAGCTTGGAATATGTTGTTCCAGGATCTCCTGACTTTGAAAGTCCAGGTTAAAAAATCTGCTGAGATCCAAATTGGTTTACCCCTATATGTAATCTGAAACTTTTCTCTTATGGCTTTTAAAATTCTATCCTTATTTTGTATGCTAGGCATTTTCATTATAATGTGACTAGGCGTGGATCTGTTGTAATTTGTTGTAATTTGGTGTCCTGTAAGCCTCTGTATTTGATTTTCCAATTCATTCTTCAGGTTTGGGAAATTTTCTGATATTATTTCATTGAAAAGATTGTACATTCCTTTGGTGTATCTGTGCCTTCCTCTATCCCGATAAATCTTAGATTTGTTCTTTTCATGTTATCCCATAATTCTTGGAGGTTATGTTCATGGTTTCTCACCATCTTCACTGTGTGATTTTTCAAGATTATATATTTTGTTTACATTGCCTGAGGTTCTGTCTTCCAAGTGATCTAGCCTGTTGGTGATGATTTCTATTGAATTTTTTATTTGGTTTATTATTTCCTTCATTTCAAGGATTTCTGTTTGGCTTTTTTTTAGAATCTCTATTTCTTTCTTGAAGTAATCTTTTGCTACCTGTATTTGCTCTCTTATCTCTTTTTTTGGCTTGATCGATTGTTGTCTGTATTTGCTTTTTTTTTAATAATTGTTTGATTTGCAGATCATTTTAATTTTGTACATTCTGAGCTCCTTCTCTAACACTTCGTCTATTGTTCTGTCAATAGATTCTATTATTATAGCATCTTGGTTTGTTTGGAGAACTTTCTTCCCTTGTTTTTTCATGTTGTCCATATGTCTTCCTCTCTAGCAGAGCTGATCTGTAGTATTACAGTTTCTACCCTATAATCTTGTAGTGTCCCTGCAGGTGACCAATACCTCACCTTTAAGGAAAAGATCAATATTTACAGCACCCTATGCAAACAATATATAGCCTTAAACCAAACAGTTCCTCTATAGACGATTACAGTTTTGTGGCAATGAACAGAAATGATGTGTTCAATTACTATCTACAATATAAACAGTAGGTTTGCATAAGGGTCTACGGTTCCTACTGGTGGGACAAAGAGAAAACAGGGGGGTGTAGAAATGTGATGTTTATGAGGTAGGATGTGAGAATATAGAGGTATTAGATTATAGGGAGAATGAAAGAGGAATCAGAAGAAGTTGGCTGATATAAGGAGAAAAAAGAGAAAGAGGTAACCCCATGCAAGGTTCTCTTCTGCCTCTGCAAAAAAAAAATGGTGTCTATTAGCACACCTAGTAGGGATACCTCTGGTGTAACCATACCTGCAGGGACCTTGGTGATTGTCTTCCAGGTCCTGGCTGTTGTCCCTAGATGGAAGCAACCATGTCCCTAGTTGGTAGCGATGGTAGTGTCAAACCTTGATGCTGGACTTCCAGGCCCCAGCCAGTGTCCCAATATGGAAGCTCCCCCAACTAAAGATGGTGGTGGCACAGCAGAAGTATCTTAAGGTGGCGGTGGAGGTGTCCCAAGATGGAGGTGACCACTTTCAGAGATGGGGCTGAAAAGGCAGCCATGCAATGGCATTGGGTGGCCTGTTCAGGGATGCAGCACTGTGGCGTGAGGTGCTATTGTGGACAGCTGCCTCCCTGCCCATTGTCCCAAGGAGGAGGTGGGGAGGAGGGCTATGGCAGTGGCTGCAGTGTCCCAAGATGGAGGCGGTTCAGGGGTAGCCACGTGTTGGAAGATGGGGAGCCTCAGCATGGTTGGTCCTCTCTGTGCAGGTGCAGTTGTCATCTCCCAAGAGTCTCTTTCCTTTGTATTTATGAGTTAAGAGTAAAGTTGAGCACTTTTCCCCATTTTTGGATTTCCCCTCCTGCAGCATGTCTATCCAAATACTTTTGTCATGTGCTAGTGAGTCATTTAATTCTTGTCAAGGGCTTAAGCGATCCTTGAGCAACAGCATAGATACTAAGCTGACTTGCTATCTTTTCAAAATTGAGTTGGTAAGGAAAGAGCAGCCTCAAGTGGATTTAGACAGTTACACTCACAGCAGAGCAGAGGACACATGGCCATGTTCATATTTGCCTCCCGGTCTCCTCCCAAGCAGGGAGCAAGCCATGCAGAGCAGGCCTGTGTAGAATCTGCATACACAGGCCCATGTCCACGCCCAGCTGAGGAAAGTCCTATTCTTTTAACAGACTACAAGCACACCTGCCCACATCTGTCCTCAAGAACAAGTGGTCTGCCCTGTATGAACCCAGGACCATCATGTTCTCCATTGACAGCCTTCTAGAACCCAGCATTGATCACCCTTGGAACACCCATGCTAAGCCAAATGATTTAAAGAAAAAAAATCCATTTTTAAATCCTTTTAAAAACTATAGAACATTTTCAACTACTTTCATGAAGTCAGCATGACACTAATACCAGAATCAGACAAAAGCAAAGTCACCACAAAGTACACACATGCACACACACACACACACACACACACACATAATATTCTTAGTGACCATAATGCAAAAATAATCAACAAAGTTAAAAATGTAGTCTTATATAAAAAGAAAGGACAATATACCATAATCATCTAGAAATGTAAGGTTGGTTTAATATTCAAATATCAATTAATGTAATTAACCATATGAACAGATTAAGAAAAAAGAACCTAGGATCATCTCAATTAATGCAGGAAAAAAAAAAACATTTAATGAAATCCAGCACACATTCATAATAAAACCTCTCAGCAACCTTGCAGTAGAGATCTTCAACCTAACAATGAGTATGGGAAACTTGTAGCTAGTACCAGTTAATGTTAGATGAAATTCAGCTCACTTTTTGTAGAAAGACTGAATATTTTCTTCTGACATTGAGCAGCAATATTATTAGTTCTCATCATTTCTATTTAATATTCTATTAGAGGTTCCTATCCCATGAAACAATGCAAGAAATACAGAAGTTAAAAATGGAGTAAAATTGTCTTTATTCTCAGAAAATTTGTTTCTGAATATGAAGTATCCTAAGGATTCTACAAAAAAAAAAGCTACCAGAATCAATAAATAAAATTAGTAGTATGAGGGAAACATATTGCATTTCTAAATACAATTTAAAACTAAAATAAAGAAAAAAAAATTATATTAGAATAAAACAAGATGAAATGCTTAAAAATACATTTTTAAAAAATCTGCAAGATCTATACACAGAAAACACTCTTGAGATAAATTCTAAAATATCTAAATAAGAAGAGCAATAGTTATATTGTAGTTAGTTTTTTGTCACTGTGACCAAAATACCTGAGAACAACTTAGAAGAGGAGCAGTCTATTGGCGCTCATGGTTTTTCAGAGTTGTCAGTCTCACATGACCAACTTGGTTGCTCTGGGCCCAAGGTGAAGCAGAGGACAGCTGCTCAGCTCATGACGGGGTCCCAAAACAGGGAGAGACAGGGGAAGGGGCACAGGGAAGACGCACCTTTCCAGGAGATACCCCCAGTGACCCACTCCTCAGTCGCGCCCCACCTACCTACAGTTGCCACTTGGTCATTCAAACTAGGACAGACTGATTGGGCTACAGCTTGGAATCGATCCTTTCAGGATCTTCACTATTAACACGGGAGCTTCTCTCAGCATCTCATATCCACGGAGAAGAATTCTCACCTAAAATGCCAGACCTCCCCAAATTACCTATGGACTCAAGAAGTTCCAATGAAATTTAGCTCACTTTTTGTAGAAAATATAAAAATAAAACTGATCCTAAAATTTGCGTAGAAATGTAAAGAACCTGGAATAACCAAATTTTGAGAAAGAAGAACAATAATGGATGGCTTACACTGTATGACTTCAAGACAATTCAAAATTCCAATCATCAAGACACTGAGGTATTGGCATAAAGTACACATAGAGATACATGGAGCATCATCTACTATGTATTCAATTTATTGTTGACAAAGTATGTATTCAATTTATTGTCAACAAAAATAACAATAATTTACCAAGGCAGAAAAATTCAACAAATGGTCCTGGAACAACTGGATATACATTTGTGAAAAAAATAAACTTTGACTCTTTCGTGTCTTACACAAAAAACCATCTCTAAATAGAACGCAGCCTTAGATATAAATGCTAATTATAAAACTTCTAGAGGATGGGGCTGGGGATGTGGCTCAAGCGGTAGTGCGCTCGCCTGGCATGCCTGAGACCAGGAGTTCGATCCTCAGCACCACATACAAACAAAGATGTTGTGTCCACTGAAAACTAAAATAAATAAATAATTCTCTCTCTCTCTCTCTCTCTCTCTCTCTCTCTCAAAAAAATAAATAAATAAATAAAAATTTAAAAAAAAAAACTTCTAGAGGAAAACATAGGAAAAAATATCAAAGGTTACACACAAAAACAATTAATTATACAAAAATTATAAACCATTAAAGGCAAAAGGTAGTGACAATTAAAATGAAAATCTTCTGCTCTTCAAAAGAGCAAATTCGGAGGAAAGCAACAAAGAGACAGAAAATGTTTGCAATATATGACCAAAGGAAAAACTTGTAGTCAGAATATATTAAAAACCCTTACAAATGAATGCTAAGATGATTGACCTAATTTTTAAATGGGAAAAATATTTGAATCCTCAAATCACAAAAGTTAAACAAATATCTAATGAGCACAAAAAAAAAATATTCAACATCATTAGTCATCAGGGAACTGAGACATAAAACCACAGTTAGATATCACTACATACCCACTAGAATAGCTAAGACTTAAAGATTGACAATAGCAATATGGAAAAGCAATGTAAATCCATATGTATATATATATACTTTGCTGGTGGAAATTGAAGACACAGCCAGTTTTTAAATAACTGGAATACTTATTATATACATTCACCATATAACCAAATAATTCCACACCTAGGAGGCTGAGGCAGGAGGATTCCAAGTTCAAGACTGGCTCCGGCAACTTAGTGAGACTCTAAGTAATTTAGTGAGGACTTGTCTCAAAATTAATAATTTAATTAATCATTAATCTGACAGCAGATTAATGGGGATAGAAAATAACTACAAAGGGATTACTAAGAGGGTATATGTTGGTTAATGGAAGTTGTCTCTATTTTAATTGAATAATGGTTAAATAGGTGTACATATTCACCAAACCCATCTAACCGTATTGGGTTTTTTTTTGCGGGGGAGGTTGTACTGAGTACTGAACCCAGGGGTGCTTTACCACTGAGCCACATCCCCAGCCCGCCTCTGTTTTTATTAATTTTGAGACAAGTCCTCACTAAACTACTTAGGGTCTCACTAAGTTGCTGGGGCCAGTCTTGAACTTGCAATCCTCCTGCCTCAGCCTCCTACGCACTGGGATTACAGGCATGTGCCACCACACCAGTCCATCTAACTATATTCTTTTTTAAATATTTTTTTAGTTATACATGGACACAGTATCTTTATTTTTTTTTTATTTTTATATAATGCTGAGAATCAAACCCAGTGTCTCACATGTACAGGGCAAGTGCTCTGCCGTTGAGCCACAGCCCCAACCCTAACTATATTCTTAAAGGTGTATTTTAATGTATGTAAATAAATTTCAATAATGTTGATTAAACATACCACAGATTAAAAGTCTGTGTAATATAATAAGCAGAAGTTTGAGGGACATTTACAACTTAGAATGCATACATTAGAAAGAGGAAATTTTGAAAATTAAACTAAGAATTTAGAAAAAGAATGAGAGAGAAAAAGAAGAAAAAAATTAAAAGGAAAAAATAAAGGTAAAGGCAACAATTCTCAAAATAGAAAGAGAAGAAATCAAAAATAGAAACCCAATAAAGCCAAAAGTTTGTTCTTTGGAAATAGTAGAAATAAACAACCTTCAGACAGGCATGGTGGTGTGCATCTGTAATCCCCACTACTTGGGAGGCTGAGACAGGAGAATTACAAATTCAAGGCCAGACTGAAAAATTTAGCAAGACTCTGTCTCAAAATAAGTTTTTTCTAAAAAAATGGCTGAGGATGTTCAATGGTAGAGCACCCTTGGGTTCAATCCCCAGTGCCACAAAAAGAAAGAAAAAAGAGAAAAGAAACAAACTTTGGATGGGAGGAAGGTGGTGGATTAGAGGCACTTAGCACTAACCTGCTGTTCATGAAAGTGAACCAAAACAAAAGTCTGTTCTATATAATTTCTGCCCCCTTATTTTCTGTACTCTTGGTGGTGTTAAAGATGTTTTTAGTTCGTTTTTATTGTACCAGTCTTGCATCCCTGGAATGAAAGCAACTTGATCATGGTGTATGATTTTTTCAATGTGACATCAAATTCAACTACCAAGTATTTTGTTGAGAATTTTTACGTTTATATTCACCAATGATACTGGTCTATAGTTTTCTCTTTTTGTTGTGTTTTTTTCAGGTTTTGTTAGCAAGGTAATACTGGCTTCACAGAATGAGTATGGAATTTTCTTCCCTTTTTACTTTCTAGACTAGTTTGAGGTGCATTCTTTAAATGTCTGGTAAATTGAACAGTGAATCCATCTGGTCTTGAACTTTTCTTTGTTCATAAACTTTTATTACTGTTACAGTCTCTTGTTATTGATCTATTCAAACTTTTTATATCTTCTTGGTTCAATTTTAGTAAGTCATGTGTTTCTAGAAATTTGTCCACTTCTAGATTTTCTAATTTCTTGGCATATAATTTTTCAAAATATTCCCTAAGAGTCCTCCAGATTTCAATGAGATCTGTCTTAATATCACATGTCTAATTTTATTTACTTGTGTCTTCTCTTTCTTTTGGTTAATTTGGCTAACAGTGTGTCAATTTTGTTTATCTTGTCAATGAACTTTTTGTTTCACTGATCCTTTCTGTTGTTTTTATAGTCTATATTTCCTTTATTTCTGCTCTTATCTTTATTATTTATTTCCTCCTACTCATTGGGTTTTGTTTGTTATTGTTTTTCTAAGGCCTGGAGATGTATCATTGGGTTTTTTAATTTGAGATTTTTATATTTTTTCTAATGTAGGCACTTGTAGCTATAATCCTCCCTCTTATGAATGATTTTATTATGTCCCTTAGGTTTTGGGAGGCTTGGTTTTCATTTTCACTTGATTCAAGGAATTTTTAAATTTCTTCAATGACCCACTGTTCACTCAAAAGTATATTCTTCCTTCTCCATGTGTTTGTATAATTTCTCTTGTTGATTTCTAATTTCATCCTCTTATGGTCTGATAAGATACAATAAATTATTTCAACTTAAAAAAATCTTTGCTAAGGCTTGTTTTATGGCCTAAATTTAATCCATTTTGGAGAAAGTTCTATGTGCTGATGGAAAGAATGTGGGTTCTGCAGCTGTTGGGTGGAGTAAGTTTTAGATGTCTGTTGGATCCATTTGATCTATAATATGATTTAACTCTGAAGTTTCTTTGTTGACTTTTTTGTTTGGATGATCTATTGCTGAGAGTGGAATATTAGAGTCACTCATTATTATTGTATTGGATCCTGTTTCTTTATGTCCTATAGCAGTTGTTTTATAAAATTGGGTGGTCCAACATTCAGTGAATATGTATTTACAATTGTTCCTTTTACCAATATGTGGTGACCTTCTTTGTCTCTTCTGACTTTTGGATTGAAGTTTATTTTGTCAGATACGAGCAGGACTATTACTGTTTGCTTTTGGATTCCATTGATGGGAATATTATTATCCATCCTTTCGTTTTCAGCCTGTGTATGTCTTTGCTGGAGAGGTAAGTTTCTTGCAGACAGAAAATAGTTAGATCTAGGTTTTTAATCCAATTAGCTCATTTGTCTCTTTCATTTGGGGAATTCAGACCATTTATATTCGGGGTTATTATTGAAAGAAATGTGCTAGTTCCTGTCATTTTGTTGCTTTTCTTTCTTTTTTTTTTTCCTTTTTAGAATTCTATGTTTATTTATTTCTCTTATTCATCTGAGAGTTTGACAATTTTTAAAGAAACAAACTTCTAATAATGTGCTGTTCAATACTGTAACAATTAGCCACATGTGGCTATTTAAATGTAGATTAGTTAAAATTAAATATAATTAAGGCTGTTCCTCAGTCACACTAGCTACATTCCAAGTGTCCAACAGCCACGCCTGGTAGTGACCACCTCACTAGACACTCACAGTGCCTTCCCTTCATCACAGAAAGCTCTCTCAGACAGCACCCCTCAAACAAGCCAAATAAGTCTAATCACAAAAGAGGAAGACCTGGGGTCCCTACCTCCTAAGGTCAAAGGCAAACTACACAAGCAACTCCAATCACACTCCTGGGATGCGGGAAGTAAAGGGTGCTATGCACCCCGAGGAAAGCACCCAGGCCAAGTCTGTCGGGGGGGGGGGGGGGGGCCTCCTGGAGGAGCAGATGTTTAAGATGAGTTAGCCAAAGGGAGAGCCAGGAAGAGAGAGTGCTTGACTGGAAACCTGACCCTCGGAGATGCCCACTGCAACCGGGATGACTGCCCATCTGAATTTCAAGTATGTCCAGCAAGCACTTACTGAAGTCCTGCTTGTAGAAGGTGGTCTATCCTACACACTGCACACCGGTCAGAGATAAGAGTGTGAGGATGAGTCTTCGGGAGCTCACGGCACGTTGGGAGCTGGAGCTGGATCGCAGAAAATACACAGGGTCTCGTAGTTTTCTAAAGCAGCCGTAAAAGCCACACACTAGAGGTCATTTACTCTGAGTGACGGAGGGTGTGGCGGCTTTTTCAACTGCAGGGTATATGGGGAGGTAGGGAGACAAGAAGGAAAAAAAATTTTGGAGATCCAATAATGAGCAAAAGCCGTTTTGTCCTTGTGGTGTTTAGAAGGAAATAAAGATACAGAAAATACCAAAAGGGAGTATATGGTCCCACTGGAAAACCCAGAAATGATCCCCAGCCTGCCCTCAGGGAGTCGGGGCAGGCTTCCATGAGAAAAATGCCTCACACCGCCTCTTGATATGTTATACCTTATTTCCTTTAAGAAACTTGGAGGGCAGGGAGGGGGGGGTGACCTGGCTATCAGGAAAAAAAAAAATACTCTTTAATACAGAGGGCACACCTGGACGGATCAAGTACAGTCAGGTTTCCTGGGTACCTGACGGGTAGACAAGTGCTATTGGAGGTACGCCCGGCACACCACGCAGGCCTGACCCCCATCTGCCCGGCTGCTTGGTTGAAATCCCACTGGCCAGTCACCAGCTCTCAGAGGTGGGGGTCAAACCAGGAAAGTGCAGGTCCTGGGAGCCAGGCGTGGAGCTGAAGGTGGAGAGCGTCCACAGCGGCCCATCAAGCCGCCGACTGCAGGGCAGCGTGTGGAACCCGGCACAGTCCACGGTGGCTTCGTCACCAGGAGGGAGGGAAACAGATGGATGAATGACGGGGTGGACCCATGAGCTGTTGGAAGGAAGAATGAAACAGGGAACAAGACAGAAACGAGAGAACCTCTGCCCTAAGGGAAAACAGCTTCGACGT
This sequence comes from Marmota flaviventris, assembly GCF_047511675.1. Lineage (NCBI taxonomy): Eukaryota > Metazoa > Chordata > Mammalia > Rodentia > Sciuridae > Marmota > Marmota flaviventris. Next base: position 102,819,668 of record NC_092509.1, on the reverse strand, counting down.
GGGCAGCCGACGGAAAACGCCCCCAACCGGGAGGAAATGGTCCAACTATCCGCTTTCCTGGAGTTGACAACATGATATTTCTTCAATTTTAAATCCCAACCAAGGCTGTCTCACCAGAGCTGAAGAAGCTGAGCACGCAAAGGAGCCATTTCCAGTGCTGCGGGGAGGGTCTGGGGAAGTCCACGCTAACTCTACCCTGACCTCAAGGGTGATCGCTCACTTTCAGGACAGGGACCGAGGCAGGACTGTCGCGGGGAAAGATTAAGACTGAGACCAGTGCAACCACGACCACAACAAAAAGAGAGAGAGCAAGAAAGAGAGGCTCAGAAATGAACACCCACTACCCACTTGCTTTCAGATGAAAAAGTTGAGTCAAAATGGGGAAGGAGTGAAGGATCCCGAGGGTGGCTGAGAACCCAGAACTAAACAAAGACAGTGATTTCCCTCTCCTCCAGGTGGCAGGTGGGGGTGAGGACGAGTTCTTAGATGAAGAACGGTTTCCTTGACATGTATCATCCCGTTGACTGGTTTGTCTGTCACTTCTGTGATCTGTTTGGTTTCGATTTGAATTTGCTTCTGCTGAGCAGGCCTGACTGCGATGGGGAAGTGGGAAGAGGAGGCCTTCCGCACCCCAGGAAAATCCCACCTTCTTCCTCACCTCTTCCCTTTGCCATATCTGCCCCTTTCCTCTCTACCTGTGCACCCACACTTCTCTACGCCCCCGAATTCCGGGGGCTCCTCACACTGAGACTCTTCAGCCATCCGAGGACTCCGTGTCAAAGGCTCCCCAGGCTCGTCCCCAGCCGTTTACGAACATTTTGACAACGTCCTTTTTGTTCTCGGGCAGGACAGCCTGTGAAAGTCATTCAGATGAGGGAACCGAAGACGGAGCGGTCAAAGGACGTGTCCTGCAGGAAGCCACCAAGTTCTGATGACACACGGGTCTTTTAACCCACGTCTCGGGGTTTCTTTAAACAGACCCAGCTGGATACACAAAAAGAGCATATGCAGGAGAAGATCCACCCAGGAATCTAGTCCTCCCAACAACTGTATACAACCAATACCTGAGAAGGATGCTTCTAAGCTAGAACTGTGCATGATATAGCCTGTTTGTTGACATATTCCTCTTATGTATGCGAAGTCAAAAATACCAGTCATTTGGAGAAATAGCTGGACTATGAGGTCATTTACTTAAATGGCAGTTTTAGAGTATCAGAGTATGCCCCCACATCCCTGCATTCAGGATTGGAGAGCCTGTGTTCTCTTCCCCCAGCTTTTGGGAGTTTGGGCAGCAGATGCCAACCCTCCAAAAGCAGCCTTGTCCAGCGTCACTCCCAGGGCCACCCTGCATCCTGTGAGTAGCAGGTGAGGTGGGAGGGTTCTGAAGGGGCCATCCAGAGTCATCCAGGGAATACATCAGGTCTTATGCATCTTTGTCATAACCGTCACATTTCAACTCTTCCCTCTGCCCAGTGCTCCTGCCTTCATCCTCCTGCCCACAATCTCTCTCTCATGTTGATGTTTCCAGGGGAATCCTAAGATAAGCCCAGAGACACGGGCACCCCAGTGAGGGCTGCAAAGAAGTGAGGGGTAATTACAGAGGTGAGTCCATGACCTACTCTGGGAAAGAGTTGGTGGCAGGGGAACAGGAGGGGACTTCAAGTCACAGAATAGAGCAAATGACCAATTTCTTTTAGTTTTAAAATGTAGATGTCTTGGGTCTTGTCTCATTACCCTGGACTGACGATCAAGAAGGTTATAGTAATCCACTTGGGAACATGATCTCATGCGAACTTGAGGAGGAAATGCCAAAGGAGTGGCTCAGTGACAAGCTTGATATTCTATGTGATTTCAGAGAACTGATGATTTTTTTCTGCTTATTTCCTTGATGTGTTTTTCTGTTGCTTTAGCACAGTTAATTCATAAATCAATTACATGTGTTTTACCAAAAGCTCCACAGCAGGTAACTCATAGGTGCTTTTTGAATTAACTGATTTAGGAGCCCGGATTTAAGGCTTTCCCTGAGATGATGCACAATGGTGGTTTTTCAGACACAAACTTGATTCATCATCATAAAATGCAGAGTTCATCTGTTTCTCACACTACGGTGACTAAATAAGGTAGGGTTCCAATATGTCCAAACTATGGGGCTGGAAGGGGGTATGTAGGGGCAGGAAATGCGGGGAGACATTGCAGTGTCAGGGAGAGGCTGAGGGTCTCTCAACTGCAAGGAGTTTAAACATGTGTTGTTTAAACACATCCTCGTATGACCAAACGACTGCTCTCGGGCACGTTCATTCCAATCTCTGGAAGATGTTTCATTGGTATTTTTGTGAGCTTGAGAAGTCCCTGGGCTACACTGGTTGTTTGGGAACTGCTCATTAAATTCCCCACCTTCTCCAAAATAGATAGACAGTAGGTACCTAGATAGGGCTGTAAGTAGGTAGGTAGAAGATTGATGGATAGACAGACTGACAGACACCTACTTAGATACATAGATGAAAGCTTACGTTGGTCTTTAAAACCCCTGGTTAAGACCCAGCCGACCCAGAATTCTTTATCATTAGCCCACACGACACGTACTGGGGGTTTCTCCAGCCAGTAACTAACTTCCTATGAGGGAGAGGCAGAACATCAGGCAGAAATCCTCAGTCCTTCAGAGAAGAAATGAGAGATAGTATCTCCACTGGTGCTGCCCTTTATCAGCCCTTAGTAGACTCTCAAAGGTCCCTGGGGCACTTTGTTGTCACAAAGGGATTTTCTTAGGCTAGGGATTTCCCCAGGAGGCTCTGTCGAGTTTTCATCTCTGTAGCTGTCCACAGTCACTGTCTCACTGTCCAAATCAAACCGATTTGGTTGACCCATGGATCCATGAGGCTGTTGGCTTTAATGGAAACAACAAGTAATGGAACATTTTTCTACCCGTCCTTTCGAGGAGAGGACTCATCCCAATACCCCCAATAAGCAAAGTCGACAGAATTCCCAGTGTTCTGGAATGAAAGGACACTCAGTGCAAACTGCTGAAATGTATGTGATGACTCTAAAATACCTTCACTGCGAATCCACGGTTACTGGGGAAGCATATCAGAGTTTGCATCCTAGGTCTACCCTTACCGTCAGTGTGACCTTGAGCAGGTTGTGGGGTAAAGAGGGGATCACAGTACATATTACGGCAGTTCTTAAGAAGCACAAAGACACCGATGAACACATGACCTGTGTGCTCAGCAGATGACCCTTCTTATTTTATTCACTTTAAATGCACTCTGCAGCTACTCACAGTCATCAAGAAAATGCTCGTTTAATTTCTTGATGCTCATTGAATTTCTCTTTATAAAACACTACTGTTGGACTACTTGAATTCCAAGTTCACTTTCACCTCAGACTCTCTATGAGACAATTATAATGAGCACATGTGTAACTAGCACATACAGAGCTTTGACAAATAAACTTTGATAGAAAATTAGTGAATAAGAAGACTACCTTTCTGAGCATTTTGAGTGCTGAATATAAAAACTAAATGTTCTTTAACAACTTTTAAAGAAGTGAGATTAAAAGGAATAACAAGAACATCAAATTTTTTAAATACAAAGTTCCACGAATGACAATATAGTCTTTATCTTTTTAAAAAATGGGGTGATAACAGTTCATTCTTTGAGTTGCTGCTGTGAAGATCAGCAGTTAGGTAAATGTAAGTCCTTAAGTATAGGGCCTGCCACATAACGAGTGCAGCTGTCCGATTAACTATCACGGCAAAAGCATGTGTGGTCTCTCTCCCCCCCACACCTCCTCATCTTAGCACGAATGACTCGCTCTAATAGATACATGCTGAGGGGCTGGGGCTGGGGCTCAGAGGTAGCGCGCTCGCCTAGCACATGCAAGGCACGGGGTTCCATCCTCAGCACCACATAAAAATAAATAAATAAAATAAAGGTATCATGTCCATCTACAACTAAAAAATAGATACATGCTGAACACGCGCTCCTTCCTGGCCCTGGTCTAGCCACTGGGAATGGGATACAGTGAGGAGAGACAAAGTCCCTGATCTCCTGTATGCCTCAGTTCCTCCCACCACTTAGTCCAGGTCACACCTCCTCATCTAATGTCACCACGCTGTCACCCTCACGTCACTCTGCTCTATTTAACTTTAAAAAAAAGTGCTCCCACTACCTAAAATCATCTTGCTTGCTTGGAGTTTCTGTGGCCATCCATTCACCCCACAGGACACACACACACACCACAGAGGCAGGGATGACCATGTCTTCCTGCCCAGGGCCTGGCTTGTCCACACTCGATACCCCACATCGCCCACATTGCCCAATCCACTATCTAATAGCAAAATTCCAAGTGAGGAAACAACTTGAACAAATTCATTTGCTTTTCACTGTTGGTTGTGTTGATATGTGGGATTATGAACAAATGCTTTGGAAATTAGAGTCATTTAACTTATGAAGGCGAGATTAACTTTTTAAATGGCCTTCAATAGTCCAGAAGCCTGGATTCTAGGACTGAGACGGAGTGCAAGTCACAGCAACTCTGTCCTGTCCATCACTCCCATCCCATTTGACAGAGGGGGAAGGGGATTCAGAGAAGGCAAGGTAATGACGGCCAGGACAGACTGCTGGTCAAGTGAAGAGGGCAGCTGTGAGGCCAGACCCTCGGACTCCCAGGCCCACCCTTCATTTTTACCACGCCACTGCCAAGATCAAGGCATGATTGGGGGAGGATGAAATAAACGTGCAATAAAAAGAAAATTATAGTATCATCATCCTTTTTACACAAAGGAGAATTATCAACTCTCCCTTTTCCCAGTTTCCCCTGAGCTCTGAGAAAAAATTAAGTAGAATAACAAAGAATCCTTTGGAAAATATCTTCAAGATGTGACTAAACCCTGACATCAAATCTATCACCTCAGGAGGATTTGAAGGAGAGTCTGTGTGAAGACAGACACACAGATCAACTTAAGGTTCCCGGCTTACATAATCCTTGATCTTTATAAAATGAGACTATCTTGTTAAGTTATGAAAATTGTTTTTTCAGATTTTTAAAAATTCATA